>NC_090933.1:1218605525-1218931358 GCF_040938575.1 Ambystoma mexicanum | reverse complement strand
TTAAAGTTATGAACTGTTTGTAACCAACCTTTTTTTGGTTTTTTTTTCTTTGCAACTTTTTTGACTCGACCTTCAACGCTGTAGCTCCGATTCGTTTTCCGCATGTCCTCCCTTCCTCTTGCGCTGCAACGACTATATTTTCTGTATCCGCATAGACAGCACGGAATGAGGCTCCATCGTCTCCCTGAAACATAGTACTTTCATTACTATGTATCAAAATATTGTTAGCATAAAACACACGTGAGGACGAACACACAGGTACATCTCAATAGCCAAACACGATTTAAACATTGTGTGCAGCAATCAAATGACAAGTATTCGACCAGTGATGATCTATTTCGATGGAACTGTCAGTATTCATACATCTGGCTCTGCATGGACTGCCATGAATGGTTTTATTAGAGAGGAGGCATCCGCATCTCCCTGAAACACAGTACTTGCATTAGTATGCTTTTCAATATTGGAAACACAACACACACTTGGGGTCGACGGCACAGGTACATATAAAGAGATAACCACAAATGATGCATTGTCCAAAAGAATCAAGGAAAATCCAAATATGATCACATTTCATCGACTTATTTCAACAATTCCTTTACATCTGCATCATCTAAATGAGATGTTGTGATTGTGGTGGAAGCTCCGTCGTCTCCCTGAAACACAGTACTTGGATTAGTATGGTTTTCAATATTGGAAACATAACACACACTTGGGGTTGAACGCACAGGTACATATAAAGAGATAACCGCAAATGATGCATTGTCCAAAAGAATCAAGGAAAATCCAAATATGATCACATTTCATCGACTTATTTCTCCGATTTATTTACATCTGCATCATCTAAATTGGATGTTGTGATTGTAGTGGAAGCTTCGTTGTCTCCCTGAAACACAGCACTTGCGTTAATAGGGAAGGAAGTATAGCAAATGGAATCACGTTATATGATCACGCATGATGGAGCTGTCATTATCCATACCTCGTGCTGCTGAAGAATATCTATGGATGTTGCAAATGTAGTGCGCACTTCCGAAAGCTGTTGCGCCGATTCGTATACGCATGGTCCCGCTTCCACTTCCCCTGGAATTACTTGAATGTCAGGCTCTGCATCAAGTGCAGGGGTTGACGCTCCATCAACTGCCTGAAACATAGTACTTGCATTAGTGAGGATTACAATAGTGAAAACATAACACACACCTGGGGTCGACAGCAGAGGTACATATCAACGGCTAAACACGAATGAAACATTGTGTAGAACAATCAAACGACAAGAATTCCAGCTCTGATGATGACGCTCGATGGAGCTGTCAGTATCCATACCTCCTGCTGTTGAAGAACATCTAGAAATGTTGTAGATGTGGCGGACGCTTGAGCATCTCCCTGAAAGACAGTACTTGCATTAGTATGGATAACACTAATTATAACTGAAAACAAACACCAGTGGACGATAACTAAGGTGTATATCAATTGGAAAGCACTAACCAAACATTCGGTAAAATGATTACACGATAAAATAAAAATATTACTTGACATGCACAAAACAAGTCTGTAGTGGATTAGCCTAGTAAGATTACCTGATACGCGCTAGAAGTGGTTGATAACTGCGACCACGTCAAGGATGTAGAATGTTCTTGCTTTAGATTCAAGGGATAGTCAAGAAGTTGTAAAGGTAAATTAATGATTGATAATGAAATGCCAATATTAAAAATAGCCATGTAAGGCGACAGAATACTTGTAAAATGCTCAATACAGCACAGGTCCCTGTTCCCATATATATACATTGCGTTTGTGGGTTATGAAATCGAAAAAGAATATATTGGTAAATGTCATTATTCAAAAAACTATACACTCATATCAATATCGAAATTATTACGAGAGATAGAACACCTACAATATCAATTAATCCGTTCGGATACCTACACACTACCGCAAGGCCTAAAGCTAAATCCGGACACTTGACTCACCGGTGGCGGAATGTGGACGAATAGAGTGGGAATAGCGTTTTCGAGCAATTTCCATGCCGTTCGCCGTTTATTCTTTGTTACCCAAGATGCTGTGTACATGTCCAAGGAAAAGTGCCGGCTGCAGAAGCGGTATCGATCACCCCTCTTGTCCTGTAAGACTTGTTGGACTCTACTTTCCAGCTCATCCAGTGGATATCCGCAATGTCTGATCCATTCACTTATTCGATCAACAGTTTTCGGGAATACATGCATTTTAGTGCCTTCAGATTTCGCATGGGTCTTCGAAGGGCAACCGCTAATCAAACAGGCAGGCATTGTTGATAAATCTGAAAAGTAAATATCGACATTATTATACAATCTTCAAGAATAAAGATTTGATACAAAAGTAAATGAATCATACAATGATCAATACAAGGTTTGTTTTGGTCGCAGGAACTATACCAGTTCATTATGTGCGGCTTAGTATTTGCATAAGTTTCAGAAATGTATAAATGATGTGACTAAAAACTGAACATGTGACTCATCCCTTGGATGTTCTGTATTGCACGAGAAGGAAACATGCTTACATTATAGACTGGACCCCCGAAGGGTGCAATTCGATGACAATAGACACAGATGAAAATAAATAGATCTATGGATAGCATAGCAATGGAAACTCAAGTCAATAGCAATGAGACCAATGAACCTAGCACTATTGTGTACTCAACTCGCAAATAGATAGAAATTTAAAAATCTGCGAAATATGACTAGGATACATGGCCTTACCTTGACCAACAAACAGTTGGATTCAGCAAGCAGAGCAGTATGTTGCAGGAGAATAGGTGGGTGGCCACAGGTAGCACACTGATGGGTTTGCTCTAAGCGGTCACAGAAGTCCACGGATAGCACGACGACGAGCAGATTAGCGTAGATCTCAGTGGTTGCCAGGTAACACGTTCAGGAGTTGACTTGCAAATCACAAAGATGTTCTCATGAGACATATCAAGTGGTTTATAAAGTATTAGAAACAGGGGTGTGTTTGTGAATGAATGACATATGTATGTCGTGGTCTTAGGGGGGGCGGCCTGCTTCAAGGGGAGGCCTGGCTGGAGACACGGGGTCTGAGGAGGCCATGTGACCGATGGCCCCTTGGCGTGGGATACCTTTTGAAGTGTACATGTAGTTTGGCACCTTGGCCTTTCGCGCCCCTGACAGCCCCCCATGCAACCGCGCATCCACTGGCGCGAACCGCCTTTGATACAGGGGGGTGGGATGGATGGGCCTGGGGCGTGCAGATAAGGCACAGGAAGAATGCTGAATGGAGACACACTTATGTGGATTGCAGGGGGGCGGCCTGCTTCAAGGGGAGGCCTGGCTGGAGACACAGGGTCTGAGGAGGCCATGTGACGGATGGCCCCTTGGCGTAGGATACCTTTTGAAGTGTACATGTAGTTTGGCACCTTGGCCTTTCGCACACCTGACAGCCCCCCATGCCAGCGAGCATCCACCAGCGCGAACCACCTTTGATACAGGGGGGTGGGATGGATGGGCCTGGGGCGTGCAGATAAGGCACAGGAAGACTGCTGAATGGAGACACACTTATGTGGATTGCAGGGGGGCGGCCTGCTTCAAGGGGAGGCCTGGCTGGAGACACGGGGTCTGAGGAGGCCATGTGACCGATGGCCCCTTGGCGTGGGATACCTTTTGAAGTGTACATGTAGTTTGGCACCTTGGCCTTTCGCGCCCCTGACAGCCCCCCATGCAACCGCGCATCCACCGGAGCGAACCGCCTTTGATACAGGGGGGTGGGATGGATGGGCCTGGGGCGTGCAGATAAGGCACAGGAAGACTGCTGAATGGAGACACACTTATGTGGATAGTAGGGGGGCGGCCTGCTTCAAGGGGGGGCCTGGCTGGAGACACGGGGTCTGAGGAGGCCATGTGACCGATGGCCCCTTGGCGTGGGATACCTTTTGAAGTGTACATGTAGTTTGGCACCTTGGCCTTTCGCGCCCCTGACAGCCCCCCATGCCAGCGCGCATCCACTGGCGCGAACCGCCTTTATATCAATATATAGTATATCGTCTTTAAATCAATGATAGTATATCGTTGCTTATCAATAACAAATGCCACATAGCGGAGATTCTTGTGAGCACAGACCCACACTTCAACCAGTGTATTATAGTGGCCAAGACCCAAGGCCTGTATAATCCAATGGTAATTGTTAGTATAGACATATGTGTGACTTTTATAGAGACATAACCCACTGAAAGACTTTGAACAAGTGTTATTTAGTGCATGCATTATCGAGAATATGTTACGTTAGCTTAGATAGATAGTGACCACCCTGCTTCACAGCGACCAGACCTTCACCCATTCGGAGCACAGATGTCTGACGTCCATCCTTGAATGGAGACACAACCGTTGTTAAAATATATGTGGTGTTTTATTTTGTATCTTATTTTGATGACACAAAAATACAAGACTTTAAACATTGTACAGTTCAGGTTGCAGCACAGCGAGAGAAAATCACCTGTACTGACCGCTGTCACTCGGGAACGTTTCTCTAATGGCATGAACGGCACAGGCGGGTATCACTCTTCGAACGCGGTGCCCAAGCCTCCCGTGGAGCCACCATGTAAAGGAACGATAGGCCACCAGCCTGTACCACCTGTGAAAAGGAATGAAACAAACTGTTTTTAAATGACCAAGATAAGTTTAATAAACGTTTGTTGTCAATGACAATTCTTGTAACTAATGGCATTCTGCACGGACAAATGCTATCTAGACAATGCACGCTATTGAACGACTTACATGTGTTACAATGATATGTAGATGTAATTTTGGATATAGTAGAAGAACATGAAATAGGAGTGGCATGACAAGCAGAGTATACTTACTCGTTACTCGGATTACGAGGACGAACAGTTGCGCGAAGTTCGTGCATAAGCACCATCATTATTCTCAACACGGCCCGTGTGAGGCAGGCTGCCCTGAAGTCTGGCAGCTCGGTGATGCATTGCGGTCGTGGCTCGCCTTCCGAAATGTAGGCCAGGCATCCTGAGTTTTCTCGGCAGCAGCAGTTCTCGTCCTCAGTTGGCATTAGCTCGCACCGATTGCATGTGCACCAGGTGGAGACGCCGTCCATTGGACTAGGCCCAGGCTCTTCATCTGTTGATTCGTCCTCCCAACTGCCGTCCGAATCCCCATCGTTTTCGCGTGCTTCCCTTTCCAGTAGTTCCCCCTCGGTATACTCGGGCTCGTACATGTAGGGCATTATTGTAGCCATTGTGTGTTAAACAAACTAAAATAATTTATAGCGGTGGAACTGGTATCTGTTCACACGGGCTACAAGCGGCGAAGGTAGCTGACCAGAGCACTGAAACGAGTCACATAATACTCAAAGTAACACAGAGAGAGGAATGGAATCGAAAATCTGCTGCTGTGTGTTGTGAAACGGTCTGTTTATACTTATTGAGGAAAGAGGCGTCCTGCCATTTCCATGGCGACACGTCATTAGCTGAAGCGCAGCGAATTTTGACACAAGACGTGCTTTGGCGTTGGGAAATGGGCGGTACGAGTCTGCTTTAGTGATTGATTTAGTGCCGCAAAAGCAGGTCAGCCAGGGCGATCGGGGAAAAGATAGGATTATCACAAAATGGCGGCTCCCTGGTGCTTGTTTTTGTGTGCGTTTAATGGACGAAAACTCGGGTAAGGTCCATAGGAAAGTTTTCTAAAATCGAGCCACTTAGGCTTAAAAAAACATGGCCGACCCATAGGGACAATACACATTTTTACTAGACCACGCCTTTAACCTCTGCAGCCAGCCCCCATGTGGGCGTGTTTGAAGTATACTCTATTAGTATGTTAATTATGTTGAATGCTGCCACCATTCTGCAGGGATCAACAAAAGGACAGTGCATATCCATGAAACATTTGATAGTTAATTAGGCTGGCCATGGCAGAAGGAATGTGTTGCCCTCCCCACTCTGAGAGGACGTGATGTACTTTTGGCTGTCATAACCCAACTAAGACAGGCGGGATGACGCCTGTAGGTTGTGTCCACCGGACACAAAATTTCACGTTACCAAAATTGTATGTGTATGTCATGTGATGAGCATAGGAAAATGTGTGCGGATTAGCCCATTTTCTGGCGGCTGATCTACCATCATTCAATTTCATATACAATTTTCAAAAAAGCCAGGCGAGCTCACACCCACCCTGTGGATGGGTGAATCCTCACATGCCCCCCAGCCACAACATGTGAACCACCACTCTACTGAGGGTCTAGTTCATCCTATAGGCGAAAGTTTCGGCTCAGGCCATCTGCATTTCCATGATGGGAGCCTGGTTTGTGCTGGAAGTCCATATCTATTCCCTGTAGGGATATGGCCCAACGCAAAGGCTTAGGGTTCTACCCTTGCATCACCATTAAGCATTGAGGAGGCCGGTGGCCTTTCTGGATCATAAAGTGTAATCCAAAGATGTATGGTTTCAGCTTTTTTACGGCCCACACAAATGCATAAGTCTCTTTTTCAACGATGGCCCAGTTCCTTTCCCTTTTTGTCAATCACCTGCTAATGTAGGCGACAGGTTGCTCTACCCCTTGAGATTTCAGCTGGGCTAACAGTGGTTCAATCCCAAAATCACAGGCGTCTGTCTGGATAATGAAGTCCTGACCATAGTCTGGCACTTTCAGAACTAAGGCCCTGCAAAATCCATCCTTTAAATCCTGAAAGGAGGTTTGACAGGTGGGGGTCCAAGTTGCCTTCTTCGGCATTTTCTTGGACGTTACGTCATTCAGGGGCATGGCAACGGTCCCATACCCCTTGATGAATGACTGGTAGTACCTGGTGAGACCTAGAAAGGCTCGCACCTGCGTCTGTGTGGTGGGGGTGTTCCAAGCCTTCACAGCCTGTACCTTTGCTACAAGAGGTTGTTTCTTACCTCCACCGTCCAGGTGGCCCAGATAAGTCACCTTCATGGCCTTGATAGTTAGTCCTGCATTCTGCAGCACCTGAAGCACTTGTTTCAGGTGGGATAAGTGATCCTCCCAGGTGTGGCTGAACACAGCAATGTTGTCCAAATAGGCGACACTGAAGTTTACCAGACTATACAAAACATGGTTAACCATTCACTGAAAAGTGGCTGGGGCTCTCTTCAATACGAAGGCCATCACAGTGAACTGATAATGTCCTTCTGTGGTTGAGAATGCTGACCTCTCTCTCGCTCCATCTGTCAAACCAACATGCCAATACCCAGCCGTGAGGTTGAAGGTACTCATGTACTTGGCAGCGTCAAGCCTGTTAATGAGCTCATCTGCCCGAGGAATGGGGTGAGCATCTGTCTTTGTGGCAGAATTGAGCCCCCTATTGTCCACATAAAAGTCTTCCCACCACTGGTCTTTTTAGGGAGCAGTAACTCTGGGATAGCCCAGGGGCTTTGCAATGGCTCTATCACTCCTAGGGACAGCATCTTGGAAACTGCCTCCTTGATGATGTCACCAACCTTATCAGACATCTGGTGAATCCTATTCTTCACCAGCTTTTTGCCTCCAGTGTCCACATCATGGGTGCGCAACCTGGAGTCAGTGAAAACAGACCGACAAACTGTCCCAGTAACCAGCAACATTATGTTAGTCGCTGTTCTGACAGGACTGTTGCAAGGTTGACACCTTCAACTGAACCATCTCTGGCTTTAGTGGACAGAAGGTCTGGAAGGGGATCGGTCTCCTCCTCTGTTTCTCCATCAGTCACTAATACCAAGTCATCCCGGCTATAATGGGGTTTTAGCTGGTTGACGTGAAATACCCTACACATCTGTTTAGGTTCTTTCATGTAAATGAGATAATTCACCTCACTGACTTTTTCCAGCACACAGTAAGGCCCAGTCCACTTGTCCGGAAGGGCACTGGCTTTCCATAATCCACACCCTCTGGCCTGCAGAATAGACTGTCACTGTGACCTTTTGGTCGTGCCATTGCTTCATCTACTTCTGACTGGCCTTTAGGTTTTTTGTAGACTGTTCCATGTACTTTACCATTCTAGACCGGAGGCCAAGTCCATAGTCCACCACATCTCCTGTAGGGGATGAGGGATGCTATGCCATCCCTCTTTCACTACACTGAGTGGACCTTGTACAGGGTGTCCAAACAGAAGCTCAAAGGGGCTAAACCCTACTCTGTTCTATGGCACCTCCCTGTAGGTAAACAGATGCATGGCAGGAGACTATCCCATTTTCTCCTCAGGTGCTCTTTCAAGCCACCCATCATGCCCTTCAGGGTCTTGTTGAACTGCTCAACAAGCGCATTTTTTTGTGGATGGAAGGATGTAGAGAACCGGTAGGTGACTCCACACTCTTCCCACATAGCCTTCATATATGCGGATATGAAGTTTGATCCGCTGTCAGAAATAACTTCCTTGGGGAAACAAACAGGGGGAGAACATCCCAATCAGAGCCTTCCCAACCACAGGGGCGTTGATGATCCTCAGAGGGACAGCCACAGAGAACCTTGTGGCGTCGTCTACCACCACCAAGATGTATCTGTTCCCTGAGCTGGTTTGAGGATCCAAAGAACCCACAATGCCCATGCCTATTCTCTCAAATGGCCACCCAACCATGGATAGTGGAATTAAGGGGGCCTTTGTGGCACCACCTGACTTGCCAGAAGCTTGACAAGTCGGGCAGGACTGGATACATTCCTTAACCTTTATGCTGAGCTGCGGCCAGTAAAAGTGTGCAGACAACTGGTCCGATGTCTTAGTCATTCCCAAGTGACCCGCTAAAGGAATGTGGTGAGTCAAATCCATAAGGAACTTTCTTTGGCAGTGGGGAATCACCAACCTTCAGGTGCCTTTGTCCTCAGAGTCTTTTGGTTCACTTTAAAGGAGTTCATCCTCCCAGTGCACTTTGAATAGGCCAGGGGCCTCGCCCTTATCCTGCTCCTCCACCTGCTTCCTCATGCCCGCCTGAGTGGAATACCCTTTCTGGGCTTTAAAGAAGTCTGTCTGACCTGGGCTGATGCAAACTCATCCACCTTTAGTTGGCCCTTCAGATCTGAGCTCACCTGGCCCTCCACCTCAGGTTGCTGTGTTGCTCCAGGCAACTCTGAAGTCACTGAGTCCCCTGCTACCAATGCGGGGTCCTCAGTGGCTACTGGCCCATCTCCCACAGGATTAGGCAACTCAGCAGTCTGTGGAACTGGACTAAGGGCTACCAGCCATGCCAGTCCCTCCAACAAGCCATCTGGCAGCACTACGGGCCCTAAGTCTCTGAGAGTGTACAATCTGGAGATATCTTTGACCCTCGATCAGGGTAGCCACTGCGACTATCTCGCGATCAGGAAGGTCATTACAGAACAGACATGGGACAGAGATGGAGTATTTCACTGGTACACAGTGCTGGGTCATTTCACCTCACAGGTGAACTCTACTATCACCAAGGGGCACTTACTCTTTCTGTCAAACCCACTGATGCTACAATCAGGCCCACCAATATACTGGCCTGGTTGTGCCCACTGCCGCGTGACAGCAGTGATGCTAGCCGTGGTGTCTCGGTCCGCAGGAATTTTGTGTCCATTGATACACACATGTTCTAAATAGAGATCAGTATTATTGGGAACTGGGATCTCTTATGAAGTCCCGGTTAGATTTCCACTCAGTTTAACCAATCCAGATCCGGCCTCTCATCGGCCTACTGGGAAGTTCTCCTCTAGGAGGCCTACACTAATGATGGCCTCTTCCACAAGTCCAACATTTACTATGGCTTGCATGGGTAAGCCCTTGCAAGCTGGATCGGCTTTTCTATGGCCCAGCTCCTTACACAAGAAACAACCTTTAGGTGGTGAGAACGTAGGTGTGCCAGTGTTAGGGGTGCCTGCACTCTTCTATTCAGTGTGTATAGCTACCCTAAAGTTTTGGGATTTCCCTTCATTCTTTTGGGGACTGGGCCCTTCCACGATTTCTTCTGCTACTTCGTGGAGAATTCAAATCTCCTCCACTCACTACTACTACTAATTATCTCCTGCTGCTGCCGCTGCTGCTTTGGCCGCCTCCCCTTCTTCCAACCTTGGTCTAATGGTCTGCACCTGAGGGGGCCTTTCATGCATCTCAGCCGTCCTCAGGTGTGGGTCATTAATCTTAATGGGCTGCATTCTGCAACACTGTGCCTCTGCAGACCTCTTCTGCATCCCAGTACTCTGGGAAGTCTAAGACTTGAAGTCGCTAACAGAAAAAGTCAGTTTTGCCAATACTATTTTTCCGACCAAGATCATTTTCCACCTTAAGCATACTCCTCCAAAGAGTATCACCAGGATAAAAACATATATTTGGGTTTACAGAGGATTGAGCTTTTTCCAGATTCAGATTGAAGTTTTTAAAGACCTCTCTGAAAGCTTTTCCTATTTCTAGGAGTGTTATAATTTTTGTAAGAGCTTTTCTCACCCTTAATACATAACTGGTTATAATTGTCTTCACTCACATTAAAAGGGACTTGTATAATCTACCATATCAAGAAGATTTACTACTAAGTAGGAACTGTAAGAAAGCAATTAGAGAACAAGCCCTGAAATAGCAATAAAAAGGCATGCCTGGTTGAAATCACATTGATCTTCCCTGACCACCACATGGAGGAATAAGTGAAAGAAAACCTTATCATACCTAGTCAGAGAATGAGAGAGAAGGAGAGGCGGCAACATAGAGTGCAGAGCTGGGACTTTCTTTCGCTGCAGTGTACATCTGGTCCTGTATCAATATAGTAATCAAATCACAGAGTACATTAAGATCATCATGAAACCATGACCGTCCATTGTACAATTCTTACCGAGCAGTACAGGCCATAGTTGACATCGGTGACATGAACGTAGGAGTGCTTACCAGAACCTTTTCTCAACAGTGCACTTCCAGGGACCCATTGCCTATGAAGAATAAAGAAACTCTGGCAGTTGAATGAATTGTAATAGGATTTTGTTTCAGTTGGCCTGTCTAGACATTAAATGTCTACATCACCCAGCTCCAAAGTACCTAATATCAAAGTGTATCAACTATCAGTCATCCAAGCCACTATAAAATGCCAACCAACACTTCATCACACTCTACCTACATAACCAACATATGATTTCAGGCTGCTAAATCTTGGTATAGTCTACTTTGATCCATCTGGTTTGCTTCTTCTTTTTCCGTATTTTGGTCACAGTTGAAGAAACACCTTTTTCTTAGGCAGTTTCTGATCAGCACCCACAGAGCCCTTTGAATTTCCAGTCCTATTTTTATGGGGCATCTCGAGAATTTATTTTGATAATTCTGTTCAAGGAAATCATTGGATCCAGTCCCTCAAAATCATCAGGAATTCTATAAATATGTAAGTTGTTCCTCCTTTTCCTGTTCTAGGGATTGTCCACCAACTTCCACAATGAAGATGTGTCTTGCACCAACCTTTCAATCCTGATGGAGGAAGCCTAACAAGAATGTACTCTGTCTTCTAACTCATCCACATGCCTTCAACGTTGCCTAGACTAGCCTTGATTTCCAAAGCGGTGTTCAAAATGTTTTGCAATATGGTTGCCTTAAAGCGCTTGATAGAGGTAATTTCCAACATCAATTCTGAGAAATAATGTTCAGAAACAAACTTGTTGGGCAATGAACATTTTGATTAGTGTTATGTCTAAATATTAGAAATGTGGGGATGTCCTTTCTGGTAAACTTGTGGTACTCATTACATGCAAGTATTGTGAAAGGAGAAAAAACAACATTTTGAAGTGACCCCTGAAAAAGAGTTTGAGAAACTGTTATCACAGGTATGGCCTGACATCTCACAGCCCTCCTCTCCAACAAATGCCTGTATGAGGGCAGAAAGTTGCCATCCTGTACAACCAATGTAGCTGAAGTGAGAAGCTATATTTTGTTGCAGAGGGGCCTAGGGAATGGTTGCCTATGCACACTAAAACAGCTTCATCATTGACCTGTGCACCTCACACAGCGTCAACACATAGAACTGGCTGGGGTCAGGGGTAAAGACAAACCTACCTTCCATACACCATCAAATGAATGCACCTATGACCATTGATGAAGTCCCCAGCCTCATTCTAGAGGCATCTCATGGGGTGCTAAAGTAGACCAGGGCACGCACAGGATAGTGGATGAGGGCCCCAGGGTGGTATGGTGGGAGTCCACTATTTATCCTCACTTAGTCCATGACCTTTGGTAGAAGGCAGCCACCTTTATAAACAAAACATGACCGGCCCTTTAAGATGCACAGTCATCTGGGAAGGGTCACAGGGCCTCATTACAAGTTTGGAGGTAGCCATTAATGGCATGGCTAGCCCCAAACTCGGGTCCAGATCCGGGTCCCACGAAAGGGGAATTACTGGCCAATTCCGACCTTGGCGGGCCAGGTAATTCCCCTTTCACGGGACCCGGAGCCTGTACATCCCCATTTCCATTTGAGCACCAATAGGGCTCAATGGGAATGGGGAGGATGGTAGCAGCGTTACCGTCCATAACGGTACCATTGCTACCATCCTGTGCTGCTCGCGGGTGCCGCTCTGCATGCCTGGTCTGACCTGGCGTGCAGAGCGCCACCCACAAGCAGAACTCGTAATGTGGCGGTACAGTGATACCGGCACTGGCATCACTACCGGCGCAATTATCACTGTACCGCCACAGTTATAATGAGGCCCACTGTCTCCCTGCTGCAGTCTACAAGTGTCTCACAAAGCCATACCCATGGGAGAAAAAAAAGCCAAGGTCCATGACATCATTATTACTGATAGACCCCCGTAAACACTGAGAAGCTGAATATTCATTTGCATGCACACAGAGGAGCGCTATCCTGTTGGGAGATGACGAGCCAGGTTTTTAAGTCACAGTTTGCGTGCAAATTATAGAAAATGTTCACGACTCAGACACACCTGATCCAGGTATCACAATTAGAGTGAGCTGATTCAAATTCCTGAACAATCAGCTGAAAACCCTTGGTGTAAACCCAACCACCAGGGATCTGACTTCAGGGTGTTTAATCCCCATCTCATTAGAGAGGAGAGTGGACAGTAAGAATAAGACTTGGGATGGAGGTTTTAAGATGGAGACAGGAATGGGAGCTTGAACGGTGACAGGGGACAACAGAAGTTGCTGGATACTAAAGGGGAATAAGAAACATCAGAAGGTGGTAGAAGAGAAATATCAGCGTGTGGGTATATAAACATCATGAGGAGAATAGGAAAGTGATCACAAGGTGGTTGGAGAAATATCAGGAGGTGATTGGTCAAGAGATCAGGAGGGACATATCAGGAGATGGTTGGAGAAGGACAACCGGAAGTGTTAGAAAAGAAAATCAGAATGTGGTCGGAGAAACATAAGAGGTCATTGGGAAAAAAGATCATGAGCTGATATGAGAGAATGATCAGGAATGATTGGAGAAAGACAACAGAAAGTGGTAGGAGAAAAACATCAGGAGGTGGTGGGGGAAGGACAACAGGTGATGGTAGGACAATTACATCAGAAACTAGTTGGGAGAAAGGATCAGGAGGTGGCTTGAACAAGACATAAGGTGGTGGTTCCAGAAAGACATCAGGAGAAAGTAGGAAAAAGACCCCTGGAAGAGGTTGGGAACCAATCGGTGAGACAAAGCACTAGCAAAATTGTGGCAGGTGAGATAAGGAAGGAACAAGAAGGCATGCTAACCCACGGTGAGGCCTCGACCTGAAGAGTTCAATCCATGGTGGGTAGAAGTCCAGAAGGCTAGCTCCAGAACAGGAGAAGAAAGGTGATGCAGAGAGTAACAACTAGAACCCCAGAAGAGGGAGGTGATAAAACCCCCTTAAGCTCCTCTGTGAAAGCTAGTATAAGCAAACACAGCTCTGTGAAAAGGCCATCAGGATACTCCAGCTGGTTCTGCAACTTGTAACTAAGAGACTGTGACTTCTACAGAAGGTATGAGGAAACTGGATGTGGTTGTATCCAACCAGCAACCAGTGTCAAGCAAGAGGACATTTGAAAGAACCACAGAGACTGCGAGTGACCGGGATGTGCACTGAAATCCTCTGAAACATATAAAGGTGGTTGAGAGTTGGAACCTTTTTTTCTTTCTTGGGACGAGAACTTTGGGACTGGCAAATTTGTACTCCAAAGTGAGATAGAGCAAGTCTTGTGTTTGATTCATGCGACACGCAATGGTGAGCTGGCCAGACACCACCGATCACTTAATGCTATCTGAGTCCACGCTGCCACGAGGTACTGTTTAGAGCATCTACATCCCATTAGCCGGGGCGCTGACATTGCCCCAGGACATTCCTCCAGAAAAAATAAGTATGGTAACTCTATCAATCCAACCCGTTAATATTCTTAGACAGCTGATGCTTCTGTTTGGTTGTTCTATTTGGTAAATCTGGTATTACAAAGGCATATTTGCAGCTTGGCCGCCCCAAATATCTACTCCATACTTTGCAACTCATAAGAAAATGCAAAATGGCTCATTTTTGTGCAAAAAACCTCTGGATCACATCTGACCACCTCTGAAAGCTCTTCATTGGTTCCCCGTTTAAGGTACTGTGAATCATTTACAAGCCATACATGGTGGTAGCCAACTATACGTCTCTACCAATGATCTTATATCTACTGCGGCAAGAGAAACTAGATCAGGATTCAGTCAGCTCTGAGGACGCTTCCTTATGGAATTACCTGCCACAGAACATTAAAGCTGATGTCAATCCCAAACAAAGTTCAGAAAAGGGTTAACAGACTTACAGACTCATGAGTTCACACTGTCCCGAGCAATGCCAGAGGTAATGATTCATTGCAAAACTGTCCAGCGATCACCTTTCTGTTTTGCTAAATCGCCCTGAGTGGGACAGGTATGCCCAGACGTGGGTCCCGAGCTTGCTGTGACTCGAGACACAAGTTACACCTCCCTGACAATGGCTAATGAGCTTGAATTATGTATGTATTTGTTTGTGGTCTAATGCAGAGGGTGTGTGACCTAGCAGTTCAGGCTGGTCTGCCCTTCTTGATGGTGGGGCGAAGCTTGATTTGCATGTGCTGCTTCTGTAATGGCTTGGCAGGCTGAAAAACGATGGTCTGGGGAGTTGGTCAGAGCAATGTGAGAGGTTAGGATTCATTCAAAACCTTCCAGCCATCACCAATTCCCAGTTCTCTTTTGCAAACTTACCAGCATTAATGACGAAATGAATGAGATTTAGACCAGAGAGTTACACCCCCCTTCCCCATTCGCTTATGTTTTTGAAAGTGAAAAGTACATGATGTCTGCTGTTGGTTTCTTTGACCTTACTTGCTGTCCAAACACCTTTCATATATGTTCTCTTCTCCCGAACCCCTTACCCTCACTCTTACACTGGTATGAATGCACTGTGAATGACCTTTTACTTGGTTCCTTCTCCCTTGTCTGTGTTGTTTATTTGCACACCATCTTGCAACTGAATAATGAGCTAAATCCTTTGGGAGTTAGGAAACGCAGGTGTGGATGGGAAGGAAAAAGGCAGCATTAGGAAACAGGAAGGTGAGTCAGACTCTACAAGTGGATGATGCCACTTACATTGCACATTATAGATTAGAGTCCTTGGCGTGATCGTGATAGACACGTGATGTCCACGATGACGCATTTTCTTCTGCAGTTTCTAACTTCCCACATGACGCATTTTCTTCTGCAGTTTCTAACTTCTCAGATGCGCAGAAGATCTTAAATCAAGGCGCATGGGGCTTCAGCGATGGGGTGCAGGAGGAAACATTGCCTTAATATTGTGGCAGCTCAGGGATTTGTAGGTTAAATGGTTTGTGATTGAATGGAAATGTCTACTTACGTCAAAATAATTTGGCTGACAGGCCTAGCACATGAACAAATTAACTCATGCTTAGAAATACCTTGAGGTGTTGCGTGGGCCTAAAGGCGACAGGCCAGCCAGTTAAGGGGCTGGCGAGGGGTTGAGGTTATGGTGGGAGGAAGGGATGGCAGAGGAGGGTGCAGGGTGAGGGGACATAGAAGAAGAGGCATGGGGGGGTCACAGGACCCGCGGGGCTTGCGGCGGGCTAGATGTCCAGGGTTCAAACGGGTTTGCCCCACTTGAAAGGGAGCTGGGTTGGAGTTGGAGGGCGATGAGCATCTTCTGGTCGTAGCGGCCATCCCTTGCATCAGGTGACGGTCAGAGAGAGGGGGGTGGGGGGTAGGGCCTGGCAAAGCGATTCCCTGCTGCGCCAGAGCCAGGTCGGGGAATCCGAGCTTCATTAAAAGCGCCCTGCAGAGAAGTCACATGGATCCGATTGAATGGTTGCCAATTGATGCCAGTGAGCCTGGCGTGCTCGTGCCAGGGTGGCAGACCATGACCAGACTTAAATACCAAATGAAGGAACATTTATGGTGTAATAAATGTATGTCTTTGTCAAGGTTTTTTAGAAGCAACCTGGACGCACAAGAGGCAAGATTTACTGACAGCTATTGAATTTATCTGAGATTTGGCAGAGTAGAAGTTAAAGTGAGGTGATGTCTATGAATGCTTACAACATGGTAAGAGGGGCGCGTGACAGTCTAGGTGATATAGGTGGACATTAGTGCAGAAGAACGTAGTCGTCTGGGGAAGAGGTGAGAGAGCGAATGTTTTGAATTGAAGTGGATGGAAAGGAGCACGTGCCACTTGTCTGGGATTGGTCGAGCATTATGCAGATCGTGGGTATGGGGTAGCCATTGGTTGAGAGACAATTGATAACAGGACCTTGGAGTAAGTCTGAAAGAAGAATACGGGGCAAAGATTTGAAGGGCAAAAAGGTGGTAGAAGAAACAGAACTAGGAAATAAAGTCACTGAGGGAGCTTGGGTATGGGGAGTAGCATGTAGGATCATGGGTACGGTGGCAGTGTATTATGCTTAGGTAAAATAGAGGTAGCTACTAAACCTGGATATCAGAATTTGACATAGGTTTGTCCATCTGATAAATTATAACAAGTGACAGGTGGAAAGAAATGCTACATTTCGTGCCTTTTTATCAGCTTTTCAGAATGTTGTTTTTTTTTGTTGCAAGCAGAATACGGATAGGAGGTGGATGGTTTGTCTAAGTCAGTCCCTTGGACACAGCCACGCATGTCCCAGTCCCAGTCGGGAACATCTGCATCGCTGTCCTCTTTTGTATGTAAGTTACTCCTGGCATGAGAATGTGGCAACTCTTGCATACATTATGTGGACAGGGCTCAGAATTGTCTTTGGGCACACATCATTGATAATATGAGTAGCACTGGCATATACTGGTGAGGCAAACCTCAGGATGGTCTATGGGCAGAAATTGTATGAAAATATGGACATCTTTGCATATGCTATTTGGACAGGGGTCCACATTATCTTTAGGCACAGCTGGTTTAAATAATCCATCAACCTGAACTAACTGCACTAAATGAAACTAAAGATTCAGTCATTGCTGCTGCCTTCATGCTCTTTTACATTGGACTAAATGTGTTTTTGAGGTGTTACTTACTATACGTGATCCTTTCAAATAAGTGGCATCGCACACCTTAACGCCACCGCCAACCCCGCCACAAAGGAATGTAAGTTAGGCACCTAATATCATATCCCTGCTTTGGTGTTGCACCTTTACAAATTGTTAAGAGCCACCAGCGTTTGAACAGACAGATTGTGAAATTGAGATCTAGGTAAGAGCACTATTGGTGAGCACACACTGAAGGAACCTGAACACCGGGCACTGCAGCCAAGTGTCATGAGTGAAATGGTGAGTGACTTAGCTAAAGTCAAGTCTTTTAAGACTTTCAAAGAAGAGGGGTGTTAAGCAGGGTGATGTTTGTTGTGTTGAAGTTGATCAGTGGTTGGCTTTTTCTGTGCAGGGATGCAAATGTCAGTACTATGGGGATGATATCAGCCACGCTTTAGGGATTGGTTCAAGAGCTGAGACGGATGTGAGAAAAGTATACGACTATCAATAAGAAGACCCTCTTGAGATGTTTATGCTGATTGGCGAATGGCATGAGTGCATCCACTGAGGTGTGTTGTGAGAGGGAGGAATTCCACCAGGAAGGAACCGATGGAGTGAGTACGTGGAAGGAGTAACACCTGTGAGGCATTGGAAGAAGGCCATGCTGGTTCCTTTGTTAGTGGTGCATGAGCACAACAGAACCTATCCTATTCCCCCTCCCTTCTGCACTTGCACGTTCTGAACACTCACAAGGCATAGTAGGTTTGTCTCCCCCTCCCACTATATTATTTTTATGTATTTCGATCGTTTTTACATCCCCTTGTCCCCTCCCTGTTGCCCAGTGGGCGCTTTGAAACAATATTTTGTTCCGAGGCAGGAGTCGGAAGCGGCTGTGTTGAGTTTCGAGCCTCCCACAGTGAGGCTTGACTCTACGGAAACAATATTTACTTCCTGTATAAGCGCCTAACAAGCAAACAATAAATAAATAAATAAATTGGCAAGAGCAAAGAGACCTCACATCAGTGAAGGATATGTCTTTGTCCTACGCATCACTCTTTTTTAATGTTAGACAACTATTCTGCCATTTATAAGCCATTCAAACCATTCGGAAGGAAAGCATGACTGTGTATCACCCGAGAGAGAATCTCAGGACTTCACATGGAAAGCTCAGGGAAACACAGCAACAGTTGCATTGTTTTATCTGTAAAATGTATTAGCAGAGGCATTCTGAGTCAATGTGTAAGGGTGGTAGTTATCTCTGTATCTAAGTCATGCAGCTTCATGCAGCGCCCTCCCACCTGAAGAGAATCACTGTGCTTCTCCCACACTCCATTGCATAATGCGACTCCAATTTACACAGAGAAGACAGCGGGAAAGAAAGCAAAGAGAACTGTTCAGCAAAAAAGATAAAAACCCGCTGCGACCCCAAATGTACATTCTTAATCCGTGACATTGTTCCGCACAATGGGAGGTTGTGCGAATGTTGACCGTTGCAGGGTAGGTGCTAACAACGGGTTGCATTGATTCCGGTGAATAAATCCAAGGTTGGTAACGGAGTAAAGGCAAGCAAAGAAGCCCAATGACAAAATGCATCTGAAAAAAGACCTTTATGTGCTAGTATTAGTCATGCAAGCATGCGCACAGTTGATCCTTAATTAAACAAATGTGACAGCCACTAACTTACACCTTGCTGGATATGTTCCAATTATAGGTAACCAGCACAGCGGTGCTGTATGTCAGTCACACATCCTTTGATGTGCCACCTGTGAGGAGCCAGGAATGAAACTCGGACACAAGTTAGACATGGTTTTGGCTAAAGTCTCGTATTGATGAATAAAAGGGTTTGGGAAAATGCCTCTCTGTTCCTGCACTCGAGGTGTTTCCCTACCTAAACTCAAAGCTAAGGATCTGTCGATGTCAGAATGTCCAAAACAAAATCGCCCTGTGTCCAAAGTACTACTTTGACCCTCACATTCTAAGGAAATTAATTATAAAGTGAAATGGATAACGTGTGTGGCCATCAGTGTTTTAGAAATGCTCAAATGGGCAAAGCAGTAAGTAACTCCAACAAATTGCCTTTCAAGGATATTGCTCCTTACTCCAGAGGGTGTGTCCCTTCCCTTGGATCCTTCTTCAAGTTTCTATATAAACAGCAATTCCTGTCTTTCTACTTGATCAATACCAGTTCTTTGGCCTTTGGCCTTTGAGTTGTCAGGATACCTTGTGTACTCTCCTGACAGTGTCTCTCTGCTCCCTTATGTTCATACACTTGTAGTTGACTGGTATACCCCCCTTCCAGGGCTTCTTGTATTCACACACTTGGAGTTGCCTGGTATACTCTCCTGCCAGGGCTTCTTGTTCATGTGCTTTTGCCTGCGCTGCCACTCTTGACAATTCACCACATTAGCCCTTGTGGAGCAACACAGGTTCGATATCCGGGTCTGTGCTTAGTAACCTCTGGGTATTAAGCGCGTTATAAATAGCCAATTATTATCGTTATAAATAGCCAATTATTATTATTATGCACATCATAGTAACATTGATAACATTGATACAAATCCACAGTACCATCTGCAACTTCTTATCGGATTAAGCCTTCTGTCTCTGATAACAGCTATGAAAACATTGCCCAAGCCACTATCTTGCCTAGGATTGACTATTGCAATGCCCTTTTGGACGGTGCCAGCAAAGATAGCATTTACAAATTTCAATTAGTGCAGACGAAGCAGTCTGCATTGTGAGAAATATCCCTCGCAGAGCCCACATCTCTGAAGACAGAACATAACTGCACCGGCTGCCTGTGGCTGCTAGAATACAGTTCAACGTGATCACTCTGGTACATAAATGCTTTTATGGTATGGCTCCCCTTTATCACAACAAAAGCTTAGTTCGATATGAGCCAAGGAGAGCATTGCGCTCTAGCAACACTAACCTTCTCTCCTGTCCCAGAGTTGGGCGCATGGATAGAAATGTCTGATCTTTCCCAGTAAAGGCAGCTAAAGCCTTTAACTCTTTACTATGAATCTATGTCAGGAAAGGAACCCGCTTCCAATATGGAAACTCCTGAAAACTCACTTATTTGAATAATTGATTTGTTTCTGTTGTTGCTGACCATCTTCTTATATTGTGTCCTGTTTTTTTGTGTTGGGTCTTTTATGTTTGTGTACCCCCTGATGCTTGAGGGCTGTGGTACAAAATAAATAAATAATAACACAACAACTCTAGGAGACCGTTCAAGGATTATATTAAACATTTTAATAATGTTTCACTCCCTCCCTGTTATCTTCCCAGTGTCTCCCTGCACCATAGTCAAATCGTCCCTAAATCCCAAGGTAGTCAGAAGAGATCAGTAACCCCTACAGTCTCACATTTGGGTGGCTAGTGAGGCAGGCCTAGATGCATCTGCCTTATCTCTCCTTCTCCCTCCAGGGCCTTCTAGGTGGATACTAACCTGGGGTCCCACAAGAAGAATCAATCACCCAGGTCTCACTCTGCCTATTCTCTCATGTTCTTCTACTCCTTGCCCTGACGCTCTAGCCTTGCTCTGACTCTCCTCCCTTCTCTTCCTCCCATTCTCTTCTTTCTATCCCTCTCTCTACCCCTTTATCTGTGCCCCTCATGTTCTTCTGTCTACTACTGTGCTCTTTCTCCATCTACTAGTCTCCATTCTCATCTCTTCCCACTCCTCTCTCTCTGTACTCTACCCCTCCTTCTCTCACAGCCCCCTCCTTTGACTCTATCATTCACTTTTCTCACACACTCACAATTGCTCGGCCTTCTCTTGCATTTAACTTCAGTCACTCATTTCACTCACCATACACTCTCACACCCAAGTAGCACTTTCTCGCAATAACGAATACCTCACCTTGCACACATTCTCAGTAATTTTCCTCCACACTCTGATCCACCGATATTCCTCTGTCTGGTCCCTCTATCTGCCTTATCCACCCTTGACCTCACCAGAACAACCCACCCACCTTTGTCATTTTTGCCTTTTTCCTGCTCCTCACCCTGTTATTGGTTCTCCATCTCAGCCAATTCCCCGGGCCATTCTCTGCCTTGATCTTTAACAGGGACCAGGTTACAGAGATGAGAAACCATAAAGCATCTAAAGTGAGGGACTTCCAGGAGTCAGGGTGAGTTTTCTCAAAGAGTATTTATTTTCATAAAGAATAGAGGCCCTCCCGCTGCAGATGAATCTGGCATTAGGGGAGTATGTTCACATATATACATTGCTATGGAACCCTAAGAAGATGCCAAGTCTCCCGGGCGACTACAAACCATATTTGTTGTAATTTGTTACAGATATGACAACAGCACTTTTAAACTGGGCTTGAGACCAAAAACTTATTTATACATACAGTTTCTCCTAGACCCATAACATGTTTATTTTTGATAGTTATCAGAATGTTTATGCCCTTAAATGGAAATGGCATTATAGCAGGTCTATTTTGAGTAGTTGCAAATCTTAGGATGCATATTCAAAACATTCACAATTGACGATTTATCCCAAAAAAATGATAACCTCATTACCAACTGACCTAAATAAGATATGTTGGGGAGAAGTCCCAGGACCCTCAGCAATTTTGGACGAGATAGTTGTAGAAGGAGATGGTGTGTGGGAGCTAAGAGAATGGAGGGGGAGGCCGGCACCCGTAGAAGCAGAATTGTAGTGGAAATATAGTGAATCTTGGTACTAAGTGTATGTGTAGAATGAGACTCAGGGGGTAATTCATAGAATTCAGCACACACGTGGCACACGCGAATGGCGCACTGTGTGCGAGTGCGAATTTCTGCGCCAGCCGCGTGCACTAAAATCCATTTCCGCGCACAGCGTATTCATGGATTTTAGCTTCCAAAACCAGCTGTGGCGCAGAGTGGCGCAGCGACCCTGCAGCAGCGCCAGTTACGCCCCCAACCCCTCCCCGTGCGCCATGCACAGCGCACAAATCCCGTACATGGCGCACAGGACCCAACCACGAAAACGCCTGTAAAACTCCCCGTGCACCCCTCTGAATACACGTACCTGCTGCACGGGGAGTGTCACACGCGATTGGAGCAGGGTATGTGTATAACAGGGGTTCGCGGGAAGTTTCACACGCAAAATGCCCTGTGCGAGTGGGGTATGTGTATTCCTGGGGTGCGCGGGAAGTTTCACACGTGATAGGCCCTGTGTGAGTGGGGTACGTGTATTCCTGGGGTGCGCGGGAAGTTTCACACGCAATTGGAGCGGGGAACGTGTATTTCGGGGTTGCGCGGGATATTTCACATGCGAAATTCCCTGGGCGAGTGGGGTACGTGAATAACTGGGCTTCGTGGGAAGTTTCACACGTGATTTTGCTGTCAGAGCGGGGTACGTGAATTTCGGTGGTGCGCGTGGAGTCCTACATGTGAATTGGCAGTGTGGGTCCTCCCAGGTGCTCCCTCTAAACCCTCCATGGCCCCTGCAGGCAGCCCACACCACAGGGGACTACCCTGCACCCCTGGTCATGTCCCACAGGCAGCCCATCCACCATGGGCATGCCCCCCAGCCAAGCCACATGTCACCTTGCACTAGTGATGACCAACTTATGTCCCCCAGCACCCCCACCCCCCAGCAGTGAGGGGCACCTGCCAGCAGGCCTCCACTCATGTCCCACACATGTCCCCCAGCACCCCCACCCCCCAGCAGTCATGGACACCTGCCAGCAGGCCACCACTCATGTCCCCCAGCAACCCCTCCCCCAGCAGTCAGGGGCACCTGCCAGCAGGCCCCCACTCATGTCCCACACCTGTCCCCCAGCACCTCCACCCCCCAGCAGTGAGGGCCACCTGCCAGCAGGCCCGCACTCATGTCCCACACATGTCCCCCAGCACCCCCACCCCCCAGCAGAGAGGGGAACCTGCCAGCAGGCCCCCACTCATGTCCCACACATGTCTCCCAGCACCCCCACCCCCCAGCAGTGAGGGGCACCTGCCAGCAGGCCCACACTCATGTCCCCCAGCACCCCCACTCCCCAGCAGTGAGTGGCACCTGCCAGCAGGCCCCCACTCATGTCCCCCAGCACCCCCACCCCCCAGCAGTCAGGGGCACCTGCCAGCAGGCCCCCACTCATGTCCCACACATGTCCCCCAGCACCCCCTGCAGTGAGGGGCACCTGCCAGCAGGCCCCCACTCATGTCCCCCAGCACCCCACCCCCCAGCAGTCAGGGGCACCTGTCAGCAGGCCTCCACTCATGTCCCCCAGCAGCCCCACCCCCCAGTAGTGAGGGGCACCTGCCAACAGGCCCCCACTCATGTCCCACACATGTCCCCCAGCACCCCCCCAAGCAGTGAGGGGCACCTGCCAGCAGGCCCCCACTCATGTCCCACACATGTCCCCTAGGATCCCTACCCCCCAGCAGTGGGGGGCACCTGCCAGCAGGCCCCCACTCATGTCTCCCAGCACCCACGTCATGATGATCCTCAATCATGGGCCTCAGGCCACCCACATCACACCCCATGCCACCCCAGCCCAAAGACCCAACCAAGTATTGCATACACCGACAGAGAAATGGCCATTACATGATACAACCCCAATGGCAAGTATGTACATGAACACATGTCCATCACACACACACAATGGGTGCAAGTGAAAGTGAAAACCCATATCATGACATGCATGAAACCAATGAGAGAATACCACACATCAAAGTATGAAACAAAAATGTATTGAACACAACATGAATGTAATGAAAAAAAACACTCAATAATGGGAATAAGAAATAAAATGCAGCATGTCCGGAAAAGAATAAAAAATATGAAATCAGAATCCAAAGAAATCCAAATGAAAATGTGTCCAAAGTCTCAGTCCAACAAAGCAAATCCAAGGGAAAAAAAATATCTGAAATCCATTGCGCCATGGTGAAATTAAAATAAAAAAGAGAAACATCCACTGTTCAACTATATACAAATCACCAATCCAGGGTCCATGAGCCCAACAAATGAAATGAAATGAAACCTACAAAAAACACTACCTAATAAAGAACTATATACAAAAATGTTGTGCATTGTCCAAGCGGCCCAAAATAAACAAAAACAGAATGGAAACCTAACACTATCTAACTATTTACAATGGCAGCGGGCTAGTCCGACGGCTCACTTTTTGATGGTCCTCTTCCATGGCCCCGAGGGTTCGCAGGGATGATGACATGTTCACCTCCAACTCCCTGCGAATTGCCTCGAGGCACTCGGCCCGCCTCAGTGCCCTCTGCATGGAGTTCTCTGCCCTGACCATAGTGAGCCGTGCCTCTTCCGCCCGCTGACGCTCCGCATCTATGGCGTGGCCCAACCGCTGCCACACGGAAGACACTTGGAATCCTGGGTCCTCCTGCCCTCTGGCCGATGCCTGCCCCTCCGATGTTGAAGGCCCCGAGCCATCATTGCTCCCAACATGTTGCTGCTGCTGCTGTGCCTATGCCTGCGCCCTGGCTCTTGCTGCCTGCATGTCCTCCTCCGGCTGGGGTGCTGTTGTCGTGGTGGCTACCCCTGCTGGACGTCTGACTCCCGACTGTGGCAGGGATGTGTCCTCCACCAGCCTGGCCGCTGGGTCAGAGGTAGCTCCACAGGGTACCCAGGTGATACATGGGTGGGAAGATGGCATGGAGGACGACTGGCGCGTAGGGTGTTCAGGTGAGGAGGGGGTCGCAAGAAGGTCCAGCACACGGAGGAATCCAGCACCGGTGACCCGTCCCTGCAGGTTAACGTGGTCAAAGAGGCATCCAAGATGATGTGCAGTCTCTTCAAGAAAAGACCGCAGGTCACCTCGCATGCCCCGCTGACACAACGCTATCCCGGCCAGGACAGGCTCAACACGGTCCCGGATAGCCACATCCGCAGGGAGAGGAAGGCCAGTTGTTTTGTGCTCATCCCCTCCCTGAAAACGGGTCTGGACGTAGGCATCCCTGCTGGTGCCAGATGATGCAGTGACAGGATCGGGGACAGGACTGCACACAGGCACCTCCGCGGCGGCCAGTGCTGCCTCCTGTCCCTGCCCCTGCACTGCACCACTAGCACCAGTGGAATCACCACCTCCAGACCCCGTGTGTGTCCCTTCCGCGGCCTCCTCCTCCACCACCCTCACCAACTTGGATGACTCTGTGCCATCTTCCTCCGTTGGACCCTGTGGGGTCTCAACTGCCCCTTCTGCTGCTGAGGAGTCCACCTCCAACCTCCGCCTCTTGGACCTACCCTCGGCAGCTGCGGCCTGGGACGCGGCTCCAGACTCCTCACTCCCTGACGAGATGACAATCTGGGAGGGGAGCCGGGCCTTGCGTCTCCGGCTGGTGGTGCGATCCCTGCCGTTGTGCTCCACAGCACCCTCTCCGCCCTCTTCATCAGTTGACGCTGCAGACAGGGAGAGATAAAACACAGACATGAGGGCACTGTACAATGGACTGATACACACATGACAGTTGCACATGAGTGGCAGTGTCAAACTTCAGACATGGCATCACACTCCATGACACACGTCATTTCAACTCACACACATGAGCATTTCCACAGCAATATTGCACCAGGCAGCAACATCCATATACATACAACAGCATGAACAGCCGAAGGTGAGCCTGACATCACATGAAACACAGGGAGTGCACTAGACATGCACACACGCCACCACACTTACATGCATGTCTACATCTCCTCATACTGTCGCAGTGATGCGATCACCATACATGTCACATCTGGCATTCAGCCTTCTACATATCAGTGTCACATGCATCCATGGTGCATCACAGTTGCACACTTGTCAAATAAACAAACATTCACATGTACACAGTGCAGATACATGCAGCAGGAACCACCATCCATGTGTGACACCACAACCATGGCAACGTACATACACAGAAATTCAAACATGTGTGCTCTCACACCTGCATTTGTACAGCATGCTTACCAACACATACACCATCGATGTGTCTCACACCTAAGAGGACTCACTTGTGGCAGCCTCATGCCCCTGTTCATACACATCCCTACATGGCCCTATGAAAACACATGTGCAACCTGCACACTACTGGCACACCACCACACGCACAGCGTCCAATCAATATGCATGTACACTTACCGCTCGACTCCAGACGGGTCTGCCTCTCAAGGACCTGGACGTGGAGCGCTGGGCATATGTGTTCCAGGACCCTCATTTGGTGGTCGGACAGGTGGCCCCGGTGCCCCTTGGCATCCACTGCCTTCAAGAGGCGCCGGGCCTTGTTGAGGGTCCTGGACCTGAAGTCATCCCAGCACTTCTTTACATGTAAGTCGCGGAGTGCCACCCCCTCCGCGTTGATGGCAGTCACGATGTCCATCCAGATCCTGGTCCATCCTTCATTTTCGTGCGTGAACTTTCAAAGAGGGCATCATACTGCCCCAGGACTTGCTCCACCAGGACACCAACTTCCCTGGCACTGAAGCTGGTGGCCCTCTGCCTCTCTGGCTGGGGGTTGCCAGTGGTGCCAGATGGTGTTGTGCCCGACATGGCAACCCCAGAGGCAGGAGTGGGTGGGCAACTGGGTCCTTGGGCTGGGCTGTGGAGCGATGGTATCCCAGTCCGGAGTCTTTGGTTCCAGCAGGGGTGGTCACTGCAACGGCACCCCTGGCTGACGTGCAGGCAGCAAATAGCAGGGCATGTGGGCAGCAGGCAGTCTGGCAGCAGCAGATGGTAGGTGGGAGCGTGCTTGGGGCTGTGGGGGGCAGTAATTCGGAGCGTGGTCTTCCATGTGTTGTTGCGTGACCAGCTTGATACGGAGTGATTTAGCACGTGAAAATCTTGCACATCAGCGTGTAATTCGAGGAAAGACCCTTCGCACGTAAGCGCGTTAGCACACGTACGCGGTTTCATTGGACCAAAGGCCCTTAGCACATAAGCGCTTCTGTGAAGTGACTCGCGCGGGCATTTCCCTCGTGACGTGGGCATAGTGGTTCACATCATGTGGGTGCTCAGAGGGTAGGCACTGTCCCCTGGGGAGGTGGTGATGGGTATCATTAGTGTGGTTGTGACATTACTCAGTATCTGACATGCATGCATGTGCAGTGGCATTTATACTCACCAAGCAGCCATGTATCGCCATGCCACCCAGCTTTTAGGTCCCGGTTTAGGGTTGACATTCTGTAAATGAAACTGTCGTGGCTGGACCATGGATAGTTGGCATATACTTGAGGTGATGATTCCCTTGGTATCACATACTACCTGCACGTTGATGGAATGCCAATGCTTGCGGTTTCTATAGATGTGCTCAGATGCCCGGGGGGACGTAGAGCCACAGGGGTGCAATCAATGGCACCTAGCACTTTGGGGAATTGTGCCACCCCGTAGAAATCCTGGACGGCAGCCTGCCTTTCTGCAGGTGTTCTGGGCAGGTATATGTGCCTATGCACTGATGGGCGTGCAGTCATGATGGCCAACACCTGGTGTAGGCAGCGTGACTGCGTGGCCTGTGACACCCCCCCCACTATAGCAGTTGTCCACTGAAATGATCCAGTGGCCAAGAAGTGCAGTACATTGAGGACCTTCTCCAGGGGGCTGAGTGCTTGGGAGCACAGGCTGGGTGATGTGAGGTCATCCTCCCACTCACTCACCAGGTTGAGTATTATGTGAGGTGGAAACCTGTACCTCCCATACACCTGGTCATCAGGCATCCCAAAAAGGCTGGTTCTGGGTGTAAAAATTCTGGGCCTGACTATCCTCCTCCTCCTCCTGCGGTATCCCCTGACCACTGCTGCTAGGAATGGTATATTCATCTTGGCGTCTGAGCTTGTTTGTTGTTTGTGCACACTTTTATGCTGTGCGGGCCACGTACGCCTGCTTCCTGCTGGTGTATGTGTTTCTGGATTAGCGCGTCTTTTTTGGCGCACGCATTAGCACCGTTCCATTCCATGAATACGTGTTGTAGATGCGCGTGTGGGCGTTCCGTGCATTTGCCTCCTGTACTTCCCCCGTGACGCCCACATTTTCATGCGTTGTTCCCCATTCCGTGTGTTACGCCCCCTGTTCTGCCTACTTGTGTTGTGTGCGCTGCGCTATGTGCGCTTTCGCTGTGCGCTTAGCGCACGCTGTTTGGAGACGTGTGCGCCGGCGTGCGCCATGCAGAATATTTGCGCACATCCAGGGATTTAAACGCGCACGGACTTCCATGAATCACTGTGCGCGGGATTCGCTGCGCTTTTCGCACTTGCGCTGCGATCCCCACGCTTTCGCACGCTTGCGCCGAAATTTTCAGCACACATTAATTCCATGGATCGGCCGGCTACTGTTTTTAATGTGCAGCAGGAGGGGACAAAGGGAGGGCCTGTGGAAGTAGTAGTGTGGACACTGGGTGTGGCGGAAGTGTTTGTGTGTGCATGGAGCGATTGGAACAAAAGGAAGTGTGAGTAGGGGCGACAGGAGAGCAGGAGCAAAGGACCGGTAGGAATGCTTAAGACAAACTATATTTTGCATATGTTGTGACATTTTTGTACATAAAATATTTTAACTTGGGGATAGATACTTGATTACAGTATATGTGTAGTGAGTGCATTGATGTTGTACAAGGATAACATTCAGAAATACCAGCAGTGTGTAGCAGAGACACAAGGGGCCTTGTCACATGGCCTGAGCAGGTACAAACTACAGAGGGATATTCGGCCACATGTATACATTTTTGACAGCCAAATATAAAGGTAACAAGCTTGAAAGGAAGAAATTGATTTTAGAATTAGGGAAAATGGTGGAGGACATAGAGGAACAAGATGAGTGAAAATCCAAGCATGACAATGGCCCAACCCTGAATGTAGTTAAAGCATTATTCGAGGAAAAACAGTTACCTTCACCCCCATTAGGTCGTTACTCGACCCTTCCCGCCATCGGATATACCAATCCAATGTTTGTGTCCCTGTCTGCCACAGCACCACCCCCATCTGTGTTACTGCCCCCATACCAAACAAATTCTAACGCTGCCTTACCAACAGATAGAAAACCACAGAAGGCATTAGGAGAGGCTTTAAAGGCAGCATCAATGGAATTGGAACAGTTGAGGGTCTTCAGGGAAGAAAGGTGAGCATATTAGGGTGCAGACTAGATGAATGGAGGGCCAGCAACAGTGGCAAGGAAAAGGAGTGTGACGCCAAGAAGGGTAGAAGTGGAGTGGGTACACAATTGCCATTATTGGCCAAAGGCCCTGTGAGGACGCAGTATTTACCTTAGGCCGAGATCAACAAAAATGACTTGATTAAAGCGCTACCGCCCCTCACTGCAGTGGCTGGGAAATGGATGCATGCTTTTGAAATACAAACAGCTGGTATCCCTTTAGCAGTGGGAGATATAAAATCCACACAGATGAATATGCTGGTGCACACTTTAACAACATCAGAGCGCATGAGTGTGCCGCTCTTTTATTTTGTTATTAAAAGAGAAAGCTATTGATAAGATCTGTTGGGTGTCATGACCCACGTTTGGACTATTATGCTGCAACACTTGGTGGTGTGGGCTTAGGAAATCCAAGAGGGCGGAAAAGGCCACATTTGCACCAGAATCCTGGAGAACCGCGCATTCTTTGCGCACAAGAAATGGTTGCCTGACCTGCCACCCACCAGTGTGAGCGTGAGGGGCCAGGAGTGCCATGAGTGAAATGTGTGCCAAAGGAAAAACAGCAGTGCCGGTTGGCTCAAAAAGAGCTTTGCAATCACCTTTGTTTCTTTGAAATGCAAGCTAAAAATGCCTATTTTAAACATTGCAAGATATTCAAAAATCTCAATGAACACCAGCAGACATTTGGCAGAAGGTAGACTTGTGTGCATACAAAATATGGGAAAAGAAAGAGCCTAAAATAATGTTCATAATGAAACTGGCTGAGCTGTGGATGTCAGCAGTCTAAGTTAAATTGGACTGAAAGCCACTAAATTCTAAATGTTTAAAATAAATGAGTGACCTACTGTTGAGTGTCACATAGTTTTGCAACTGTTAAATATCATAGTTTTGAACTTAGAATCAGCGTTCTAGCTCCATGTGTAAAAATTGTAAGTCTGATTTGGATGAAGAAAAACTGGGAACAAAAGTGACATTTGGCTGAAGCCTGGCTTGAAGAGGGTGAATTCTGCCCGGCAACTACCCCCGACAGGAGTTGAAACTTGATTAGCAGCTGTGTTCCCAGGCCTGGCTGCATTCCGCTGCCCCTGCCAATAGGAGATGACACCTCTCTGATTGAATTAGGGAAGTGGCACCTGGGGACTGCAGGAAACTAAACAAAGCACTGTCCTTGGCCCAGGCAAATGTTAAATTAGGGAGGTTGTAAATGGCTTCCTCTTGGAAGGAAATGGGAGGGGCACTGCATCTGTGAGCAAGCTGAGCTTGGGGGAAGTGGACAAACCAGAAAATCCACCATTATCTAAAAAGATGGATAATTCATAATGCAGACTTGTAAAAATTATATAAATAACATCATCATTCTTGTGATTTTTCTGTGCACATTTTAAGAGGTGTTAGAACTCTGTACCATGTTCTGAGGCAAAACCCCATGAATTATGGAGATTGCAGACACTGGGTTCACGCTAGAAAAATGAAAATTTACTGGAATATGTGTAGAAAGGCGGTGTACATGTGTGCCATTTTTGGTAAACGTCCGATATTGGTAAACCAACTAAAAATGAAAATAAGTTGTAATTTTTTAATGCAATCTCTTAGAAACATAAGAGTTGGAACAGAATGTACCATGAGTACTCAGTAATATGTACATGTAATGTCAACCACTTGTGTATCTGGGAAATATGTATTTGGATCAGAAATAGATTTGTGTGCAATTTGACATGGGGAGGATCCTCCGACCATAAACCTACCTCATCACTCTGACGCACAACTCAGTTTCCCCAATCAAGGGAGAGAGCAGAACTTGGCCAATGATATGTTGTGAGGGGCAGGCTTAGTCATGCCTACACACACACCCATTTTCTAAAGACATAAAAGGAACACTGAAACCCAGGCAGGGACATTCACTTTCCACTTTCTTGGGGGACGCTTTGCCGGGAGACTCCAGACTTCAAATCCATCAATCTCCAGAGACCAGAGCTTAACTCCAGAACTTGTAGCAGAGAGGCCTGAATCCACAAGCTGAATCCTTTTTCAGCAGGCCTCCAAATCATTTGCAAACTATTCAACAGCCGGGTGAGCTGTTTTGAATTCTTTGCCAAGAACTTTTGCCAGAACCGGTACCAGACCCAGAAGGCAGAATTATCCAGAGAGACCAGAGATCCAGAGAGACCAGCCCAGACCAGATCGCTGAGAGCTGTCCCAAATCGCTGTGCGCAGAACCAGTACCCAGTGGCGAGAGAACCGCAGCCAATCCTGACCCGATCCGTGACGAAGTTGCATTCCTGTCCAAATATAGTGTGAGTACTCAGCCAGAACTGTGCAAAACCAATCTCTTAGTTTAAAATAATCTAATTCAAACTATTTTAACCTATTGAGAACTGCATCCTAGAAATTGTGTCATTCTGTCATTCTAAAGTTGCAAAACTGTCATTTGTCGTTCTGAGCTTTATTTTAATTGCAAGAATCTACCTTTACAAAATCGTTCGTATCTCCGGAACCGTCTGTCCTACGAACGAAATTCAGGGGTGCGTGGGAAGTTTCACACGCGATTTCAGCAGGTTATGTGTATTTCAGGGGTGCGCGGAAGTTACTTTCATCTTAAAGCTAAGATTCTAAGCTTTCCAACGGACCCTGAACCGACTTTCTATTCAATAATTTTTTCCGTAATTGCGCTCGACGCATTCTGTAAATTGCAGCGATTTGCTATTTGGCTCAAATTTCTTCACGTGTCAAAATAGCAGCTCCTTGCTTTCCTTTGCTGAAATTTGTTTGCAACCTGACAATCATTCATAGAGCATTGCTAAAGTGATCGTGAGCTAATTTAAAGTAGCTATGACTCACCCTGAACCTCCTATAGGGAATTAAAAGCAATTTGAGTATATTTTTCACTTCATTGCCACCACATTTAAAAGGATTTTGCCTGTGTTTAAAATCATACCTGTTTTCCTCTAAGCTTGCTGGGGTAACGGGAACTTTGTATTGCATTTGTGTGTATTCCTGAGAATTGTGTGTGTCACTTCCATCTCCTTACATTGCATAGGGGGGGAGTGAATTGTCAAAGAAAAAGTGATCACATTATCTTTTGCTGAAATCATATCAAGTTTATTTCTGTACTGCCTTTTATTCATCTTTGCATCTCCTTGAAACCATAAAGCATTCTCTGATACCTTATTCCCCTGTTCCTAGTCATAAGTCACCAGAACTGTGCTATTGTAGGATTACCTATTGCTGATTTCTGCTCATATTCACAAGTGTGATATCAATTATTAATTTATTATAAAAGTGCAATATATATATATATTGTTTAATTCTCAAATAAACCTTTTAAATTTGTGAAACAAACTTACTTCTTGGCTCAGTGAGGTCAGGGGGATTCTAAGAGAGGGGTGTTATATAAGGGTTGTCATCCAGAGTACACGAACTGGACATAAAAATATATAAATAAGGGCTTCCCTTGGGCATCCCAGACCAGTTACTGACTTAGTGGGATTGCTTGATTGCAGTCATTTAACAGATCGTAGGTATAGAGGTGAAAGACTAGGCTGAAATACAGACTATAATTATACATTACTGTAAGTGTATCAAAAACAGAGAGAAGGAAACAGCACGAAGGCTGCAGGCTGAGGTAGTGAAACTAATACAGAAGCAATAGCAGTTGAAGGGAAAGCTCGTAATGAACACAGAAGAGCAGGCACAACACAAACAGACACAGGAATAGCAGAGTTTTGGCCAGGCATAGGGCAATGGAATGGTGGGTGTCAGTCACAGTACCCTCAGTTTTACCAAGGAGGTCAGCAGCATGGAAGAGGAGGGTTTTAAGGAGAAAGGGGGGTAAAGGTAGATTTGGAGGAATGGGGCCGAGAGGGGGAGCGGGACTAGTTCACTGTTGGGGATGTGACAACGTCAGCCATTTTGTATGGGATTGCAGAAGCAGGATGGGAGCAGGATGCAATCTGTACACTCCCATGGGCCCAATACTACAGCGGCAGAACTTTCTGGTGCCCCGATTCCCACCTCAATACGATATGAGATATATCAAACATATACATAGCTGCAACTACAACCCCCTCAAAACCGGTTGTCTGCCCTACCCTGCATCCCAAAACACACTGTGTTGCCAAGCCAATCATATAGCTCCCAAATGCCCGGAAGCAATGATGTCCCTAGTGGAATAGTGCAAGCCTAACAAGGAGTAAGTATCATTGGAGGCAACCCTTTTGTGTTCCCAGGTACAAACAAATATCCTGACTAACACAGCTCACAGAAAGCTCTTCCATGCCCAGTCCTGTCTATGACTACCCACCCAGATGAGGAACCCTTTGTGGGTGCAGATATAGGAAAAAAACAATTAATCTTAATGGTCGTCATGGGTGCCACTATATCATGCATTAGTGAGGGAAACTTCCCGTTATCAGGGGAAACCCTCAACAGGCAATGCTTCTCTGGGGCTGTGGCAACGTTCCTTTAACAGAAGATGTATCCATCAAAATTAGAGGCTAAGTGGTGTGTGCCCCTTTACTATATTCAGAAACCTCAACAGTAAATTTGTTACAGCGCGATACCTCGAGCAAACCTGCAGATCGAGGAATAGTATGTGCTATCCTAGTAATGTGTGCTGCGAGGGCAATGTTGATAATACATGCCAGAGGAAGGGAGGTGGTGGTTTGCAGCATACCTATTCAACCTGATATGTTTGTATAAGGGATTACAGTTTTACTTGATGCCGAGCCCCAGATCAGAAAAGTGTGTTGGATACCATCTGATTTTATCTTCAGGCCTCTTGTGACCCCAGAGCTTGTGGCAGGGACCATACTTTCACTGGGACTGCAAGGGTTGGTGGTGTCAGAGAAAACGATTGTGGCAATTGAGACCAATTCAAATGGGTGTGAGTGGGGTACTGTATTGTGTATTGAGCCAACAGTACCCTGAAAGGATGTAAAGATGCCGAATTGTTTGAGGATCGTGTTGATGATAGAGAAATAGTACTGGATAGTGCATACCCTGTGGGATAATGGTGCAATACTGTAAAATACAGTGTTCTGTGATGGCCCTTGTAACAGTGCGCCCTTACACTGAAAAAGACCTAGCACAGGTTCCTGAGAGGTTATAGACAACCAACGCCCACAATGTAGGCCTCTTACAATGAGTGGGACCCATTGGAATCACACTTAAACAAGGTGCAGTGTTACCCCGGTTGAAATAATATCCACTGTCCAAAGAAGCAGAGGAGGGGATAAGGGATACCATTTCTGTACTATTAAATCAACAAATTATTGTCTCCTCCAACTCTCCATGCAATACAGCTATATACCTGATAAAAAAGGCAAAGGGTCAAGTTGCAGAATGATGCAGGGTCTTTGACCCTTGAATGACATTGTACAGGTGGAATTTCTGTTAGTTCCTTACCCTGTGACCATTCTGTGCATCATCCCAAAACAAGCAACACATTTTACTGTTGTAGATTTGAAAAATGCCTTCTTTTCCATACCCGTACACCCAGAATCTCAGCATCCCACTACGTTTAAGTATGTCAGAAAGCGGTATGAGCACATGAGATTACCAAAAGGGTATTGTGAATCCCCTAGTATCTTCAACAGAATTCTTCATGCAGATTTGGGAAATATCCCGGTACCCAGCACAACAGTGCCAAAGGGACACTGTCACACTCTTACAGCTGTTAGCACATAAGGGGTAGATAAGGCTAAGTTACAGTATTGTTTGCAGGATGTTCTTTATTTGGGCATATTGATATCCGTTCATGGGAAGAAAATAATACCAGAATGTGCTGCATCAGTGCACAGTACTCCCCACCCACAAATTGTCAAGGAAATGCATAAATTTATCGGACTGTGTAATTACTGCAGAGTGCGGATCTTACATTATGCTGCATAACTAGGCTGTTGTTGCAAGGCCTTAAAGAAGAACAAAAGAAAGACAACAAAATAACATGGACAGAGGACATGCTTACACGCTTTAATGACCTGAAAGAGGTAATTTCCACTGCCCCACTGTTAGCAACCCCCAACTTCACTCAAGAGCTTTACTTGTTCTCCCATTCTAATGGCCAGATGATGAAGGTGGTGCTTACTCAGAAGAGCACATGGGCCACAAGCCATTGGCCTATTACAGTGGGGTGCTAGATTCATTAATTCAGAGACAGTTCCCTTCAAGCAGGCACTTGCCGCTGCTGCGCTTTCAATAGAAAACATCTCCACAATCACCATGGGGTCTTACATAACATTGTACATGGAGCATGCAGTATTTGCTATATTGGAACGATCTAAATCAACGTTGACCACATCGCAGGCATCCGCATATGAGGTTATTTTAACCAGTCACATAGTGCGGTACAAAACAGTTGCTACTTTCCTGAAAGTGTACAGATGAAGACCATGCTAGGCATGACTGTCTAACCTTTGAGGGGGAGAAGGTGGACATACCAAAAGCAAAAGATAGCCCACTTGAGAGGAGGGAGTACTTTTTGTTGATGGTTCAGCAACTATTGAACAGGGGACAGGCCTGAGGCATACAGGTGTGGCAGTTGTCTGCTTAGTGGATGGTGAGTACGTCGTACTGGCACAGAAAAGGCTTCGCATGCATTATTCAGCCCAGGCAGCAGAGCTCATAGCGCTTATTGAAGCACTTTTAGCATCTCAGGGTTGTCTGTGACCATTTATTCAGATTTGGCCTAGTTGACAACCACAGTGCATTCTGGGCTTCTAGTTTGGAAAAGACGAGTGTTTCGGAGGGCTGGCGGGTCCCCGGTTCAACATCCAGCATTATTGGGTAAACTGATCAATGCAATTTCCGAGCCCTCCATGATGGCGGTGGTCAAATGCACCGCCAATAATAATGACACAGATGAAGTTTCACTTGATAACGCCAGCACAGATATTTTGGCCAAACAAGCCGCTTACCTTCCAGTGCCTAACATCTCTGAGCATGGGGATGCAAGCAGGTGCCAGCAACATACACTTCACTTGCAATAGCACAAATGATTGAATTACAAGGCGGGCCCTGCAGGAAGAGAAGGAGCTATGACAGGAAAGAGGTTTCACACAATACCCACAGATTTGTTGTGGTGACAAGAAAGCACAAGTAAAAGTTGCTATGCTGCACAAATTTCTGCTGGTCGCCTAACCAGTTGCATCATCCGTTTCATTTGTCAAAATAAAACATTTCTGCAGATATACAGGAGGACTGGTTTGTCCCCAATCTACAGAATGTTCTTACTAAAATGGTGATACATTGCATCACATGCCAGACCCACAGTAATGGCCACACACTGAGAATGATACAAGGTACACTACCTCACACTACTGGGCAGTTTCAGGATCTTAGTGTAGACTACACTGATATGGGACAGCAGTGCAATGGGAGCAGGTATATGATTGTTGTGGTTTGTTCCATCTACTGGTGGGTTGAGGCAGGTCATTGTGCTCATCCAGATACTAAATGCACTGCCAAATGTTTAGTGAGAGAGGTGTTTCCTCGCTGCAGTGCTTGCGATGTGCTGCAGTCAGACAATGGCACCCATTTCTTTAACACACTGTTTAATGAAGTAACTGCGTAACTGGGCATCAAGCATCAGATGTGCACAATTTACCATCCCCAGGGTCAACGAGGATGTGGAAAGTATCAATGCGTTGCTAAAGGCCAAATTATCTAAGTTGTGCGTCACCCTTAAAAGAAACTGGGTGCACTGTCTTCCTCTTGCTTCATTCAGTTTGTGCACGCAGCCCTTTAAGGATCATCACTTATCACCACATGAGATGGTAACAGGCCGGCATATGCATGTACCTTTATCTTCTGTAAGGAAGGCCTCTGATGCTCAATCGATAAGATTTATTTCTTAACAGATAGCACCACAGCGATCTAAAGAAACAACCAGTGCTGCAAACGCTTCAACGACATCACAGCCTCTTCAGTTGTCTCCAGGTGATCACTTTTTAATTAGGAACTTCATACACAGGTGGAGTGAACCTGGAAACACCCAGCCTTTTACCGTTGTGAAAGCCACTCCATTTGCAGTGAAGGCCCGGAACTGCAATATTGGGTGCAACATTCTGATATCCAAAAGGCTCTGAATGCTGTACCCCCCACTAACAAGCCAGACCATAGTACATGGGTAGTAGCTACTAAGAGTGAGCAGAAATGTGTAGGGCATTTCACTGAATTTTACAAATTATTTATACTAATGGAGTGATGTTTTAATTTATGTTTTGTTGTATGTGCTAGCTTTTTTACTGTGGCAACTTATCTTTTTTCTTCACATTTTTTCTAATAATGAAAGTACAAGTATTTATCGATGCACCTCTTCCTGATGTGCGAAATGAAATTAAAAGATCTAATAAAACTGTGTTTTTTTCCTATGTATTTGTGCTTGGTGCATTTCACTTTGAAAATATTTTGCATTTTTATGTTTGGTTTAGGACTATAGTATGTGATTTTATATGGCTGGAGCATATAACACAGTACAGGGTATTAACATTAATGCACCAACAAATGGGAATGTGATGACACACCAAATTAATATGGATATATTATCTGAGGCAAAGTTCTCTAAGTCATATGCAGCACATTAAAATGCTTTAGAAGACAAACTAAGAATAAATATGATGAATTTGAAGGATTAGGTTTCAGCATGAGAGAGGACGCGCACCATCCAGAGATGAGTAACAGTTGGTACACAGACATTAGCTTGGTGGGGAAACACAGGGTAAACGGGAGTTGTTATATATGCTCCTGAATGCCACACGCATCGGAGCTTCCAAGTTACTCATATCGCAAGAGGTTCTGTTTTTGGATGCTCAATTTCATGTCTAATTAGCACTATGTAGGTTGCGAAGCATGTTTCAAGGGCACAGCATACACCTTGTAATGATGTCTCCAGATGAACAGCAATGTGCCTGGAATACCAGAAGCCTGCAGTGCTTAGAAAGACCATACATGCTGCTAGATGGAGTGGCTTTTCGTGGCCAATATATGTGAAGAGATTGTGATAAGCTGTATGGCAAGAGGACGTATCGGGCACAAAGAAGAAGTGACTCAAAGGTTAAACAAAGCATGTCAATAGTACTGGGGGAAGCGTGTGGCAAATCTAACATGGATTGAAGCAAAGGAAAAGCCAGTGAAGGTGCAGAAACAAGAAGAATATCAACTGTGCTTCTATAATGGAGTCAATGGCTCTTTTGGAACCAATGACAAGTGCAATGTGAGAATGCACATTCAAGATCTCCAGAAGGGAACATCCACTGTGCTTCTATAATGGAGTCAGTGGCTCTTTTGGAACCAATGACAAGTGCAATGTGAGAATGCACATTCAAGATCTCCAGAAGGGAACATCCACTGTGCTTCTATAATGGAGTCAGTGGCTCTTTTGGAACCAATGACAAGTGCAATGTGAGAATGCACATTCAAGATCTCCAGAAGGGAACATCCACTGTGCTTCTATAATGGAGTCAGTGGCTCTTTTGGAACCAATGACAAGTGCAATGTGAGAATGCACATTCAAGATCTCAAGAACGGAACATCAGCAGTAATGGACATGTACTGGGTCTGTGGCCAGCAGGTGTTTCTGCACCCCCCACCATCATGGAGGGGCTATGCTTGCTGACCATGTTGCACTCAGCTCTCCTCGTGGTCCCTGAAGCACACCTAATTATGAGACCATGGAGCTTGGTGACCCCACTCCACACCCAGGACCTACTTACTGCCTCCGCATTGCCACTACAGCCGGATCCTGTCTGAGAAAAAGGAGAAGATTTAAAAAAAAAATGAAAAACGAGGTCTAACTATCTTTTGACAAATTCAGCTGAATTGCTTAAAGAAATACCTGATCAATATAGAGTATACAGTAAGAATAGACATTTGTTGCTTCTGTGTTAGTACAAGCAGGACAAACAGCAGCCAATGCCAAATTATTGCAAATAGCTAGGTGGGAGCTGATACAGTTGGCGAACAAAACTGAACAAGGATTTAATGCAATCAAGGTTGACCTGAGAGCATCTAGTTAATGACGCTGCAGAACTGGTATGTGCTTGATCTGCTTACAGCCATGGAAGGGGGCGTTTGTAAAACAAATAGGAGAATCCTGCTGCACTTGCATACCCCCAAACAGTGCCGTGAATATGTCTCTTACCACAAATAATAGAGGATGTGCATTATGTAAGGAACTCATGGTGGCAATGGTAAAGACAGACACGAGTGATCACAGTTCAAGGGTGTTCATTAAACTGTATAATCGGTGAGAAAAATGCCTGATCTAAACCTAAATCTAATAGGGGAGCAAGCTACAACCATCAAATAATAATAAGGCATTCCTAGTGGTGTATTGTCAAATTAAAGGGCCTATACTAAAATACCTATTGCCAATCCTTTCAACAAAGTTACAAAATAGTGTGGGAAAATATTTTCAAGAAAAGAAAGAAGTGTTCACCAAATGATAAATCAGGATGGTATGGCCGGGCTCTCCCTTCCCCACGTTCTTAGCATGGGACAAGGCAGGACCTTGAAGCACAGCACAATCCTGGGCCTCGCCAGCATGAGGTTATAGCTCCTTTCAACTATGCCAGGACCTTCTGGGGCAAAGTCTCTATCTTACAAAGTCTCTTGCCTTAGAAGGCCTTCTGGACCATAAACAAAACAAAAGTTTCTTTGGCAATCATTCACGTTGGCCGATTTCTCTTGCCCCTTGGATCCCCCCCAGCCGGGCTTTGATTCTTCTTGCAATGTTAGTCTCCCTCAATCGCGTTCACTATGGCCTTTCACTCAAAATTGTATCATCCAAAAGTCTCAATGTTTTTTTAAACAATTATTTATTGTGGACATCCCTCAGCCGGGGTCACACTTGTCGACACAATGCTCAGGGGTATATAACTGTTTACTCTCAATTTGCAGGCATCCCTCTGTCGCGTTCACATTTGCCCGTTTTTAAACTATTCATTGTGGACATCCCTCAACTGGGTTTATACTTGTTGTCACAATGTTCACAGTTATATCACTGTTTAATCTCAACTAGCAGGCATTCCTCTGTCGGGTTCACATTTGCCGTTTTAACAGTTCAATCAGTTTTCTCCAATATGTCAAAGACTTTCAAGTGTACGAGGGGTTTTACTCGACCCTCGTAAGACCACTTTGACACTTCACATGAGCCTCTCCTAAAGCCTCTTGGTTTTTGTAGTTTCAACAAAACAACACAACCCCAAAAGTGTTTCCGTCTGAGTCCTTCGAATGAGCACCCCCGCATCGCATGACCACTTTGCTTCTGAACCTTTTATGAGGGGTTCTTTAAAGTTCAATTACACATGTTCTTTGTTCAACAAGCTTGCTGCCTGCAACCTTGGTCCCAGCACAGTTTGGTTTTATTATCTGTCTTCTCCGACTCACCGGCTGTGCTGAACTGTTGGAGTTTCTTGTCTTGGGAGTCAAGGAAGGCACCACAGTGGCAAGCACTTCTCCCCGCTTTAGCTATCAGCATAGCAGGCCCCGTGTGCTGTTGACACCTGTCACACCACACACCAGCTGGACTTCCCGGTATTATGATTTCCCTTTCAGAGGCTTCATGGATCTGAGTTGCAAAGGGCAAGGGCAATTCCCTCCTCTTCATCCCTCCAGGTCTCTCCGCCTTTCTCCTGCGTTTGAATTGCCGGTCCGGAATAGCTGCTTCCTCGTGCGGTTTGCCTTGCTCGAAAAGTGCTGTTGTGCTCTGCTTGTTATCCCTGTGGAGTAGCAAAAAAAGGCAATTAGGTGGGTGTTGTTATTGTCAAATGTTTGAGTCTGCCTGACCCTTGTGTTGGGACTTTCCAGGTAAACGCCTCTAGTGTTAGTCCATTGTCTGTAACATTGTAGGAAAGTGTTTGGGTTAGAAAAGTGGGGGTATAGTATCCTATGAGTTAGTGTGTTATGTTATGTTAAAGGTATTTGTACTGTGCGCCGTCACCACCGGAAGTGGTTCCCAGGCGCTCTGGTGGATCTGAAAGAGGAGGTGTGGGGTTAGTAGGGTGAAGCAGGAGTAGGATAGTGATAGCTGTGATATTCTGTTGGCAGCTTCAGTTCGGTTTTCACTGTGCGTTGAGCTTGAGTGCGGTTGTTGGATCAGTGAGAGTTCCCATGTGCTGTTGAAGGCAGGTTGAGTTTTTTGTCTGTTATTGCGGTGTGGTGATGTACGTGTGGATTGCTGTGCAGAGAAGTGGTTGTGTGGGTTTCTGTGTGACAAGAGCATGGGGACAGTTGAGATTTTCTAGTTTTGGATTAGTATTTTTATTTTTTTATAACATCTCATTAATCTTTGCGTTTTTGTTCTTTGTACCATATTTGCGTTTATCCTGCGAGTTAGCTATTGTACTATGTCTGTCTCGTTAGAAGGTTTGATGGGGTGACCATTTGATTTGTGTAGCTCGTTGAAGCATGCATGTCCCCCAACCCCCTCTCTGGTGTTGGTGTGTAAAGATTGCAGGATTCAGATCCCTTTCTGCCCTTTTCCGTGTTGGTGGTCTTTGCCCACCTATGATTCCTCTGTAGACTAGCAGTATGTGGGTATTCCACGCTCCCTCTCCCCTCAATGTCCCTGCTTGCCTGTTCTGAGGTGAGATCCTAGTCTATCTACATTTTCGCTTTGGCATTATGGTATACGTCAGTGGTATCCTCCCCACGCCTTCAGTTTAGTGGAGATAAAGGAAGGAAGTTAGGGATGATGGGTTCCCTCTCTGGGCTTCTTGTTTCCCGGTGTTTATTTGCTTAATAGTAATTTTCTTCTTCTTCTGGGTTAAAGAGCCAAGTTTTGAGTCATTTTCTGAGATGAAGATGATGTCTTGTGTTATGGATGTGTTAAGGGAATACAAAAGAAATGTCAGAATGGCTTAAGTAATAACTCCCTTCCCCACATTCAGCCTCACAGGGTCTAGAGAGTTTCTTAAAATGAATAGGTGGATGGCACAGTTCTATCAGTCTTGCACACTTGGGCTTACTGGTACAATTCAACAGTTCAATCTTGGGGTTTCAACTTCTGGTGGCTCAATCACTTCCTTAGGCTTCCTCCGCCTTGTCATCAATAATCTGTTTACATTCACTTTCTTAATTTATCAGAGGCTTCCCTCTGCCGGGTTCGAGTCTGCCTATTCATCTTTCACTTTATCACACAGCTCTGCACAGGCTTCCATCTGCCGGGCTGAAGCCTGTCTCCTTTGTGGGGGATCCCTTCCCGCATTTTAACTTATGTTTTCACTGTCGAAGACTTTCAAAATTGCAAGGATTTTACATAGACATCTGCATGACCACTTTGACCTCTCTCTCAACAATTTTGCAATTCACAACCTTCCTCATCTTGTCACACCAATGCTTGGTACTTGTAGTTCTATTCTCTTTAGTTTGCCCTCTGGGTCTTTTGCAAAGTTCATATACTTTGCTTTCCTCTTATTCACCTTTCTTTCCTTATCACGGTTACTTTCTTTCCTTTGGTTCCCACCTTGTGGCTCGGAACTGGAGGTGAACTTCCAGAAATGGCTACTAGGTGGCGTTGTGGAATGTGCGACTTGGCTCAAATGAACTTTCCTACTTTTCACATTTCAGGTGAAAGTTTTTTTTTCAAACCCTTTTAAACCCACCATAACTTTCTTGGTGATATATATTCTATTTCATGAAACAGGGCTTATGTAGTTCACAAAAGATGTGCCACAGATGAGGTACAGACTGATAAACTGATTAGTCCTGAAACACACACTTTAGTTAAAAGATGAAGTTCGAATTTGAGACCAGTCCCACCACTTATGGACTTGACCTCATATTGCATGTGTGAGATAGGAGCATTCATCTCACTGAGCCGATGACAATGTGCATTGCAAAGGTTTCATTACAGGTATGGGTTCCAAGCTTTATAGCTTAATTCCCGACCCCAATGAGGGGGCCCTGTACACCAGAAACCTCTAGGTCTCTCTGTCTCTCCCCCTGGAGAAAGTCTTGAAAAACCAGAAGTATCTGGCCCAATCCTGGAGGTTAGGCAGGTCTGTATCAAGCTATTTAGATTTGATCAAGCTGTGCATTAACCCATGTGTCTATTTTGCCAAAGCAACAGATGGCCCTGATCATTTAATTTCAACAACAAAAAATCTTAGTTTTAAAAGCAGCTGTAAAATAATTCCTAGAAGCTTTATTTTAAGCTTCTAAAGTCACTACATCTTTAGAATAGCTCAGTGGATTAAGATCCTGCACGAGATCCCACTGCAGGTTTCACATAAATCACTGCAGCTGGCATATTAACTCACTAAGACAACATTTGAAAACAATTTCAAAGAGGGAAAAGGAGATGGTGATTCTTCAACCATTTTAAAAAGCACACACCAATAAAATACTCGTCTGTTTACATTTTTAAGAAGTGTTGCCAATATTGCCCAAGAAAATACATTGTATAGGAGCAAGAAAGTTTAAAAGCTGATTAAGGTACATCTAATATTAAGCTGACTATTTCCAAACCCTACCAACTTTTTAGAGGCATAGGCCAGTTATAGAATCCTTTCCACCAGAATTGTATTCATTTTGTAAAGCTGAGATAAGAGTCTAAGCAGGGTACACTGACTTGCGCCTTTTACAGAAACGTGCCTGTTATTACATTTCCCAATTATTTCTTTGTTGTTGTAATTGGTAAGGCTATCATGCAGTATTATAGACATCTTGCTCGCTTACTAGTGAAGTGTAATGTTCCCAATGGGAATGCAGATCTACAAGTAGCAGGGTTGAAGGTTGATGTGGGTTGGAAATCCCTGAGTGCTGTAATTTTCACTAGAAATCGGTAAGCCTGATATGTCTACAGAGAAGCAGCTACATTCCAAAAAAGGTTTAGGCTTTGAGAAGTGGTCCCATAACACATCTGACACCTATCATCCAGCCCGGGCTGTTCATTCAATGGTGGTTTGCATTCTGGGACTTGTAGTTCGGCTTTTCCCAGATGTGTGTACCGCAAATCAAACGAAGATTGACAATGGCTACAAAGCAAACACTGACCACTAGCTTCTTTCCCACCACTGCTTCCTTACTCTACATTGAGGCTGTGAAGCAGAGATGCATATTCTGTCGCACCATGTAGGGCAGGTGTAAGTAGTGCATCCTGGGCTAAATGTTGACCTGCTTTCTGGTTTTTGTAGTTTTGCTTCTCATTTCTCATTGCAGAGCTATAAGTGACAGAATGCAAAAAAGGAGGTATGCCTGGATGCCCCATTCACATCTGACACTGCAACAAGGAAGTGTCTGAAGTCTGCTATCGGTTGGTTTTGTCATTAATCAAGGATGCCAATTTCATTTTTGAACAGGTATCCAGCATACCGTTTTGTAAAAGTGTAAATAAAATGTGTGATTTTGAAAAAAAAGTATTATTTTTTGCACTTTCAAACAAGCAGGCAGACTTTTTAATAAAACATACACAGGGTAATTCATAGAATTTCGCCGAAAAGTGTCGCAAGCGGCTGGCGCAGTGTCTCCGCGTGCGATTGTGTGCGCCAGGAACGTGCGCTAAAAGCGATTTCCGCGCACAGCGTATTCATGGATTTTAGGCTCCCAAACCAGCCGTGGCGCAGAGAATCGCAGCGACCCTGCAGCAGCGCCAGTAACGCCCCCAAGAACGCCCTCGCGCAAGGAAAAGCCATCAAAATCGCTAAATCATCGCAAAGGGCTGCGCTAACCCTGGACCAGTTCACCGGGCTGGCAAACAGCAAACGCCAAGCGGGGAACGTGTATTTCAGGGGTGCGCGGGAAGTTCCACACGCGATTGGCCCAGTGCGAGCAGGGTACGTGTATTTCAGGGGTGCGCGGGAAGTTCCACACGTGATTTCATCAGGGTACGTGTATTTCAGGGGTGCGCGGGAAGTTCCACACGCGATTGGCCCAGTGCGAGCAGGGTACGTGTATTTCAGGGGTGCGCGGGAAGTTCCACATGCGATTTCAGCAGGGTACGTGTATTCCAGGGGTGCGCGGGAAGTTCCACACGCGATTGGCCCAGTGCAAGCAGGGTACGTGTATTCCAGGGGTGCGTGGGAAGTTCCACACGCGATTTCAGCAGGGTACGTGTATTCCAGGGGTGCGCGGGAAGTTCCACACGCGATTGGCCCAGTGCGAGCAGGGTACGTGTATTTCAGGGGTGCGCGGGAAGTTCCACACGCGATTTCAGCAGGGTACGTGTATTCCAGGGGTGCGCGGGAAGTTCCACACGCGATTGGCCCAGTGCGAGCAGGGTACGTGTATTTCAGGGGTGCGCGGGAAGTTCCACACGCGATTTCAGCAGGGTACGTGTATCTCAGGGGTGCGCGGGAAGTTCCACACGCGATTTCAGCAGGGTACGTGTATTTCAGGGGTGCGCGGGAAGTTCCACACGCGATTGGCCCAGTGCGAGCAGGGTACGTGTATTCCATGGGTGCGCGGGAAGTTCCACACGCGATATCAGCAGGGTAAGTGTATTTCAGGGGTGCGCGGGAAGTTCCACATGCGATTCCAGCAGGGTATGTGAATTCCAGGGGTTCTGGGGAGTACTACACGTGAATTGGCCGTGTGGGTCCTCCCAGGTGTACGCTCGACAACCTCCACGGCCCCTGCAGGCAGCCCACACCACGGGGGACTACCCTGCACCCCTGCTCATGTCCCGCAGGCAGCCCATCCACCATGGGCATGCCCCGCAGCCAACCCACATGTCACCTTGCACTACTGATCAACAATGCATGTCTCCCACCATCCCCACCCCCCAGCAGTGCAGGGGCATCCCCCACCAGGCCCCCACTCATGTCTCCCACCACCCCCACCCCCCAGCAGTGCAGGGGCAGCACCACCAGGCCCCCACTCATGTCTCCCACCACCCCCACCCCCCAGCCACCAGCCTCCACCAGGCCCCCACTCATGTCTCCCACCACCCCCACCCCCCAGCAGAGCAGGGGCACCCTCCACCAGGCCCCCACTCATGTCTCCCACCACCCCCACCACCCAGCCACCAGGGGCACCCTCCACCAGGCCCCCACTCATGTCTCCCACCACCCCCACCCCCCCAGTCACCAGGGGCACCCTCCACCAGGCCCCCACTCATGTCTCCCACCACCCCCACCCCCCAGCAGTGCAGGGGCACCCTCCACCAGGCCCCCACTCATGTCTCCCACCACCCCCACCCCCCAGCAGTGCAGGGGCAGCACCACCAGGCCCCCACTCATGTCTCCCACCACCCCCACCACCCAGCCACCAGGGGCACCCTCCACCAGGCCCCCACTCATGTCTCCCACCACCCCCACCCCCCAGCAGTGCAGGGGCACCCTCCACCAGGCCCCCACTCATGTCTCCCACCACCCCCACCACCCAGCCACCAGGGGCACCCTCCACCAGGCCCCCACTCATGTCTCCCACCACCCCCACCCCCCCAGTCACCAGGGGCACCCTCCACCAGGCCCCCACTCATGTCTCCCACCACCCCCACCCCCCCAGTCACCAGGGGCACCCTCCACCAGGCCCCCACTCATGTCTCCCACCACCCCCACCCCCCACCATCCAGGGGCACCCTCCACCAGGCCCCCACTCATGTCTCCCACCACCCCCACCCCCCACCATCCAGGGGCACCCTCCAGCAGGCCCCCACTCATGTCTCCCACCACCCCCACCCCCCAGCAGTGCAGGGGCACCCTCCACCAGACCCCCACTCATGTCTCCAAACACCCCCACCACCCAGCCACCAGGGGCACCCTCCAGCAGGCCCCCACTCATGTCTCCCACCACCCCCACCCCCCAGTCACCAGGGGCACCCTCCACCAGGCCCCCACTCATGTCTCCCACCACCCCCACCCCCCCAGTCACCAGGGGCACCCTCCACCAGGCCCCCACTCATGTCTCCCACCACCCCCACCCCCCACCATCCAGGGGCACCCTCCACCAGGCCCCCACTCATGTCTCCCACCACCCCCACCCCCCACCATCCAGGGGCACCCTCCACCAGGCCCCCACTGATGTCTCCCACCACCCCCACCCCCCAGCAGTGCAGGGGCACCCTCCACCAGGCCCCCACTCATGTCTCCCACCACCCCCACCCGCCAGCAGTGCAGGGGCAGCCCCCACCAGGCCCCCACTCATGTCTCCCACCACCCCCACCCCCCAGCCACCATGGGCAGCCTCCACCAGGCCCCCACCCATGTCTCCCACCACCCCCACCCACCAGCCACCAGGGGCAGCCTCCACCAGGCCCCACTCATGTCTCCCACCACCCCCACCGCCCAGCAGTGCAGGGGCACCCTCCACCAGGCCCCCACTCATGTCTCCCACCACCCAGCCACCAGGGGCACCCTCCACCAGGCCCCCACTCATGTCTACCACCACCCCCACCCCCCCAGTCACCAGGGGCACCCTCCACCAGGCCCCCACTCATGTCTCCCACCACCCCCACCCCCCAGCCACCATGGGCAGCCTCCACCAGGCCCCCACTCATGTCTCCCACCACCCCCACCCCCCAGCAGTGCAGGGGCACCCTCCACCAGGCCCCCACTCATGTCTCCCACCACCCCCACCCCCCAGCCACCATGGGCAGCCTCCACCAGGCCCCCACTCATGTCTCCCACCACCCCCACCCCCCAGCAGTGCAGGGGCAGCCCCCACCAGGCCCCCACTCATGTCTCCCACCACCCCCACCACCCAGCCACCAGGGGCACCCTCCACCAGGCCCCCACTCATGTCTCCCACCACCCCCACCCCCCAGCAGTGCAGGGGCACCCTCCACCAGGCCCCACTCATGTCTCCCACCACCCCCACCACCCAGCCACCAGGGGCACCCTCCACCAGGCCCCCACTCATGTCTCCCACCACCCCCACCCCCCCAGTCACCAGGGGCACCCTCCACCAGGCCCCCACTCATGTCTCCCACCACCCCCACCCCCCACCATCCAGGGGCACCCTCCACCAGGCCCCCACTCATGTCTCCCACCACCCCCACCCCCCACCATCCAGGGGCACCCTCCACCAGGCCCCCACTCATGTCTCCCACCACCCCCACCCCCCCAGTCACCAGGGGCACCCTCCACCAGGCCCCCACTCATGTCTCCCACCACCCCCACCCCCAGCACTGTGGGGCACCTGCCAGCAGGCCCCCACCCATGTCCAACTCATGTTCCCCACCACCCCCACCCCCCAGCACTGTGGGGCACCTGCCAGCAGGCCCCCACCCATGTCCAACTCATGTTCCCCACCACCCCCACCCCCCAGCACTGTGGGGCACCTGCCAGCAGGCCCCCACCCATGTCCAACTCATGTTCCCCACCACCCCCACCCCCCAGCACTGTGGGGCACCTGCCAGCAGGCCCCCACCCATGTCCAACTCATGTTCCCCACCACCCCCACCCCCCAGCACTGTGGGGCACCTGCCAGCAGGCCCCCACCCATGTCCAACTCATGTTCCCCACCAGCCCCACCCCCCAGCACTGTGGGGCACCTGCCAGCAGGCCCCCAACCATGTCCCCCTGCCCCCAGGTCCTGACGATACACAATCATGGCAGTAATGGGCAGCATACCCAGCACAAACACCCAGCCAAGGATTGCATCCACCCACATAGCAAATGCAATTACATGATACAACCCCAATGGCAAGTATGTAAATGAACACATGTCCGTCACACACACATACACAATGGGTGCAAGTGAATGTCAAAACCCATATCATGACATGCATGAAACCAATGAGAAAATACCACAAAAGAAAGTTATAAAAACATGTATTCTCGAAGAAAATGAAGTAAACTAATCAAACATACAACAATGGGGATAACAAAATAAATTGTCCTTGTCCGATAAGTAATGTAAAAATCCAAAAAACAAAGGAATCCAAAAACTAATGTTGTCCAAAGCAAAATCATGGTGAAAAAAAATAAGGAAAAACCATTGCCTCATGGTGAACACAAATGTAAATCAAAAAAATGTATTTTAAAAAATCCAACTATACACAAGAATATTCCAGGGTCCATGAGCCCAACACTATAAATGAAACCTACTACTACCTAATAAAAAAACTATATACAGAAAAGTGGCCATTGTCCGAGCGGTCCAAAAAAATCTCATAAAATAAAGGAAACCTAACACTAACTAACTAAAGAACTATATACAATGGCAGCGGGCAAGTCCTGCGGCTCACTCTGTGATGTTGCCGGCCAGGGCATCATCGAACTCCATGTCGATGTCCTGGAGGCGGGACTCTGTCCTGGCCCCGAGGTCTCGCAGGGATAACCCCATGTTCACCTCAAACTCCCTGCGAGCTTCCTCGAGGCACTCAGCCCGCCTCAACGCCCGACGCATGGAGAACTCCGCCCTGACCATGGTGAGCCGCTCCTCTTCCGCCCGCTGCCGCTCCGCACCTATCCGCTGGACCAACTGCTCCCACACGGAAGACACTACCATCCCAGGGTTCTCCTGCCCTCCGGCCGATGCCTGCCCCTCTGATCTTGATGGCCCCGAGCCATGATGCCTCCCACGTCGAGCCTGCTGCTGCCTCCGACGCCACTGCCTCTGCCAGCACAACGGCATCCAGGATGATGGAAACCACCGACGCCGTCGTGCACGTGCCCTGCCCGATGATGCCGTCACATCCTCCATCTGCTGGGGTCCAGTTGCTGTGTTGTCCACCCCTGCTGGACCTCTGACTCCCGACTGTGGCAGGGATGGGATCCCCACCGAGCTGGCTGCATTGGTCAGGGCAGGTCCACATGGGGCCCTGGTGGCATCTGGGCCGGAAGATGGCAAGGAGAACGACTGGCGTATAGTCTCCACAGAGGAGGAGAGGGCCGCCAGATTGGCCGACACATGCAGGAAACCCCCGAACATGGCCGATCCCAATTGGGCCACGTCGGCACGGTGCTCTTCGTGATGACGTGCGTGCTCCTCCTGGGAAGCACGCACGGCATCACGAATCACAGCCGTGCTCATCGCGACCCAATCAGGACCTTCTCCACACGGCCAGGGGTCCCCTCGTCCGCAGGTGGAGGGGAGTCAGATGACATGGACATCCCCTTTACCTGCGGACGGGCCTGGGACGGGGCATCCCTGCTGGTGCAAGGTGGTGCACCCACAGGTTCAGGGACAGCGACATGCACAGGCCCCTCCACGGTGACCTGTGCTGCCTCCTGCCCCTGCCCCTGGACTGCACCACTTGCACCAGCAGGAATGCCCCCACCAGGCCCCATGTGCGCCTCAGTGGCAGCCTCCTCCTCCTCTGTGGAAACCACCAACCTGGATGGCTCCTCGCCGTCTACCGCCGTAGCAGGCCCCTGTGGGGGCTCACCCACCCCTTCCGCTGCAGCCGTGGGGGCATCCCCGCCGCCTTGCTCCACAGCGCCGTCTCCGCCCTCTCCTTCACTAGCTGCTGCGTAGAGGGAGACATAGAACACAAGCATCAGGGTACTGTACAATGGTCCCCTAGACAGGAAGCAATAGCAGATGAGTGCCACTGTCAAAGTACACTTCCATCATGTCACACCACAACACATGTGTCAGTCCAGGCAAAACACACACAGTGACAGTCATGTTGCGTGCCATGGACATTTCAATGCATGTCCAATGGACTCTCGAATCATACAATGTAATGGGACTCACATGCATCATGGGTCATGCCTATCACATGCACACACTTCACCTCAGTCACATTCATCTGGCCCCGTACACCCCAATCACAGTGCATACAAGGATGACTAGGCTGCATCAGTGAATCTGTACATTGTCACAGACATGTGTCATGCATCCATGGCACTCACAAGTCACAGACACGCAGTTCAGGCACACAGACATGGATACCACATATGTATCTGGCATCAGCACCCATCCCTCGCCCCCACCCATGTCCAGGAACAGAGACTGCCATGCTCTCATGTGTGCAATCTGCACAGGGCTCCCCATGTCGCATTCAAACACATGCAACAACCGTGCGGTTCACACATTACAGGTCGCACATGCATTCCCATGATGTCCCTGCACACATACATGCGTACATGGCCTATGTCACACATGCAGGCAAGTATCAGACAACCAGCACACTGCAACATGCCCTGTCTCACACAGCAATGCTTGGCCACTTACCGCTCAACTCCAGACGGGTCTCCCTCTCAAGGACCTGGGCGTGGAGCGCTGGGTGTGCGCGTTCCAGGACCCTCAACTGGATGGAACTCATGCGGCCCCGGCCCCCCTCCACGAGGCGCCGGGCCTTCATGAGGGTCCTGGACCTCAAGTCTTCCCAGCGCTTCTTGACCTTCTGGATGGTGCGGGTTGCCACCCCCTCCGCGTTGATGGCAACCACACACTCGGCCCAGATCCTGTCCCGTCCTTCCTTGTTGGCGCGTGACGATCCGAAGAGGGCATCATACTGCCCCAGGACTTGCTCCACCAGGACACCAACTTCGGTGGCAGTGAAGCTGGTGCCCCTCTGCCCCTCTGGCTGGGGGTTGCCACTGGTGCCAGATGTTGATGTGCCCGACATGGCAACCCCAGGGGCAGGAGTGGGTGGCCCACTGGGTCCTGGGGCTGGGCTGTGGAGCGATGTTATCCGAGTCGGGAGTCTTCTGTTCCAGCAGGGGTGGACACAGCAACTGGACACCTGCAGATGGCTGATGTGCAGGCACCAAATGGCAGGGCACGGTGGCAGCAGGCAGGCAGGCAGGCAGGCAGCAGCAGATGGCACGTGGGAGGCTGCTCGGGGCACTGTGGGGCAGTAATTCGGCCTTCTGGGCAGGAGCGTGGTCTTCCGTGTGTTTTCGCGTGGCCAGCTTGATACGGAGTGATTTGGCATGTGAAAATCCTGCACGTCAGCGTGAAAATCGAGGAAAGGCCCTTAGCACGTAAGCGCGTCAGCACGCGTACGCGATTTCATTGGACCAAAGGCCCTTACAGCGTAAGCGCGTCTGTGACGTTTTGCGCACGGGCGTTGCCCTGGCAGGGCTTGGTGATCCCGCGTGCCTTTATGTTCTGTACGTGCTTTTCGTGCGGTGCGTGTGTTTTCCATCCGTTGGGGTTCACACGCTATTACTTCACAGCGGGTGTTGGCTACGCGTTCTTCTACACGCAAGGCAGACGGTGAGTGGTACCCCGCTCCCCCAGGCCTGATCGCGTGAAAAACTTCACGCGAACCCCTGAAATAACCCCTGTAATACACGTAGCCCGCTCCCCCAGGCCCGATCGCGTGAAAAACTTCACGCGAACCCCTGAAATACACGTAGCACGCTCCCCCAGGCCCGATCGCGTGAGAAACTTCACGCGAACCCCTGAAATACACGTAGCCCGCTCCCCCAGGCCCGATCGCGTGGAAAACTTCACGCGAACCCCTGTAATACACGTAGCCCGCTCCCCCAGGCCCGATCGCGTGAAAAACTTCACGCGAACCCCTGAAATACACGTAGCACGCTCCCCCAGGCCCGATCGCGTGAAAAACTTCACGCGAACCCCTGAAATACACGTAGCACGCTCCCCCAGGCCCGATCGCGTGAAAAACTTCACGCGAACCCCTGAAATACACGTAGCACGCTCCCCCAGGCCCGATCGCGTGAGAAACTTCACGCGAACCCCTGAAATACACGTAGCCCGCTCCCCCAGGCCCGATCGCGTGGAAAACTTCACGCGAACCCCTGTAATACACGTAGCCCGCTCCCCCAGGCCCGATCGCGTGAAAAACTTCACGCGAACCCCTGAAATACACGTAGCACGCTCCCCCAGGCCCGATCGCGTGAAAAACTTCACGCGAACCCCTGAAATACACGTAGCCCGCTCCCCCAGGCCCGATCGCGTGGAAAACTTCACGCGAACCCCTGTAATACACGTAGCCCGCTCCCCCAGGCCCGATCGCGTGAAAAACTTCACGCGAACCCCTGTAATACACGTAGCCCGCTCCCCCAGGCCCGATCGCGTGAAAAACTTCACGCGAACCCCTGAAATACACGTAGCATGCTCCCCCAGGCCCGATCGCGTGAGAAACTTAACGCGAACCCCTGAAATACACGTAGCCCGCTCCCCCAGGCCCGATCGCGTAAGAAACTTCACGCAAACCCCTGAAATACACGTAGCACGCTCCCCCAGGCCCGATCGCGTGAGAAACTTCACGCGAACCCCTGAAATACACGTAGCCCGCTCCCCCAGGCCCGATCGCGTGAAAAACTTCACGCGATCCCCTGTAATACACGTAGCCCGCTCCCCCAGGCCCGATCGCGTGAAAAACTTCACGCGAACCCCTGTAATACACGTACCCTGCTGAAATCGCGTGTGAGACTTCCCGCGCACCCCGGTATACACGCACACGTATTTTTTGTCAGCGGGTGTCCGTGTTTGTGGGTACCCCTTTGCACGTCATTTGTCCTGGAGGGCCACAGTATAGGACATTCATCATGGCAGTATATAGGTGCTATTTGTTGGCGCACCTTTTGGCGCACATTTCTTACAGCCGCAGAGACGCTACCGCCTGCTTTCTTGTGGCGGTCGTGTTTGTGCCTGTGCGCTGGTTTGAGCGTGCGCTCTTTTCCCCTATTCTATTCCATGAATACGTGTTGTAGGCGAGCGTGTGGGCGTTCCGCGCACTTGTGCCCTGTGCTTTCCCCCGTGATGCCCACGTTTTGGCAAGTTGTTCCCCATTCCGAGTGTTACGCCCGTGTTCCGCCTACTTTTGTTGCGTGCGCCGCGCTATGTGCGAATTTCGCTGTGGCCTGTGCGATTTTCGCTGTGACCTGGCGCACGCTGTTAGATGGCCTGTGCGCCAACGTGCGCCGCGCACTTTTTTATCGCACATCCGTTGGTTTTCTCGCGCACGGACTTCCATGAATCGATGTGCGCTGCTTTTCGTGCGATTTTCGCACTTGCACTGCGATTTTCGCTATTCCACTGCGATTCGCACGTTTTTGCCCACTTGCGCCACGCTAATTATTCCATGAATCGGCCTGACAATTGGCATATTCTTTCATAAATAAACCAAATAGGTTGGGAGACCTGTTGCCTGCACCTGCCTTGAAAATGCATATGGGACATCAAAATAAACAGCCCAACATTAGCACTGTGCATGCAGAGTTGGTACTTTGCCTGTGAAAGGGTCACTGGAGGTGAACTTGCGCCCATGACCCAGCTTCCATTAATTGCTGCCTGCTGGGCAGTTCTTTTCTGACAACAGAGCTGTAAATCACAGCTTAAAAGAACACTGCAGGAATCCCATTCGGCTCTGGCTGACACAACCCTTCAAAGGCCACAGGCCGCTCCTGCTGCAACTTCCCTGGCTTCTGAGTCTTAAAACGCAGACTGCTGCTGTCCCAGGAGACACATAACATCCAGACTTATATCATCTAAACCGGACAACCAGAGAGACCTTGAGAAATATCTTCAGTCCTATCCAAATCCGGGCAGGAGGCAACCCTACTTGTTCCCCATGTAAAACTTGTTTTAAAGGTAATTATTGAAATGTATTTTATACATTGGATTCATAATGTATATTTATGGGCATAATGTTAAATTGAATAAATTGCATTAGTAGGTTTTGTAAACCAGGTGTATTATTACGATGTTATAATTTAAGGTATTTCAAGTGGGCTCTGTGATGCAGTAATGAAACGCATCACAGAGCCCACTTGAACATCTTTCCATTAAATCAAAGTATTATCGCTAGTCTAAAAATGTGGATATTCTATCCGAAGAGCAAACATTAAAATCTGAATCCAGGCGTTTCATTATGGCATTGGCTGAAAAAGTTTGTCAAGCCATCATCCTGGATTGTTAAAGCCTGCAGTGTAGGACTTTTGAAAATGGGCATATTTCATCCTCTAAGAGGGCAGGATTTTATCACAGCGATAGAATATGCCTGGTTTCATTATAAAAAATGTAAAAAAGACATTTGGGACAGAGCTATACAAATGTATACATGACCTGGCACTGTACCATAGAAAAAGGCACATTCAGAAGGAATATATTTCAAAATATTAGTGATGTTCCTTCGATGGTTGCAAAGTTATATTGAAGGTTAAAATAAAATGTTTCCCAGTCAAATTTCCATACAGAAGATTTGCGAAGAGCAACACAGAAACATACTGGACAGCGTGACATCAAACTTGGAGGAAAAGTTTGCAGATAAAGTTACTGTGGTTATATGAGAGTTAAGTTGTGTGGTGGTACATTAATGAAGAACATTGTAATAGCCTTTCAAACTTGCCTTGTCATATGTTCGCAAGTCACCTAGATTTTCATAGCAAGCATACATTTGCAAAGCTCCTGTAAGAGGTTATCTGGCAGTGCTGCCCAAATTCAGCTGTGCTTTCTATTGAAAATGCAAGTATTCAATCTGTCTCGGATATTACCCTGCCTTCCTTAGGGCCAGTGTATGTCATATAGAGCCAATATACGCCCCTTTTCAAACTTTGTGCAGTGCAGAATCCCAGGATCCAAGATGGCACCAGGAAAATAATTTTCAGTCCGGCATTAAGCAATATCATTTCTGGATTAAGATTTGAATTTGAGTCTGTTGACTCAAACATACATAACAAAATTTTGGTTCACTTTTTGGTGTTTATTTTTCTAAAAAATACACTGAACATATTTTCTCGAAATGAATCGAAATGATTTGTATCACTTCTTTTCCCATTGTAACTGCCCACTCACCGACTATCCATATGCAGCTCTCTATTGACTTCTCATCGGAACTGGACTACCATAATCTTGAATTGGGTATTATAATCTCTGGTGGATAAAGCATTCAGGACGTTGCGTCCTGATGACACAATGCTCAGCGTGGTAGAGTGAATTTACAAAAAGAGAAAACAGAGCAAGTATCAATTAATATATAATTGATGCTTACTTGGGACAGCATGCTGCCACACTCAAAAAATGAAACACAAAACATCATTTAGCACTCCAGGATGGTGTGTACCAATTAATGTACATGTATTTTATAAAGCATCACCAATATTGTACAGAACCACATAATATCAGTAATAGATCTGTAGCTAAATACCTTGGACTAGATAAAGAAAAGCGAGTCTTTGGCACAAACCACAAACTTTTTCCAGCATCCGCTACCCTGGCACCATACACTTGTTCTCATCTTCAAGTCCTTGTGATCTGCATAGCCCCGTATGCTGCCATACTGGTCTACCATTAACCAAGCCCTTAAGGCTCCCGAGGGGAGGGCTCGATCACAGCTGAAACATCCCCTTATAACAGAAAACTCTCTCGGCCAATGGAAGCAAGGAGAATGGCCCTGGGGGTGATAGAAGGGGGGATTGAGTAATCAATGGGAACCTATTACTGTCTCTGTCCAATTCAAAATTGCTGCATCAAAGGATGATGCATGGGTGGAGTTTGCGGAGTATTTAAACTCAAACAGATAGTAAGAAGAGGGCATTGCGAGAAGCAAGCAGAAAAGCAAGAGAGCCCATACGACAAGAAGAAAGTGGATTGGGATTTCGACTGGAAGTAGCTAATGATAAATCTCCTTAAAAAGGCCTGTTCCAAGTGGAATTGAATGCAGAGGCTTTCCCAGGACAAAACAATATTATGCAAGAAGGATTTTGGGAGCAGGCGGACAGAATAAAAGCAAGAGCTGCCTGAAGACAGTTGATGCCACTACCTGTCCTGGTCCTTTGAAAGGCAAATCAACACTGAGTACACGCATCATTATTTAAATCCCAGATATTAAATTAGTACAAGGCGTGAGTGCCTTGTGATTGATAATTAAAATTGAAACCCAAGGTATCTTCAACCTAATAATTAGGCTTTTCTGCAGTAATTTGGTATCTCTGGAGACATTAGAAACACAAATTGAAATGTGACATGACAAGCTTGTGATTGGGGTCTGCCATGGATGATAAAGAAATTTAAATCTATTCCTTAATGAACACATGCAACTGGAGTGTTGTGAGGGTTGATCGGATTCCTGTAGAATACTGAGGGAGCCAGGCACTGCTGTTCTTGCATTTCAAAAAAGAAGCAGAATTCCTGAACACAAAAGTTTAAAATAATTGCAATCAATTAAATACCACAAAGATACTCAATGGTTTCTATGCACAAGCAAGGGACCAAGTATCACCTTGCATTCCCAGGGAGGATTGTACTGTGGTGGTAGGCACCCTAACCAATGCACACTTGGATTATTTGAACAGCCAGCTGCTCGGCAACCCGCTCAAACAAATACTAAGATTGCAAAAAGTCTATAATGCAGAAGTAAGAACTATCTTTGGCCTAGGCAGATTTGCACATGTCTCGCCATCACGGCGTGCATTACAATGGCTGGCAGTACCAGACCAGATTAGATTTAAGGTGGCATGTCTGGTCTTCAAGTGCATTAATGGCCTTGCCCCAGGCTATTTAAGAGACCTGATTCAGCCCTATCTGTCTTCAAGTTATTTGCACTTGAATGATCAGCATCTTCTGGTCATCCCCCATTCTGTCTATAGCTCAAGGGGAGACAGAAGATTTGCTCTTTTTGGTTGAAACTATGGAACTCGCTCCCATTGGAAATAAGGACTCTTCAATCACTGCCCCAATTTCTCGGGGCATTGAAGACTTTTTTGTTCAGATAGGCTCACCCGGTTGTTTCATATTTGACACTAGGCTGCTTCACTCTTTGATCTAGATTTTGCCTCGTGTTAATGATTGTTACATCTGCCCCTCTATGCAGTTTACCCTGTCATGTGCACGTTACAAATGGAAAAAAACGAAAATCAATAGTTTGTCACAGATAGTTCCAGTTTAGATTTGAATTAGCCTAAGAATCCTGGAACCATATGTTGGGACAAATATTTTCTCTGAGGCCAGTGTTAGTCAATGGTTTTAGAGAAAACAAAGTGGAATGTTTTACTTCAAATTATATTTTAAGAGCTGTTTTAACCATTTGAATCCAATAATCAATGTCAATTTGTTCCTACAAGGCAAAATATAGGTATGAAATTATTTTCTATTCATATTAACTTTTCTATGTTTGAATATATGTGCGATTTGGAATGAAAACATTAGATAGACCACAGCAGGCAGGTTGCATTTCCCTTTCTGTAGGCAAGCAGCCTGCATTCATGTGATATATATTGTGGGTGACTTCCAGGCATTTGCAATCAGGGGACTGACGTTAATTTCTTGATGTATTATTTTAAATAAAACTAAATATTCTTATAAAAAAGGCATGTTTTTTGTCCGAGATTGTGGGCTACATTTGTTGTATTTAAGGACTAAGGTGTGTGGGGGAGGGGAGAACTAAATTAGTGTCATTCCTCTGCAAAAAGAATCCTTAAAAGATAAATACCTTTCATAGATGCATGTCATTACATGGTCCTGCAGTGTGGGAGGGGTGTCGAGTGAATGGGGAGGATTGGCATTCATGGCATCTGGTACAGCAGAACTGAAATAAATAGCAGTCACACTGCTTGCACAAGGGGCACCGTCCAAGTCTTCTGCATATTTGTCTTCAGTGAACAAAGTAGCTATATGGTTTCCATTTGTTAAGGTATATTATGTGATTTGATATCTGCATGATGCTAACTGCCACTATCATGGCTTCAAAGTGCTTCAGACTGTCTGTGGGGAATGTTTGGTGAGTGGCCACGGGACGCTTAGTTGCACATGATGGTAATGGTGTTGCTTGAAGTCCTGGCATGACACCCTTCCTCCCACGCACTGCCAACGAAAGGGGTCCTGGGGAAATGGAGACAGTGGCAGACATTCTTGGCCAGTGATTTGCTGCCATGAGGGGAAGGGGGGTCACATGATTAGCTTGCACTAGAGCAGGTACAGAGCACATTTGGAAAGGGCCTATTGGAGAAATATCCACTGGCGCACAAGACCCACCCATCCAGTTTAGCTGGTGGGGCAGGTTTTTGCTCTGCTGAGGAAGGTAGAATTCTGGAGGAATGGGAGGAAGATGTATATAGGTGTTAAAAAGATGGGGATGGGGGAAAAGATGTCATAAGGAAGGGGGTGTTTGGTCAACTTGGAAAATGAGCTTTGAAGGGTTTGCAAATTGAATAGGGAAGATCGTAGGAAGGGTAGGAGCTTAGGAAATAATAATCAGAGTGGCGGGGAGGAAAATGACTGGGAGTATTCAGGTAAGACACAGGAAAAAGGGATTCTCGGAGAGATAAGTTCTGAGTGCAACAGGGTTTGGGTTCCTAGGGGATTTGTCATATACAGAGGGGTCGTTGGATCTGGGCAAGAGAGATTCATTGGGAGGAAGGGAGGCCGATGTGACACAGCCTACAAAGGTGCCAGAGATCTTGTCCTCCTCTACTTATTCCCCGGTATAATACCACGTCTCACCTGGGTTATTCCCCTGAGAACAACCCCGGGCTCTCCTACCCAGGCGATCCTCCCTCGCTCGTCCGCCCGAGTGTTGGTATCTGAGAGCATCCGACCTTCCCTGACCACCTGCATAAGGGATTCTCGGGGTCGGTTTGGGAGAATACCCTCAGGTTTCTCAAAATGCCCTCGCAGAGCATATGCAGACGGAAGCAGGAATTCATAAGAGTGGTGCTTCCATGACCTCTTCGCAAGGGCACCATCGTGGATGGTGGTGTTCATAATGGTGAGTTTCTGTACTTGCAGGTTGGGATTATGATGCTGTGCTAAAGCGATTCCTAAAAATGCAAGATGATGGTTTCAAATGGGGTAAGCGGTGCACATTGCGGTAGAAAAGATGGGCAGGTGCAAACAGATGACTCAAATATGCCATGCATGGTGAGAATAGAGCAAAGAAATGACTCCCCTGGAATGGTTACTACAGCCCCACCAGTTCCTGAAAACTATGAGGAACATTGGGTTGACTTAGAAGGAGATGGGGCTGTATATATCTCACTTGCACCCTGGAGCAGAATGCTCAAGCGTCAGAAAGTTGCAGCTCAGTATATAGAATGTGGGTGCCCAAGAAAGGAACAAGGAGGTATGAGGAGGCTGAGAAAATGGCAAGTGAGTTTATTAATATAGAATAAACAAAAGGGGGGAATGTTGCGGAGCAGGGGCGGACATCCCAGGCCCCTCAGCAGTTTAGGACGAGATGCTGGTGGAAGGAGATGGTGTGGGGGAGCTAATAGAATGCAGGGGGATGGGGGCACCCGCAGAAGTGGGATTGTCGTGGAAATATAGTGAATCTTGTTACTAACAGTATCTGTGGAATGAGACTCCATTTGAGTAGTTAGGCGACATCTTGAAATCAAGGCCTAATGTTAGAGCTATGCCAGTATGCTTAATCCCGTCCCGAGGGTTAGAAGGGTGAGCGTGCGTTTTCTGCTCCCATACCTGGTAGCCCTGCAGAAGGTTCATTAATTGGAAATCTACAGTTGTTCATTGTGTCTTATCATTAGTGCCTGGAACCCAGAAGTAACGTGCCCTGAAAGGCCAAGGGCGGGACAGAGTTGATCTTTGAAAAGCTATCCCACGAGAAAGGAGGTAGGGGCATTATGGCCTTTAACAGTCAAAAACTTTAAGTTACAATGGTCAGGGACCTCCGAGTCTAGAACACATACATTTGAGTGCACTGACCAGTGCAAGACCCCTGGCCATAAAACTGTACATTGGCCGATCTAACAAGAAGATGAGGGAGTGGTGACAGGCTGCCCCCACCATTGGTTCATGTGATTTGTGCTGTGAGGTGACAGGGGAGAATTTAACAAATGTAGACCTGGGGGTGGGAAAGTTGTGGATGCACCAGCGTGTTCGGGAAAGGAGTGGGTGGTTCACGTAGTTCTGAGAAGTTATCACGACCTCGAACGTATCCGCCTCGCTCATGTCCTTGGTACCAGGTGCACTGTAGAGCTAAGAAATAATGAACTGCGTAAATACATTTCCAAATACTGTCTTTGTACCCAATGACGGAAGAAGATCCCCACGTGGAAGGTGATAGACTGAAGATGCTGGGACCAATCGCCTGGTGTGATATATATCTCCCACATATCTGTAGAGTAACCCCTCAACGCTCACACCAGAACAAATACAACCCACTAAGAAATAAGGCCCAGCACACCTCTTGCAAGGAGAACAAGGTTTATTCTCACAAAAATACAAGTACGTGCCAGAAAATAACTCTGCTACCATGAAGCGCTCTGACAAAAACAGCATTACCAATGTGTTAAAAAGGTACACAGTGTTGCAAGTGGCATACATCACATAGGTTACAAATCCAGGTAGCTGGTTGGTGTGACCCTATATAAATATATCCTGCTCCATACGGGATGCCATCCTAACATTGTAATTGTTGTCCCACTATAGGCACTAGCTCTAACATGTGATGGCCTTAAACTGACATTGACACACTTAGAGACTGCCATGTCTCTCTATTAATGAGGCTATAGTCAGAGCCAGAGTCAATCAGCATTTGGACAGAAGCTTCATTTTTCATGACTATTGAGTGTGGTCTTTCTTCTACGGTGCCCCCAACATTAGACACAGCCCATGTGAACCCAGAAGACGCCTCTTCAGAAGATTGTTCGTCTGACGTTTCATTATCAGTGTTGCCATTAATTTCTTTGACAACCTTCTGATTGGGACTGAGACACCATTTGGTGAAAAGGCCTTTCCTTCCACATGTCCACACATTGAGCACTACATGCTGGGCAAGAAGGATTACTGCTCAATGTGAGGAGCTGCCACACCTGTGGCATTTCTCGATGGAAGAGGAAGATGTGGTACCAATAGTTTTTTTGTCATCACCCTTGGTAGCTGGTTTCCTCCTTTTGGCACGCTTTGTTAGGGCAGGGAAGAGAGATGGTACAAATGGAATCTTGGGTCTCTTTTGTTTCTAAGTGTTTGGCACATGCCATCATATGTTCAATTCTTTTGGCAATGTCTTAAGCCTCCTCTAAAGAGGGATACCCTTTTGCCCATATTTCCTTCCTTATTTTTAATTCTTTAACCTTGAACATAAATTGATCAAGCAAGCGCCATCATAGGATGATGGGCCAAAGTTGCATGCATTTGCGAATTCTGTAAGTGCTGTAATTAAAGACTCAATGCATTCATCCTTTGTATGTTCTCTTGTACTCAAGTGATAACATTGCAAAACTATGATCATCCATTTTTCATAATGCATATCAAGTTCTTTAATGATAATGTCATGTGGCGTTGGTAAGTCTGACCCTTCCCCCGCAGCCTGTGTGAAAGAAGGCAAGTCGGGAAGACTTTTCAAGGTTCTTCGGCCTTCCTAGTCTAAACAATGCATGAGAAGTGCTCTGCACCTTTCCACGTTATAATTTGGGCCATGGATGGCAGTAACAACGTCTATAGAATCATCGCCCCATGTGTCCCAAGGGATTGTGGGTTCACATGTGTTTTGAAGAAAGTGGGGAGGTAAACTTTACATGGTGAGGAGTAAATATATAAGGATGGGAGTAAACTGTTGAGAAGTATTAGGTGGCAGCAGGGACAAGGCACGCGTGTGTGGAGCAAGTGATATGTTCACTATTCAACCAATTGCATCACAGAATAAGTAAGTGGTTATTAAATGAACAAGACACAGTGTGCAGTGAAGACCTATGACAAATGAGCAAGTGGTTTGCTTGAAGTGCAAATCAATATTGACATTTGAACAATTCTATAAGCAATATGCCTATGCAAAGGTATTGTAGAACAGGAAGACATTCGCATATGGGATTTGTAGAAGGCAAAGTGGGGTTAGGCACCCACACAGTTAAGTAACAATTATTGTAGACAAATTAAAGATATGCAGAATATATTGGTGGAAGCTAGGTGTGCATGCAATGCTCTTAAGGAGGTGTTTACTTGGCAGTGCCCCAGGAGCATAAGAAGTGCTGGCTGGGGAGCATGGAGCTTCAATGAGGCTTTGAGCGGCAGCAGAGCGTTATTAAGTAGTATGTCTTACTGGCCCCATCAGCTGGAGGCTGCACGGGTTAGGAGTTCCGCAGACCCTGTACTGAGAAGGAATTGGAGTGAGGAATTGTAGTGTAGAGCGAGAGGAAGTGGACCTCTGCTGGGGGTGGTGCACATTGTGTCATGTTTCTAGTGAAGTACGTATAGCCGAAAAGACGACCAGAGGTATCCAGACGTGAGGAAGCTTTGGTTGGCAGAAGGACTTGAAGTGGTTGGCAGTGCAGATGAACGTGATATGTCCGTGGTCAAGTGATCAAAGGATCGATCGGGTCCTTTACTCCAGCAGTAGCCTGTAGCTAACGGTATGAAGGCTCCTCCACATTATAGCAATGCGACGGTTGAGGCAGAAGCAGAACCTGCGCACCCATTTGTGGGAACAGGGCCTTTAAGAGTCTGGGCGCTTGCTAGGGAGCCGATCGCCAGAGGGTAAGTCGCTCCCACGGGAAGGTGAGCATAGTAGAGTGGTGTGGGGAACCGCCATGGAGGCACTGTGGAGAGCACACAGCTGGAGAAAGATGAGACGCAGGAGCAAGGCAATCTGGAGGTGAAGTAAGAAGCAAGACACCATGGGAAAGTCCAGAAGAATTGCTGAAGGTGGAGAACAGCAGCAAATGAGAAGTGCAAGAGGGCCTGCAAATGTTTTAGCTTATCGCAATTCTGATGTGCAGGACTTCCAGGAGTCAGGGTGAGTTTTCTCAAAGAGTATTTATTTTCATAAAGAATAGAGGCCCTCCCGCTGCAGATGAATCTGGCATTAGGGGAGTATGTTCACATATATACATTGCTATGGAACCCCAAGAAGATGCCATGTCTCCCGGGAGACTACAAACCATGTTTGTTGTAATTTGTTACAGATTTGACAACAGCAAGATGCACTTTTAAACTGAGATTGAGATCAAGAATGATTATACATGCTGTTTCTACTAGACCCTTAACATGTTTATTTGTCACCGTTATCAGAATGGTTATGCCCTTAAATGGAAAAGGCATCATAACAAGTTTATTGAGAGTTGATGCAAATCTTAACATGCATATTCAATAATACACACAATTGACTTTATGAAAGAAAATTAGATGCATCCCAATAAAATGATAACCCTATTACCACCGCACCTAAATAACATATGTGGGAGATATATAACAGCATCCCTTAAGCTCTTTTCAAACCTCGGTCCGTCGGCATTCTTCAATTGCAGCGAAAGTGTTCTTTAGGTTTCATATTCTTCATTGACCGAGCGTCTGGGCCGCCCGGTCTGTATTGGGCAACGTTTCCTCTGATTCTCTGTTCACCACAGCAGCACCTCACGCTGGGGAGCTTTATGTCTGGGTTCCTGCAGAAGGAAATCCTGGTCCCATTGGTCCTGAGGGACAAAAGAGAAATAACTGGCCAGCGTGTTGTGTGGCAGGTATGGGGAAAGCAAATATGGTACTTAGCAATTTCAGCCAGACACATGTAGAAGGGACAGAAACTGGGATCCTCTGATCTATCTAACCCCACCTCTAGGCAAGGACTGGCTTTGTGAACCTCCAGGGTAGTCCTCCTGCACCAGGTATAGAGGAATCCCTGCACCAGGGGTAAACATTAAAGTGGGGGCACTCATCAACAATCTCAATCGGATGTGACGTTGTCAGAAATTAGCATATCAAGGTGAAATATCCACATTTCATCACATTGGCTTTGCATAATCACCCAAAATGAACAGGACGAATGGCATTTGCCTTTCATAAATTCAACGCACACAAAACCAAGACAGGATATTTTCTTCTAATAGTGATTTTGAAAACGTTAAAATGTGTGCATGTTTTAAACTCCAAGAACTAATACAAATGTTTCCCCTGGGACTTGCACTACTGAAATGGGATATTTCACCTTCAGTTGTTTGTTATTTTTGATCAGGTTATATAGTGCAGTGGTGAAGTGTCCGGCCTACAAACCTGACGACTGCGGTTTGAGCCCTGAGGTCTTCATAAATTCAAAGAGGACAGCCATGTTTCTATTTTAACTGGGGGGGACTGAGTCCATCCTCTGAATAAGGTGGGGGGACTGCATCCCCCTGCGTGTACCCTCGACTTGAGCCCTGCCCTGCACTCCCATTGACAGGGATCCAGACCCTGTCACACTACACTACACAATCTTTAGCCCATCATTAGCTGCCATCATCCAAAGGCAGGCATTTTCCTAAACCCCCATTCTCATGGCCACACTCTCAATCAATTTATTACATTCTATGCTCAGCACACATTCGCCTAAACAGTGTCGCAGCCATCATCATCACTGACCCATGCCAGGGTAATTTATGAAACTCTCATGATTTTTTGCATTTCACAGTGATGGGCCCTTCAGAGCACACAGACAATGCTATGTTTGTGCATATTCTGGTTGTAGAACACACTGGCCCTCATCACGAGTCTGGCGTAATCCTTAAATGCGACGGTAGCACGATTACCGCCACATTTAAGGGTCCGCCAAATCATGGCCTTGGCGGATTTCCCCCCAGCTCTGAGCTGGGGGGATATCCGTGGCAAATTTGCTGATTTTCGGCGCTATTACCTCCGGCGGGAAATTCGTTGGCGGGAATAGCGCAACTTTTCCCCATTGGGCCCAATGGGGAATGAGGAATTCCCGAATGGGCCTAATGGGGAATGGGCACTTACCATTCCGCCAAACCCATGATCCGGCGCGAATAGCGCCGGGGGATTTGGTGATAGGGCTAATAGCGCCGGCGTTACCGCCCAACTCGTGATGAGGCTCACTATATTTAGAATTGTTTTTGGATGTCACAAGATACATCAACAAGTGGACTTGGCGTTTTTGCCTTAATAATGACTTTGGAGGTCTGATATTCATTATATTGATACTTTTGTCCCAAAACAGATTTGCATCTCAGATTTGACTATCCGTTAACCAATTTCTCAGAATATCATTTTTTAAAGACTATTTATTTGAATTCGTATCATTGATATATAACAGCAGCATTCCTTCTCCACAAGGAAAAACACAACACTAGGGAGGGTTTCCTGTGTCTCTTCTTCGGATTACATAAATATACAACAATCTTCAATTAAGGCTAGCCGTTCTGAGCTAACACTTATGATTGACTGTATTTGGGCATTTGACTGTAAACAAATAAGGGTGGGGGTGGCCCACCCACCTCTTGGTGGGACCCGCTTCTCTTGGTAAATTGTCTCACGGTGTTGACATTTGTATGATACAGATCAGTTGTGGCTAATAACAATTTTGTGAATTATGATGCCACCAAAATGATAATCCATCATACCTATGTGTTTTTGGTAACAGACATGCAGATTTACACAAAGCCTCTGTGCTGAAATGACTTTGATGTCAAGCCAGCTGTCAAGAGGGGATATATGTGATCACTTTGAAAAAAAATATACCAAAGCCTAAAATGCTGATTTATTTTCTTCTTTAAACCCATTTCGAAGCATATATATGGGGGGCGCAACCCCACTCCACATACCTCCCCAAATTTATTATCACCCTAACCCACCCCCACATATATAGCAGTGAAATGCAGCATTTTAAATTCAGCTTTTTGGACTTTGGTGTTATTGGCTGCGCAGTAATGGGCTGATACTGTCAAGTGGTCAACTGCAAACTTTGATCAGGATACTGATGCAGCAGAGCACAGGGTACACTATGCTACCGGCATGGAGTTTTAAGAAAGGGAGGACTGGTTTCAGATGAGCCAGTCTCAGACAGGATTACCACCATCACTTTAACAGGTCTCTGCTTTGATTAATTAAATCAAAGGCCCACTCACCAGCATGGTGAACAGCATTCACTGTGCCAGTGAGTGTGTCACTGAGAGCAGAGAGCGGGTCTCTGAAAGTTGGTCTCTGAAAGCAGACACCCGCTCACCAGCATGATGAGCAACACTCAACGTGCTGCTGACCTGGACACTGATTTGGCGGCCCTCAAACCCTCACCTGCACCCGCAAATCAGAGGCCTGCTCTCCTGAGTGGGCCTCTAATTTGAGGATGCGGAGGGGAAGGATGTTGTATTATTTACTGGGCATGAATGTTAAACATGATATCATGTTTGTTTTAACAATGCATTGCTGCAGCCAGTCCGGTTACATTTTCTGCCTCTTGTATGGCATTTTATACTGGGTATTTATGATAAAGCCAGCATATTAAGTGTTATTACGTGGCTAGAATGGCATCTTTGTGCAGCCAGTCTAGCCATTTCTCACTGTGGCATGACATTTTGTACTGGCCATTTATGATAAAGCAAGCATGTTAAGTCTTACTACGTGGATAAACTGCCATTTTGGTGCAGCCAGTTTACACACTTCTTACTATGCAGTGACATTTTTTACTGGGCATCCACCGTAAAGCAAGCTTGAGAAGTGTTATAATGTGGCTAGAGTGGCATTTTTGTGTAGTCGGACTAGCCATTACTTACTGTGGCATGGTATTTATTATTGGGAATCTATGATAAAGCAAACATATGTCTTATGTGGCAGACATGTTTTCTTATTGTGGCATGGCATTTTTACCAGCAATGTGAACAGCGGTGTGTTCCTATGTGCAGGTACTGGCATATGTTACCGGAGGCAGCTTGGACATGTTTATACTGGCCTATATTGTGGGGAAAGACATCATGAAAATAGATTGGGAAATGCTCCTGTGCACAGTGGTGACTTGCACCTATTGGATGTTTTCATGTGACACCATACAGAAACCGATTGCAAACTGTCTGATTTTTTTACCATATTTTTCACAAAATGTCTGCTGTATAATGCACCTTTTTAACCCATTATTCAAAGAATCTTCCCGGGGAGACACCCCCCCCCTTGGTAGTTTGCTACAGTCGGTCCCTCGTGCATATTTGTGGCAAATAAATACGCCTCTCCAACTAAAGAATTCACCAGCAGGCACTGCTTACCAGATGGTAATCCTTCACACGCCTCCCAGCCAAAAACGTTGAGGCTCATCCTTCTGGGGAAATTACCTTCTGAGGCCATCTTCATTGGAGCGCTGTGCCACAGGCTTGTGTTGGATGTCCATGTACAATTCCTGTAGGGATATGGCACAATGCAATAACTTGGGATTCTCTCACTGCATGGCCATTAGCCGCCTAAGAGGGCTGTGGTATGTTTGGACAGTGAAGTGAGCCCCAAATGTGAAGCTTTTCAGTTTGTGTACTGACCAAACCACTGCAAAGGCCTCTTTTGTTGAGTGTGGCCCAGTTGTGCTCTCACTTGGGTAAGTGCCTCCTAGGGTCTATACAAACATGCTCTACCCCTTCAGAGTTAAGCTGTGCAAGCATTACAATAATCCCAAATTCACAGGCATCTGTCTGAATGATTAATTCCAGCCTATTAGCCGGGATCTTTAGGACTGGGGCCCAGAAGGGCAAGTACAGATTTGTTGAGGGGGATGAGGGGGGGTCGGAGGAGACCAAGTGCAGGGGTAGACTGGACGAGGAGGGCCTGGTGCCCTGTACGAATCTGAAGGAACCAGGCAGCCAGTCCTATTCTGGATTAGTTAAAGGGGGTGCAGGGAGGAGTTATGCAGATTGAGGAAGAGGTTGTTGCAGTAGACCAGTCTGGAGAGGACCAGAGCTCTGGAGACATTGAGTTTCTGGAGGAAAGGGAGAATGTTTCTGAGGAGGTGCAGCTGAAAGTGGGCCTCCTTGGCAAGGCCTGTGATGTGAGGAGAGAAGGAAAGAGAGGAGTTGGAGATAACACCCAGGAGGGTGGCTCGGATGGTCTTGAGAAGCTTCATAGTCAAGCCATTCTTCTGCGCTGCTTGAAGAACCTGTTTCAGATGGGCTAGATAGTATTCCTAGGTATGATTGAACACCGCAATGTCTTCCAAATAGACAGCGCTGACATCCTCTAGGGCTGACAGTACCTAGTTTATTATCCAATAAATGGTGACAGGGGCATTTATTTATCCCAAAGGGCAACAGTGAACATCTGTAGTGAAAAATGCTGACCTCTATTTTGCTTGATCAGTTAGGCCAACCTGCCCTTAACCTGCTGTGAGGTGAAAGGTACTCATGGGAGGGCCTAATCTGTCAATCAGTTTGTCTGCACTAGGTATGGGGTGTGCATCTGTTTGGTGACATAATTATTGAGCCCTCTTCATTCCTCTTAAGTGTGGTCTCCAGTTTTAACACTACTGCACTTTTTAGGCATCACTAGCACAGAGCTATCCATGGGGCTATAGGATGGCTCAGTAACCCCAAGTTCAACATTTTGGAGACTTCCGCCTTAATGGAGTCCTTAACCTCATCAGACATCCATTGAACCCTGCACTTCGCAATTGCTCTTCAATGAATGTATGGGGAGATCTGGACTCCCTCTGAGACCCACCAAAGGACTCGGTGTGCAACAAGTCTGAGAAGGGATCTGTCTCATCATCAGTCTCATCATCAGTGACCAGAGACATCACTAAGTCATCCAAGCTATAATGGGGCTTCAGCCGGTTGATGTGATTGGTGTGGAAGGCCCGATGCATCTGCCTTGGGGTCTTGGTATCAATGATTTTGTTAATGACAGCACCACATAGGGCCCAGTCCACTTATCAAGCAGTGTGCTGGGCTTGCTGGTTCCATGATCAAGACTCTTTGGTCTGGATTGTACTCAGTCATGGTGGCTCCTGAATGATCTCCAGATTGTTGGGGCTCTGTGTGAGGCCCGCCACCATGCCGTCATGGGTCTTGTTAAACCGCTCAACAAGCCCATTGGTTTGTGGGTGAAAGGCTGTGGAGAACTTGTCAGTTACCTCCCATTATTCCAACATGCCCTTTACATATGAAGTTTCAGCTCTTGTAATCACTTTGAATCGGTCAACCGGAGCGCTTCGACAATCTACCGTGGTTTGAAACAATGAGTACGGCTCGTTCAGGATGATGAGTTATGTGCGGGTTCAGAAGTTCAAGCCAAGCTGCTCCGCGAATTCCTGGCGTTGATGCTTAGTTTGATGCAGTGGTTTGAAGTCATCTGCACGGGTTACTGATGCTCTGCTGGGGTGATACAGCATCAAGCCAGTTAGATCATGCGAGCACAGTGGTTTGAAGATCAAATGAGTGCCAATGTGTTGAACACAGCTCGAATGTGGCTCGATTGGTTCAATGCAGCGAAAATAGATATTCAGGATGTTCTGGCACTGGAACTCAGGATGCTGTGGGACCCACTGTAGGGACTGGTGACTTGGTGAGTCCTTTCATGTTCTGCTCCCCCACCCTAGGGAGGTTTGCCAGGAGAGTGGCAGGTCCTGGTTCTCAGGAATATTCACCACTATTGTGCCCTGCAGGTTGGCAGGGCGCAGAGCTTGCCTCCGCCTTCGATCACTTCTTCTTCACATCAATGGCTAAGTGTATTGGAAATATCAATTCTGCCAAATAAAGTCCATCAAACACCCGTTAGTATGCAACACCCTATTTTGAGACTAGTCCTTTTGTTTAGGGTGTGTCCTTTGACTCCTTTTTCCCAGAACTGAGTGGCTGTCCTGCTGAAAATAGTTGTTACCCGACCTCACAAAGGATCAAAAGAGGCCGCCCCTAATGGCTATTGTCTGGTTGGTTGCAACACAGACAGCCAGTCATGGCTAGACTGGACTCATGGTGTTGATATGTGTAGGATACAGATCAAATGTGGCTTTTAACAATTATGTGAATTCCCAGTCACCATTCCCCAACTCAGGCATTGCTTATGTTAAAAGATTATTTGGCCACCAGGATGATAATCCATCATAAATATATGGTTTTGGGATAAGGCATGCCGATTTAAATGTAGCTTCTGCTCTGAAGTGCCTTTGCTTTCACCCCAGCCTTCAAGAGCGCACCTGTGACATTTGAACCTGCCCCATGCCACTGGAAAGCAGGTGCTGCATATCAGAATTCTGATACCGCAGGGGACAGGAGCACAATGTACTTTTGCCATGGAGTTTGAGGAAAAGGGGGGTCTTATTAGCAGACCACTCTTTCTATGATGGGATTACCAGCAATAATGTTATTATTAATACAAATTGAAAAATCTAGGGCAGGCATCAGTACCTTCCGGATGCAATGCATACTGCTAAAGGTGGGTCATTGTTCTGCCTCTGGAAATGTTTAGATTTGGCTCCTATAAGGGGAGTTACGGTGGCAGCTTCCGCCCGCTGAATGAGCTTTAAACTTGGAAGGGTAGCGTCTGTGTTTCTTTGGTCTATCTTCTTTGTGAATGCATCTTACTTCAGAATCCCCCTTTTCCTCTTTTAGGCTTTCAACATGGCATTTTTTTTAAATGGACTGAGCTCTGAACAGTTCTGACGAAGAAGCTGTTGTTGGCAGCGACAAGAGGGCACTTGATCAAATGCATTGCACCCATAGGACCTCCTTATAAGTGTGGCAGTCCGGAAACACGGGTGCCGGTATGCTACAGGAATCTTTGTTTCTGGACCGCCACACTACGAGTCTGCCTGCCGGGGCCGCTGTGCCCGATAGGTCTGACACTGCCGGGTGCATCAGCCCTTGTAGGCAGAGTCATCACGGAAGCACCGGCATCGTTAGCAACAGTGCCGCTGCTTCTGTCTCCCCACTCCCGTATGGGAAAGGGGACTTACAAAATCCAGCGCCTGACTTCCCGCACCGCCGGAACTTGTAATGTCCCAGTGGCACCGGGAAGTCAGGCACCGGATTCGGTGTGACGGGGTAACCGCCAACCTTGTAATGAGGCCCATAGTCTTAGCTCTTGTTTTCCAAGCTTTACCCCTGTCAAAAGCTCTTCAAAAGGTTTCATCTCCAGCTCCTCCTCTACAGCCTTGGGATTCGCCCTTTTCACAGACACTCGTCCAATGGCAGGAGGCAGCCTCTTTCTCTCTTTCTCACTGCACACATCAATTACCCCTGTGGCCTTGCTGCGTTATCTTATGAGTCTGACCATGGATCGATTCCAGCTCCATTCAGTGGGGATTAGTCCCCATTACGATTGATGGGGTTTTCATCTTAGGTGAGACATGTGAAGCTTGTTGCTATGAAATTCTTGGCAAATCAATGTTGGCAGCTCTAGAACACAGGGAAGAGCATGCATATCCCCTGTTAAAAGCACGGAGAGTGGCATACCTTTGCCACACGTTGTCTGGATGGATAATGAGACATGCACGTGCAACATACAAAGTGAATAGGCGGGCACCACTTTAAGTTAATACACAGAACCCTTTTTTTTTTTTTTTTTAAGCACAAGGTATTTGGACCGGATGGCAACCACTGTTGCAATCAGTGGAAAAACAATCGAACAACATATAGGACCAGCGGGTGGAACACCCAAAGTGCCGTGCGATCCCTGGCAATCAAATGGTGAAATCCCAGAAGTTCATAACTCTGTCTGTTAAGGGTCTATTTACATCCATGAATCATGCTTTACAAACAATTTATTTAAAAATTGGTTCTTTAATGTAGAGACGGAATGGGTATTGTCCAATGCATTTCGGACCACGAAAGTCCTTCTTCAGGACAACATCTTAAAATAAAGACAAAATGTAATCGATTATTTTTGGCAGGGTGGGAAAGGACAGATAAGGGGTTGGGGGTTAGGTATAGTTAAAAATAGGAGGGGAGGGGGCTATGGGGATATGGGGGCACAATTAACTTTTTCATTATTGTATACACGTTTAAAATGCAGGCTTTGAAATGCCTGACAATGAAAGGACATAGAACCTAAAATGCCAACCATATAAGATGAGCACCAAACCAATAATAACAACGAAGAAAAGAGAAAAAATAACAAGAGAAAATCAGCTACATTTCAGCATCCAACTTTCTAATAAAGTACAAAAATGTTTATGGGTTTTCAAAAAAGGTTTATTAGCCGTCTTCTTCCAAAGTCCTAGTGAAAACTAAGCTTTCCTCACTGAACAAATGAATGTATCACAATGTCACAAAACCTAATACATATAGTTTCACAATGTCTAGCTCTCTTCCATCCCACTCTATACAAGTAATGACTTGATACACAGAAAACCCAATAGGGAAACCCAATCTCCGCGTGTGGGCCCAAACACTGAAGACATTACAGATAGGCGTGACTCAAGACACCATTCATAAAAAAACATTTTTTAAGTTTTAAAAAGTTAATAACGTGCAAGACCACCAAGTGCTAGGTCTGCCCTTTGGGCCAACTTTCCTTATTCAAATCTGTGAAGTAATTCCATCCGTCTCAGTCTTTTTTCCCTGCCAACTTCATGGCGGCGAGCAATGAAGCCATGGAACCCCTCCTGGCTGCTGTCCAAGGAGAGAGGGTAGCCAAGTCTTTATTTGCCCTACGACATGAATATCTGATATGACTAGAGTATGACAGACACTTCGATCTGAGTTCGGGCGAAACTGGGAGGCAGCCCTTACTGGATGTGGGTCAATACACTAATAAAACTATGAAGAGGGTCCAGAAAAAACAAAATCCTAATTAATAGCTGACTAACAACAATGAGTATTAAATGTAATCTGAAACACACACTTTATACAAAATAAGACAAAAATCAGAGGCCGACCGACCTCTTACAATTTGCTATAATTAAGCAAATGCAATTTCTTCTTTTAGTCAATATAACAACAACACCGAAAATACATTTAACACCTTAAGTGCTACGGACGAGTTTGCTCATCCTTTTTGCATAGACTTGCATAAAGCTCAGCAGTTATATGACATGTTAGTGCCATCATTGATTCGGTTGGTCAATACTCTTATCCCGAAGCTGTTACACTCTTCAATTAAAACATGCAGAGCTAAACAATCCATTGGCGGTGCCAGTTTCGCCTCTATGTGTGGGATCACTGTTGGTTTCAAGTAGTGTGAGTTTAGCCGCTACTCGTCTTTGTATTCCTGCAGAGCAGAAGTTCTTTAGTCACAGTATCCCTATGCATAGGTTTTGCTTGTTGTGCATAACTAGGAAGGATAACTCGGGGGCAATGCGCTTCGCCTTGATGGCGCGGAGCAACACATATTCGATCCCCTGCTGCGCGCTTCTAAACTTCAGGGTATAAATATAAATAAATAACCAATTACAATGACTAGACGTGTGGGTTGCAAGTAGATATATTTTCTTTGATGGATGTTTGGGTTTGATCTGCATGTGCTCGCTATAATTGATTGTGTGGTATTGGAGCGTTGGACACCCGTCTGTTGTTGTTGCCTGTATTCGTGGTTCCTATATGGCAACACCACCAATAGGCTGGACCCAGGTTTGAGGAACAATGTGACCAGTGAGCTGTCCTTCAAAGGGATACCTATGTGTGTATATCTCACAACTATGAACCAATATAACCAAATGATACAGAGATATCACAAATCCGCCTCAGACAAGGATTTGGCACATTTGAAACTACTCTGGTAGCGATTTGGTGCAGTACAAAAGCATAGCGACATCCAATATAACAGCAAATATACACTCATCACAGTTACATACAGCATGCAAACACTGGCAAAGCCATTGGTTTTGGCTCATGCTCAGGAACTGGATCGGCATTGGTCAGCCATCTCCCTAATGGCAATACCTGGCCATAAAATGGCAACAGCTGGAAAAAGGTACGTGTACCTGGGCATATGACAGAAGTCCCTGCCAGATCCCTATCTAATTCCTATACATAAGCCCTTACTGTTGGCTTTTTCGATGCTTGCTTTTAACAAGACTTCAGTGCAAGAAACGGGTTCAAGGACACACACTCCGCTTATAAATCTAGTGGTTAAAACAACACTTGGTTACCACATTTTATTACACCAGTAGAGCATTCACAGCTATAATTAAGCCATTAACTCTCAGAAGCAAACTCAGAAATAACATTGGCAGGCACTACACAGCACACAGTTTAATGGTACTGATTGATAGAGCTTGAAGAAGATCCCTGGCTGTTTGGGTCAGGTGTTTTCAGTTGCAAGAGGCAGGTTGTGGGTGGAAATGGCCATAGAGATTAGCATGGCAATGAGCAGTGAATGGGTGGGGAAACCCAAACAACAACTACACGGTGTATCCCTTCTTCCATCCCTAATCCCTTCCATCAGTACTCCAATGCAAAAATATCAGCTTACTGGTATATAAGGTATACTGGTATATCAAGTGGTATATAAGCACCACCTAATAGCCAAACTAAAACATAAAATTAAAAAAACACAGAGCTATTCCCTAGGCACTTGTATTTAATGTTTGGCCAGATTAAACCACCCCCAATGTTACAGGCAGTACATTTGTGTAAAGGTAATTTATTTTCACACAATCTTGGTAATTAAGGAAACGATGAATAAATCTAAAGGTGTGGTAGTTTTGGCACTTAAAAATATGTGGTTACTTATTTATTTTTAGTCACTAACTACATGCTATACAAAATGAAATGTCAGCTGTAAATCTGCCATGATACCACCAGACTCAATTACTGTTTCCACCACTTGGTCGGGTGGTACTGCAAGTGGTAGTAGGCTGTGTTAGTCCCTATTAATTATGCTTTTGGTGGATTTACTGCTAGCGGTAATTCAAGCGGCTGTAGTAACTCTGATTTGGCCGAGTTTGGCCTGTTTTTTATCCCCCTTATCCTCAAATTCGTAGTTGGGCGGTGCAGTAATGCGGCAGTATACAGTATTACCGGCTATTTTTACTGCACCGCCCAACTCGTAATGAGGCCCATCCATCATAAGGGGTTTGATTCGACCATTGGATAGAGTTAAGATGTGATGCCAACTCTAGAGACATTTCCTATAGGGCACAGCTGTCATTGGTATGACTTTGCAGCGCAGTGTCCCTGCCCGAATGTGTGGTCGTTGCACAGGTCAGTTATCCAACATAGGTCCTGATTCATGGAACTGTGCAAAGTGTATTTTTGCAGTGCAAAGTTAGTGCAAAGTCTTTTTAGCAGTAAAAAGTCACTTTTCGGCATTGCAAAGTCATTTTAAAGCGTACATAAAATTCCATGAATCGACCCATAGTTGCAGTGAGGCCTTTAAAATAGACCTATATTGAATTGTTTTCACTTGTGCATCATTACTTCCTGCAATATCAGACCTGCTCTTGCCCAGCTCCTTAGTGAGATGGGAAACTGATGAAAACATACAATTTCTAGGGCAGTAAAAAGCTCAGCTGGAAAGTCTAAGATGATCCCTACTTTAATAGGCTGGGCCCCGAATTCCTCTCGCAGAGCCAGACACCGGCGCTGGGAAACGTTTGAGTCCCGCCTTTCGAATGGCCGCCGACAAAAGAAACAGCCAGTGCCTTTTTTTTTTTTTTCATTACCGCTTCTACTGCCAGCCAAGTTTGTGCATTGAATGATCCCAGAAGGGTAATTGGGGTTCGCAGACTGTTGCAAGCGTACTTTGACCTTGGCTTTTGTGTGAGGCTTTCCGGCGGTCCGGAGCAAAGTGCAGAACAAACGGCACGGAATAAGATGAAATGTCTTCATGGAACACAAACATCCTGTACCTCCAAGACGCTGTTACATGAGGAGAAATCCCGAGCGTGCACGGAGAGGTTTCAAATCCTGTTATTTTCCATTCATATGGCAGTCGGCAGCACGCATGCGTGGCGTCCCCCTTCTGAACTGAGATCTACCAACCAAAAGGTTAGAAGGTAGTGGCAGATTTGTAAACTATTAACGCTGCATCTGAGCTCAAACATTTTTTTTGCAAAACCGCGAATTTTAAAATCTGACTAATATGAAATGTGCTTTAGGGTGAATAATTTTTGTGCAACTTCCGAAGGGGAGGGCCAAAGAGGCACCTTGTGGGGGAGCCCCACATGACTGACTGATGTAAAGAAGTCATTGCACTTCACAGAATATAAATAACACGTCTTGATATTCTGCAGTGTGGGGCTGAGGCTCTGTGCCTGCCGCCTGGCTGGCCTTAACAACTAAGGTCTGATTAGCGCAATTAATAATGTAACGTAGTCCAAGCATTGCGTGTTCACTGCAGTGCTTACAGTTAAGTGTGCTTACTACAGAATAGCACCAACAGAATTTTTATCTTGCTTTTTTGAATGTATGGATCACATGCAATAACCAGAGTTGAAATGCATATTTATAAGCTTCAGTATCACAATGACTAATAGATAGCTCTGTGTTTTAAGCACACGTTGCAGAGATCTATGTGCATATGCCAGATCACACTTCCAAAAATTGGAAAGACTTCACCAATGCTCTCTTTTAGGTTGATCTACTTGAGTATACAAACTTTGTCTATCCTAGCAACTACGGTGCAGAAAAACAACATCCTTGCTCCAGAAAGCACTTATTCTGAGTATGGTGGTAATTCAGTTGAAATTACTGCCAAACTCGATTTCCGTTACCGCCACTCAGTCCCACAGATCGACCACGGGATTATGCATGTGGTAATGGCTGCAGTGTTCCCCATGGGTGGTGCCCCTGGGACTCAATGGGGATTGTGACAGATTTACAATGAGTGATAAATCCGACTCGGTAAATATGACTCTTGTTTGAGGCAGAGCAGAGGGTTCACCACCAGATTTTTGCTGAAGGCGATTCATCCGCTTCACCTCTCACCTCGTAATTCGGTGCTGCTGGAAACTAGTGGAAAAGTGGCATTATTTCCAATACTGCCATTTTACCACCATTTCTTCCCATACCGCTGAACTCATAAAGAGGCTGAATGTGTTAGTTGGAAGAAGTGATTAGGAAGACAAATTCAAGACATTGAAGCAAAGTTCAAAAGCTTTGCCACCGGATAATACTGTGATCCTGGGCAGATCATTGTATCTCACTGTACAGCACCATGCTGTCCGTGAAAAGATTTGCCTTTTCCCATTATTATGGCATTTACAGGCCATTGATTGCTCTTTCTTTTCTTGCTGGAGATTGGACTGTAAGGGGTCCCAGAAAGGAGAAAGCCGACTAAATGTGCCAGGCCTTTGTCTCCCTAACCTATATTCTCAGCCTGTAATGCAATAAGTGTTTATTATGACGTGTACTAGTGAACTAATAGATTATTAAGGAAGTCTTGGAAGGACATGGAGACAGGTGATACAATTGTATCACCTGTCTCCATGTCCTTCCAAGACTTCCTTAATACTCTATTCTTAGAATCGAAATGCTTTCTATATTATTGTACTCTCTTATTGTATGTAGTTCCTTGTACAGTAATTCTTTACTTCACAGCTAGTTTGGAAATGGAAGGCCGGTCAAAATGTCAAAGGCTGTGTGGGCCACAGTTTTGGGCAGGGAATTAACAGACCCCGTTGAGGTGTGCGTTGTGTATGCAGACTGGTTCCCCCCTCTGGCAATAACAGGCAGGCTACCCATGATAGTGGGAACAACAAGAAGACACCAACATATTTGCAGAAATCAGGAAACCGATTTATTAAAGACAGGGAAGTATGCTCATTTCCAGCAGAGTAAGTTAGGCACCCTAGACATGGATGATTGTCTGCACAGTGCTGTGGGCACAAGAAGGGGCACTGATGAGAGGAATACTGGCTAGGCACACCCAGAGGAAGAGTGAGGGAGAGTGAAGGCGAGTGGGGGAGAGTGAGGGAGAGTGAGGGGCACAGAGAGTGAGGGGCACAGAGAGAGCGAGAAACAGGGAGACAGAGAGCGAGAAACACAGATATGATATAATATGATATGGCATTTATTACGCGCCTGTAAGTGATTTCAATCCAGCACTCCAACTAAGTAAATGCCTAGTATGGGATGCCCAATGGAAACCCTTATTTATATATTTTTATGTCAAAAGTTCATTTAATTCTGGATGATGTACCCTTATATAACGCCCCTCTCTTTGAATTCCCCCGGTCTCACTGAACCAAGAAATAGGTTTGTTTTGCAAATTAAAAGATTTATTTGAAGAATTGAACAACATATATATTACACTTTTATGAATATGAATAATATCTGAATATCACACTTATGAATATGAACAATGATCAGCAATGGGTAGTATTACAATAATCAACAATCTCTTTAATTAAGTAAGAGAAGGAATAGGAGGATTAATGTAGCAGAGAATACTATATATGGTTCAAGGAAATGCAGTGATATGAAAGAATGCAACACAGAAATAAACTTGATATGCATTTAACCAAAGACAATATAATCACTCTTTCCCCCTGTTGTTACTCACTCCCCCCAACATGCACTATGGAGATATGGAATGAGGGCACACAGGTATCAGGAATAACAATCAACAATTGCAGTTTCAATACCGATTCCCCCAGCAAGCTTAGAGAGAACAGGTATGATTTAAAACAGGTCAATTGCTTTTAAATGTGATTTGCAATGAATGGGAAAAATGCTAAAAATGACTTTAATTCGCTAAATGGGATTCAGAACTAGTGAGAGTTGCTTTGGATTGGTTCAGGTCAAAACTAGCAATGATTATATAATGATTAGCAGATGGAAAACGAAATTCAGAAGTTGAAACCAAGAAATAGCTGTTTTACCTGGGGTATAATTTAACCAAATTGTAAATTCGTGGCAATTTCTCAGCGTGCGGGAAACCCGATTGCAGAACAACTATAAGGAATTGGAATGTCGATTGAAAGCTGAGGATGTTAGCTTCAAAATGACCTTTAAATTTTGTCTCTACGACGTATGGTTCAAAGGTTACAGAGGTTTTTGTGAAGGTTGATTTTTCTCAGAAAGAATCAAGATTTCAAAAATAAAAGATGCGCTTTAACGATTAGGAAACAATATGGACTTATACTAAGGAGCTATGAAAGTACAAGATACCCAATGGGACAACCACCAGAACAGGGCGCCTTCCGCTGTGATTGCTGTGCGCCAGGACACTTGACTTTCTTCAAAAAATATCAGCGCACAGATGATTATCGCTACAATTATCACAGACTATATAATGAGAACAATTCAGGATGGACACAAGATTTTAAAATGCAGTTCTGTATAGGTTGAAATGGATTGAAAAGGATTACTTTAAACTAAGAGGTGACTATAGACAGTTCTAGATTAAATACTTACAACTATGGCTTTGGAATGGAATGGGCCTGTCAAAGATTTGGTCAAGGTTTGGACTTCACTCGCCACCGGACAGGATTCAGGGCACCTGGACTCTGCTCTCAGCAAGGCACTCTGGTCTGCGCGGCCTCTTAGACTGGACCTGACAGGTTCTGGTTTACAGCTCAGCTGGACTGGTCGGAACCTTGGTTCTTGCACGAAGTTCTTAGCTAGAACAGCAAAACAGCTCAGCCAGGCTGTTGGATTTTGTGGTGCCCCTTGGAAGTTTATGGGTTAGAATCAGGTTTCAAAAGATTCTGAAGGCCAGCTGAAAAGGGTTCAGCTTTTTGGATTAGGCCTCTCTGCTTCAAAGTTCTAGAGTCTGGATTCTGGGTCTGGTTCTAGAGTCTGGAGCCTGGATCTTCCTGCAGGGTGCTCCGCCAAGGAATCAGTTGATGAGGGGAAAGTGTGTGTGTTTCTGGGTCCTCAACAGTCCCTATTTATCCTTTTCCAAAGTGGGTGGGTAGGCTGATTATCTATGCCCAACCCTCTAAGGATCTGATAGGTCAGAGAATTTCCCCTCTCCTGATTTGAGAAAGGAGCAGTGTGTCATATGTGTCAGAGTGACACTATGTTTATGGTCCAAAGGAAATCCCTCCCCTTTGCTTTTTACACAGAAAATCTATTTTCCCCAAAAAACATATTTCCAAGATGCACAACTTGTTAATAATACATAATTACATGACAGATTTCTTAAGGTACATTGCTGTCCAACTCTCATCTTCCTGCGAGCTTTAGTTCATAAATGACAACCTTTTCGCACTTTGGTGGGTTTCTCAATGTTAGTTCTGCACCAATTTTTATACATGCATACACATCCCATCTGGGCATATTCCTGTATTTTTTCATGTTCCTAACATAAACACAATGGCTACAATATGAATAATTTCCAGGGTTCAGTCTCAGAACATCGCACAGATTCCAAATTAGTTTTAAACTGTGGCCGAATTTTTCATTTTAACAACCTATAAGTTTCATTTTTTGTCAGTTCAGTACAATTTGCTATAAGCATTTTTCTAAAACATACATTTACTTCAACTTCAATCCACATTTTCAGTCTGGCCTGCCTCCAAAGCTGGGCTGAGTCAGAGAGTCACATGGCTTGTCTTCCTGCCAGAGCACTTGTCAGTCACACCCGAATTAGCATTTTCTATTCAGTTCAAGGAACCCATTGTTTCTTTCTTCGGGCAGCAGAGGAAATCTCCTCCCTTTCTGATTAACATGCCAATGCAAAATCCTCTCCTTTTGGTGGGAATGAACAAGGTGGGAGGATCTCAGGGAAAGAAAGCCTCTTGGAATTTTTAGCTGAATTAGGTTGCCTTACGGTCAATTGTGACATAATTCCTTGTGAAAAAATTATATTTATAAATTTAAAATAAGCAAACATATCTTTAATTCCAGTCTTTTTCCACATGAAATCAATGTGTGACACTCTGGATGGCATTTTGGTGGAAATCCCTTCTTTGGCATGCTTAGCTTTGAAAAACAAGTTTCTCCTGTCAGATTTAGAGATCGCCAGCATCTGTCGGAGGCGAGTAACGGTACTGCACCCATTTTTGACAGATTTCTTTCCATCAAGTATCTTTAAAAGTGGATTTTGTTCTGATAACATATGATTCCTGCTGACATTGTATTTATGTGGATTCTTGCAGTACAATAATGTGGAACACCCAACAGGGAAGTTGGATCTTTTAGGTGGTTTGTGAGCCATAATCTTTGCAAATTTGACAACCAAGAAAACGGGTTTCCAAACAGCTCTGCGTTTCTTTTGGCAATCAGCATTGTTTTTTCCAGTGGTTTCAGGCTACTTTGTGGGTAGCCCAATGGTGGGTTTTGGCAGTGGTCTCCTGTGTTCACTGAGATAGGCAAAAGTGGATGGCGGCCTATTTTTCAGATTTATACTGCGTAATTTTGAGTGATCTTAGCGAGCAGCATGCTTTCTAGTGGCCATTTCTGAGGTTTCTGCTGCCAGCAATGCACAGCAATGTTGCAGGGCCTGGACTAGTGAGTTGAAACATCCCACACGCCTATACACAAGTGTTTCAAGACACAACAAGGCAAGGGAGGGGGAACAGAGGGAATATAGACAACGGTCATAATAAGCCAGGTGTCATTCAGATCGTCCAAGTGCATGGGACGGGGGAAGGGGGAAAGTGTGGCGGGGGTACAGTGCGGTACATGGGATAGTAGAATAAATAACAGTACGTAAAGTACGGCCAGCAGGTGGCAAGTGCAAGGGTAAGTGCAGACATTGGGTGTCAAGTACTGGTAGTGGGACTGTAGGGGTACATAAACAGTCCCCAAGGGCGAGGGTTGCCAGGAAGGCAGTGCAGGTAAGCAACTGGTGGGGGAGGGGACCTGGGCCCGAGATCAGAGGGTTTTCCAGGTAACCAGTGCAGTTTCGGTATCAGCCAGGAAGTCAGCATGGGAAAGGAGGAGAGAAAGCAGAAGCAAAGAGAAAGGTTTTTAGGTGCTTCCGGAACCAGAGATGATTCTCCTCAAGTTTCTGGGAGGCAGGGATTCTGTTCCAGAGGGAGGACCCAGCCGAAGAAAGAGATCTACCACCAACTCGTTGCTTGACCCTGAGGGAGTTGGAGGCGGATGAGTGAAGAGTTTGAGAAGGAAGATATTTAGGAAGAGAGAGTTGAAGGTATAGAGGCCCAGGCCGCAGAAGGCCTTGTGGACAATGCAGAGGGTTTTGAACTTAATCCTCACAGCCACTGAGAGCCAGTGCAGAGATTTCAGTCCTGGAGAGATATAACACCCAGGCTTGAGGCCAAGGACAAGTCTTGCAGTCCTGTTCTGGATAGGTTGCAGAGGGTGAAAGATAGAAGCAGGCAGATTTAGAAATAGGCTGTTCCAATAGACAAGCCTAGAGAGAACCAGAGCTCTGGGGACAGTGAGCTTTTGGGGCAAGGAGAGTAAAGGAAGAATACCTCTGAGAAGGTGCAGCTGGTAGTGTGACTTCTTAGAGACGTTAGAGATGTGGGGAGAGAAGGAGAGTGTGGAGACGAAGATGACCCCAAGGTTTTCTGCATCACAGGTGGGAGCAGGAGGAGGACCAAGAGAGGCTGGCCAGAGAGTGACGGGAAAGGAGGGAGCGGGTGTGCTGATGAGGAGAATCTCTGTCTTAATGGCATTAGGGTAGAGATCATTGGCAGTACACCACTCCTGGATGGCGGACAGACAGTCAGAGATGAGAGAGGGAGGAGAGGTGGCTGAAGGCAGCCTGAAAATGAGCTGAGTGTAATCCGCATATACTGGAAGTTGGGGCAGAACGCTGCAATGCGGTGGGCAAGAAGTGCCAGGTATAGGTTGAACAGCCAGGGAGAGAGGTTAGACCCTGGGGATCACCACAGGTAGAGATAGAGATAGAGGAGAGGAAGGACCCAAGTTGAACCTGGGAGGGTCGATCACAGAGGAAAGAATTCAGCCATGCCAGGGCCTGACCGGTGATCCCCAGGTTATCGCGGAGACGGTTGAGCAGGATGGCATGGTTAACCGTGTCAAAGGCAGAAGAGAGATCAAGTAAGATGAGGACAAAGATGAGGACACAGGGGGTGTTGGAATCAAAGTTGGAGAGCAGGTCTTCACGGATGTTCAGGAGGGCAGTGTCCGTGCTTCTGGCAGCTCTGAATCCAGACTGGTGATCATGGAGACAACCAACAGATTCAGTCTGGAGATTGAGCTGGGTGATGGCCAACTTTTCCAAGAGTTTGCCCAGAAAAGGGGTGATGGAGATTGGGCGATAGTTAGCCGGGCAGGACGGGTCAGCAGAGGGTTTTGTAAGAAGAGGGTGCACAAGAGTGTGCTTCAGAGGGGAACGGAAGACCCCAGTGGTGAAGGAGTGGTTGCAGAAGTCGGCCAAGGCAGGAGTCAGGGAGTCAATGTGGTCCTTGATGGTTTTGGAGGAACAGGGGTGAACTTGTTTTGATGAGACTTTCATAGATCGGACTTGTCTAGAAAACCTGTCTGGGGAGAAAAGGGGAAAGGCAGAGAAGGAAGGAGGAGTGGAGGCCGAAGTGGTGCCAGAGGAAGAGCAGGGAGTAGTGGGAGGAAAGGGAGAGGAGGATAGAGAGGACAGGATGTGCTGAGTTTTAGAGATCAAATGAGAAGCCAGTGGCGTGCAGAGGGCCTGGGAAGGGAAAGGAGAAGTAGAGACTGCGGAAGGATTAGCCAGTTCCTTCCAGATTTTAAAGAGTTCAGCCGAGTTGTTGGATGCCGCAGAGATGCGGGCTTGGATGTGAGCTCTCTTCTTTGTGAGGACAGAGAGCCGGTATTGCCTTTGGAGCAGGGGGCAGGCCAGTATGTCAGAGTATGTGCATGAAGCGCGCCATTTCCTCTCAGCCACAGAGGGCGACAGAGAGAGGGAAACAGAGAGAGAGAGGCAGAGGGGGCAGGAGCAGAGGAAACCAGGTCAGGGAGGAAGGGGCACAAGGGGGTGCAAAGGGAGTAGGCTAGACTGGCAGAAGTGTTGATATTGATATTGATATTTTATTTTTATCACGCTCGTAAACAAGTGTACCTGCTGAGGGTCTCTGTAGCTCTTCTGCCCACACCCACACATCCAGCACTGCAGCCAAAAAGAGACCTTAGCCCTGGTTCTCTGTCCATTTATAAGGCTGTTGCTCCACCCCCGCAGAGCCCACCCAGAGTGTCCCAGGAGTAAGGGAGCGGGCGTATGATGAACACAGCTGTCCACGTGACAGAAAGGGGAAGGAGGTCAAAATAGTTCCAAGGGTCCAAGTGACAGGAAAAGGGTGGGGGATTGATGGGGCGAGTGGTAGGCTGACACATGCAGGTGCAGCCCCCCTGTAACAGTTTTATAACACGGCACACTCCAGCCAAGGGCTCCTTCCCCTGACAATGAAAGTGGCGCATAATAAAAATGCTTTCTATCTTTAATCAACCACGTGTCCTTTATTTGAGTAGGCCCCCAACCAGTCTCGCACCCAACCTTCACAAACACCCTGTGTCACAATTGACCTGTAACCAGGCTGGTTTGTATCAATAAGATATTTTTTCATTTTATGGTGTAATGAAAATAAATGCAAAAATCAAACAATTGGATAGGAGTCACCAATATTGTGGCAATACAAATGCAAAGATTCCTACAACACAGTTCAAAATCCCCACAATTCACATGAATCTTTAATGATAAAACAGGAAAAACGATTTTAAAGCAAGCATGTGATGGTGTTAAATTTAAGCACTCCCACTGCAACCTTCACCCCCAAACCTCTGCTAACATAATTCTTTTTGGATGGAAGGCAGTAGCAAGGAGTCAGGATGAAGAGGGAAAAATCGGATTTGGAATACAGCCCACCACCCAAGATCGGAGGCCAGAAATTAAAATGAAATCCGATTTATGAGCAAAACCGCATAATCGGATTTTATTTGTTACTCGCACAGCAACTCACAACCGCAGTGGGAAGCTAGGAAATAAACTTGTGTTGCTACACTTGAGGAGGTAAATAAGCTTCAAGTCTACCAAACAAGGCACCAGGACAACATGAACACAAGGTAAGAAAATCGATTTTGGGAAAGAAAACAAACTCAAAATAAAACACACACAGCGAATGGGAATTTTGTTCTTACACAGGATTTGTGATGACAGCAGCCAAGGAAAAGGGCTTAGCTGTCAAAATCGGAAATCGGTGTTAAAGCTAAGGACAAAGGCTGATAACGGATAGGATTCTAAGAAAGGGATTGTTCTGAATGGGACTACGGTTTGTGTTTTCCTATGGGGCAACTGTAATCAGAATTCAGGGGTAAAGCCCACAAGACACGGGCGAATTCAGTTTTTGGTTACACAGAGGATAATTCTATTGAGGCTATATTTTAAGGACTATAATTGTTAAAGACAGACACCAGGCACAAAGTGGTTAATTTCACATTTCAACCAACCTACACCGTGAATTTCTTTCTAGGGGAATTAATTGATTTACTTGAAAAATAATGCTAAGAACTTATACAGACTAGTGAAAGATTTCTCAACGGAATACGCTAACAGACACAGGCTAATACAGATTCTACTAAGGAAAGATGAATGAATGATATTGGGAATTTGGGACGTTCAATGGGATTTTTCAATGGGATGCAATATTCCAAAGAGAGTGGTGTGCAATTTGTGACTGGGGATATTGCAACTTACAATGTAAGCTTGATTTTGGTATTCAGGCCAGCAAGGTCTCTGGTCGCTCTGGATGGCTAGGGCAAGAGATCTGGTCACTGCGCTCTCCTGGATGGAATTCTGGACAGCTAGGCCAAGGTCTTTCCACTGCGCTCTCCTAGATGGGGTCAGCAAGCAAGGTCTGGTCACTGCATTCTCTTGGATGGGATCAGCTGACACCTCTCCTGTCACCCGGGATTATTGTGTGTGTCTGGATCTGGAATCTGTGTATCTTGCTGTAGATGGATCCCTTACGTCTCTTTGTGTCCCCCTTAAATAACCCAAATGACATCATTGATTTTACAATCTTAGGGGAAGTAGTCTGGAATTACTCCTATCCTGGGATAGGACAGCCTACCATTTCTCTCTCCTCCCCCTGATCCTATTGGTCCAGTTGAGCGATCACCATCTGTCCCTTTGGCATTCAAGACAGTTCTTTGTTCTCTTAGGTTCACTATTTAGTAAAAATGTGTTATGGATCAAAACTCCAAATTTATACTAGCCACCGCCATAAGAAGTAGATACGCAGATTCAATGGGTCACAGGGAATTTGACAAACCGATTGCTGACTCTGTTCAAGGTAGCATCGCCCTTTGGCACATTTTGGCCCTTTTTATGAAATGCATAATAGTTAAAATTCTGCCAATGATTACACATATTCATAATTACATTTTGCATCTTTCCTCCACGTTTCCTTTTTTGTCCCATTTATAAATCAGCGTCTTTCCCAGCCATTTCAGTTCACAAAGCGCTAGAAACCTGCATTTGGTCTCTTTACATCTGCCTAAAAATCACATGGAAGAATAGCATAATACAACATTATTACATATTCAGAGTGTTGGGTAAAATGTTTTAAAATAAGCAAGTCCTTTAATGGCAGTGGGGAGGATGTGCCACATATGGAGGGTGGTGCTGCAAACCCCCATAGCAAACTGTCTCCTCCTGGCTCAGCTTGCAACAAAGGACTTTTATGATGCCCTTTGAAGTCTGACAGTCTATCCTTCAAAGTGGGTGCTGGAGGAAATCACACCTCTTGGTCACACACTAGCCACAGTGGCTTCCTTTGTTCCCTTCTCCAGTACTGCCTGCTAGACTAGCAGGGCATAGAATCCTCCCACTCTCAGCCATTTCACATGCAATTGTGGGATGGTTCACTTAAGGGTGTGATTTTTCAGTGGGAGGCAGGGCTTGTAATTGAATTCTGTGCCTGAGCAAAAACTGGTTTTACTGGTATTTCTGGGCTTCCAGGTGATTAAAGTCTTGTGAGGGGGAAGAACACAATGTACATGTGTAGCCGACCCCCCACCCACACATATCCACAGAAATCTCTCACATTGGCTTTTAAACAACATTTTTCCTTATTTTCCAAAGAAAAGATTCATACGTGTGCAAGCCTTGTAATTAATGTTTCAAATGCGGTTCTGTAGGTCAGGGGATTTTCTTTCAGTTTGACCTTTGGAGAGGTTTTGCATGTACTTTTGGTTTATGGACACAAAGGGATACTGCACAGGGCATTTGATTTGACACGGGATGAAAAATAGGAAGCCGTTTTCTTTTTCTTGCAATGTTTCAGATTGCTGCCGTCAACATGAAAGGGAAAACAATGCTGTGTCAGTTGCAATGGGAAATCCTTGCCCTTCATGTGAATGAACAGTAGACAAGTCTGTTTTGGGATGTATTGCATAACTTTTTGGCATTCAGATGGAATAAAGCACACAGGGCTGTTTTTCAATGCAGCACATAACTTTGTGGTATTTCAGATGAAAGGAAAAATAAATGCAGGGCAGTCTTGAATGCAGTGCGCAACTTTGGTATTCAGAGGACAGAACAGCAAATGTAGATCCGTTTCTGAATGCAGTCATGACTTCATATTATTCAGATGAAAGAAAAGTACACGTAAGGCCGTTCTGAATGCAGGTAATTTACTAATGATTCAAATGAAAGGAAAGCAAATGCAGAGTCATTTTTGGGTGGCAGTGTTCAATGCTTGCCACATATGTGCCAGGAAGACAAAAGCACCGCCTTTTTGGTGGCACTGTTTAAATGTTGTTTTTGGTGAAGGGGATTTCTGCTTAGGGCCTTAAATGCACCCCACAGATCCCCCCCCCTGCTCTTCCATTACTTTTTGTTGGGGAAGAGTACGGCAGAGTGGGGTTTTCTTCAGCGGAATTCTCCTTCATCAGGGAGCGCCATGCCAGAATCCACTTCCGTCTTTACGTTGGAATACCCTCTTTCCTTCCTTCCCTTCCAGGTCCCCGGGGAGATCCTCTCCAGGCTACAATGGAAGGATGTTAATATCTAATAGAAGATAGAAAAAACAAGTTTTAGTACTTTTTACTGACATTATTACCGGAAGATTTACAACAATGGAACAATGATTACAGTTTGCAATTTTTAGATTATTGGTTTTTCTCATGTGTACAATCGCACCAAGTAAATTACTCAACAGAACAAGGACAACAATTTACAACTTCTATGACATCTTCTTCATTTTTACAATAACACCCAGTAAATTACTCCCTGTTATATAGATATTCCTATGCATCTAAATTTTTCCATCTGCTTTTTCCTCCTTTCTTTTCATTCTTCAGATGGTTCCTCTGCTCGACTCAATCAGCTGCAAAGCATGTCTGGGCTGACAGCTTTTCAACTGATTGATGTGGACCCATTTTTCTCCTAACAGCTCTCCTTTGGGGATGCAGATCTTATAGGCAACCAGTGAAATGTTGTCTACAATTTCAAAGGGGCCGTGCCAGGAGAGGAGAAATGTCCGCCCCTCGCTCTGGTATGACTAAAAATTGTACAAATAGACCCTTTCCTGATTCCGCTGAGCATATGCAAAAGCATGCTGAAGGTGTTTTCTCAAATTCTCAATATATTCATGTGTTGTGGATGCGTTAATCAGTGCCTGCTCTTGTGTTCTGTAGAGCAGATGCTGGGGTAGCACCATTTTTCATCCAGTTATTAGCTTAAATGGAGACATTTTGGTCGCAGAAGAGTGTGTAGACCTGATGGCCATCAGGACAAGTGGTAATCGGATGTCCCAACTAGGCCCAGAGTCCACCATGAACTTCTTAAGAATGCTCACAATGGTTTTATTGTACCTATTAACTCTCCCACTAGAGGCTTGCGGTATGCAATATGGAGTTTTCTCTTTACACCAAGTATCTCCCACCTCTTTGTCATCACCTCACTGGTGAAGTGACTTTCTCGGTCTGACTCAATCCTTTGGGGAAGGCCGAAATGCGAGAAGATGTGGTTGATCATCAGGGCAGCTGCTGTTTCTGCCTTGCAATTTGGGGCCGGGATACATTACACCCATTTGGTAAACAAGTATATTACTGTTTTTAAAAAGAAATTATTATTTTCCATCAAACAGTTACCCACTTGAGTATTCAACTCCCCCCACTGTGTTGCCACCCATCCCCCATCCCTCCCCAAAAGACTCACAATTTACATACAACATTTGTTTTCACAGTCAAATCTCATACACACTCCAGAAGCAAACACAGTACAGAATTAATTATATGCAGGGTCCGTAGCGGTAGTAACAAAGTCTCTTTAGATCCGCATTTGCCATTTAAATCAGGCCCTCATCACCTGGCAATGCGGCCCAGGGAAGAGCCGGGGTCTGCGCTGCTTGTGCTTTGTCCAGTTGATACTGCCTGAAGGGAGGCCAATAGTCAAATGGACGGCTAGTGCTCGGGGGTGTTCAGGCAAACATAGTCTCTCTACGTTCACAGAGGGCCATACATTCCAACCACCTCACAAAAGTTGTGGGGTTGGCCTTCCCCCAGGCTCTGGCCACTCAATATCTGGCTATTACCGAGGTCATGCCCAGGAGCTTCTTTTCTGTGTGGGATCCTCCCTCAATCAGAGCCAGAGGCCATAGTTCTGGTTAAAATGTTCACGTCGAGGTTAACATCTCAGACAGTGCCTCCTCTACACTACCCAAGAAGGTCATGTAACAACTCCAACTTACATGATAGAAGTCTGCCCGTTCTGCATTGCACCTTTTACAAGAGAAGGTGCTCTCAGGGTAAAATCTGCTTAATGTAAAAGGAGAGTAATAAAGTTGGTGCACATACTTATAGTGAAGCAACCTGTAGCGGCAGTTCAGAGAAATGTATCGTGACTGGACACAAACGGATTTTCACTGCTCCTCATTCAATGTTTTCCCCAGGGATGCCTCCCACGTGGCTCTGTATGCATGGTTCTGCACCACCTTCCTATCCCTTATCAGTTTATAAATGGTGGATACTAACTTCTTAGAGGACGTGGGGTGTATTATGTAGCTCTGAGCTGGGTGTGGGATGGGGCGCATGGTAAATCGGGCCATTTGACCCTAAGGGTACAACGCAATCTTTAGTAATGAAGTAGAGTAACTGAATCCTGTTCACCTCTAGGATTCAGCTCGTCCCATGATACAAAGCGGCCATCTTTTACTAGGTCCCCCATGGTGTGCACTCCCAGTGATTGAAACCACTCTCTAAAGGACCTGTCGTACGTGAGTGGGATTCCTACTATATTATACATTGGCAACTCCGGTAGAAAGAAGGAAGAGGTTTGGAGTATTTGATTTATCTATTCCCATGCCTTGCACGTTACAGCAGTGGGTTGGATCTCATCCCTAGGGACTGTGCCTCTGTCGCCCCATAACATACCCAACAAAGCATCTGGATATGCGATGGCCATGGCCATCTGAGCGTGGGGGTATTCAGGGCTACGAGAACTCTACCCGGATATATATTGCACTTGAGCAGCCAGGAAATAGAGGTACATATCTGGGTATTCCAGACCACCCAACTCAAAAGGTCAGGGTGTCGTATACTATCCTAGGTTGTCTACCCACCCATACCAGCCTCGTTAACATTCTCCTGACCCAGGACCAATAGCTTACTGGGGGCCATATCAGGACGTTAATATATACATATAAAAGTTTTGGTAGTATTTCCATTTTTGCCAGTGTAGGACGAGTGGCCTGAGATATTGGGAGCAGGATCCATGCTTCCACTTTCTGTTCCAAGTTGTCTAATGACATAACATAGCTGTTTTTTATACACTGTCTTTCTACTTGTAGAAATTGTAATACCCAGGTAGCGTAAGCCCTGTGGGCACCATCGAAATTCATTGCCCACATCAGTTCTCTGAACTGCCGGAGTTAGGGGGAGAACTTCAGATTTCTCCCAGTTGATCCTGAGCCCGAAGAGTTCCCCGAATCTAATCACCTCTTGCATCAGTGGCGAAAGGTTTTGACGGGGGTATGTAACATAGAGAAGGACATCATCTGCATATAAAGATCTGATGGACAGGTGCATGCGTGTGCGTATCCCTCGCTGCGGGTGCAAATCTCGAATATGACAGGCCAGGGGCTCCATCGCAAGTGCAAATAAAATCGGGGAGAAGGGGCATCGCTGTCTAGTGCCATGCGTATGATATATATGTGTAGAAGTGAGGCCATTTGTATATGTAGCCGCTTGTGGTGCCGTGTATAGAAATTTAATCCATTGGATATACGTCAAGCCTAGACCAGAGCGCCGGAGCACCTCAAAGAGGAAGTACCACTCAACAGAATCAAACGTCTTTTCGGCATCTAGGGCGATGACTGCCATTGGTATTTCCGGTTTGACGTTTTGCATAAGGGTGAAGAGGCGCCATAAGTTATTCTGGGTAGAGCGCCCAGGGAAGAATCCTGCCTGGTCTGGTAGGACTAGAGCTGACATGTGCGGGAGTAATCGATCGGCTAGAAATGTATCCAACATTTTATTATCAGTATTAATAAGCGAGAGCGGCCTGTAATAGAAAAGCTGCAGGGGATCCTTCCCGGGTTTTAATAAAACCGTTATTAACGCCGATCTAGTGGATTCCGGGAGGGCGCCACTGGAGAGGGCACTGTCATACATCGTAAACAAGTGGGGGATGACCAGATCGGCGTATGCCTTATACATTTTCGCCGTGATACCATCTAGGCCGGGGGCCTTTCCGTTGGGGAGCGAGTTTATAGCCTTACAGACTTCATCCTCAGTAATATGGTCGTTAAGGGCACTACCTTGTTCAGGGTCCAACCATCCCAACGCAACCTCGTCTAGGTAACGTAGCAATATGTCATGTCCGGTAGTGGGATGTGAGGCGTACAACTGGTCGTAAAATGCACTAAATTCATCGTTAATCCCCTTCAGGTCTCTTATACAGGTTCCATGCCGATCCTCAATTTCAGCTATGGTGGTGGAAAGGCGCTCCCTCCTGATGGCCCATGCCAGGGTTTTACTAGGCCTGTCCCCCTCTTCGTACCGGGCTGCTAAAATTGGGTCACCTAGGTATCTTTCCTCGTTATTGGGCAGCTCACGCAGTGCCTTCCTATGCACACTAAGCTCTTTTCGGAGCTCAGGGGTGTCTAGGACACTGCCATTTATCTCCCTCTCGTAAGGCCTCCTCCAGCCTCCTCATGGATCCCCTAAGCGCCTTCAATACACCCCCTCCCTTGATACAGCATCACCGCATATACACTTTGAAGGCTCCCAAAGTATGGCTGGATCTGGAACCGATCCTTCATTGGTTGGAAAATATGTTTCTATATCTTTTTCTATTTCCGTGCGAAATACCACGTCCTGCAGGGCAGAGGCTCTGAAACGCCAGCGAAGCTGGCTGGGGGGGGGCCTGCTGTAGACCCGATTTGGACTAATACTGGTGAATGGTCGGACAGGGTCCTAGGAAGGATGGTGGCATCTCTTACCGCTCTGAGGATAGGGGTCGTGGATATCACATAATCGATTCTGGAGGAGCTACCATGAACCCCTGAAAAAAACGTGTAATCCTTCTCAGCAGGATGGAGCCTACGACATACATGCTTTGACTGCCTGCGGGAGCGTTAGATGTGACATAGCGGACCTATCCATGTCCAACTTCAGGGCCAAAACAAGTATATTACTGTTACCATGTACTTGTTTCCCCTAGAGGAGCAAATCACGGGCCCGATGAAATCTACTAGTGGAGCTCGGTGTGTGAGTGAACTTGGCTGAAATTGTGCACACACAAGACACACCTTCAAATATTGGTCGAGGTCCTGCCCTATGTGTGTCCAGTATGTGACTTCTCGCAAGATTTCCAAAGTAGTATAAAATCCCAGATGACTGGCTGTGGCCACGTCATGGGCATGAATAAGCATCAGGCTTCAGAGTGAGGTAAGTGCTACCCACTGGTCACATCCAGAGATGGATCTCCTTACCAACAAACCGTCTTGGATTCGGAAACTTTTGTGAAACCTCATCAACACCTGGAGATCCTCTTTCCTGATGTAATCGGTTTCCATCAGAGGAAATTTTTATGGGGTCCTGAATGTGTTGGTAAAATTTCCTAATGATCGGATCCCCTTTTTGTGCCATGATCAAATCAGCATCTAGGGTCTCCTTACTCCACTGGGCAGTTGAGAGTTCATTCGATGCGAGAGAGAAAGAATGTTAGCGATATGCGTGCTGTTCTGTTCTTAGAATAAAGGACATGTCATCGTGAACTAGTAAAGTACATGATTATGCTATACTGGCTGACATTATGTATGCACGCACATAGTATAGAATGAACATAGTTTGAAATGGAATGCTTTCTACGCAGACAAATGCAAAATGAATGCATCATTGCTCTGTATAACAGTAGATTGCTGTTCTGTTCAGTTGGTTAGGTTAGGTTCAGTGAGCTAGAGGGAGGCTGTCTCACAGCTGGTTGAGAGAAAGGGGAGACATTCTCACAGTTTTAGTATTGGGGACTGGCTGTGTGGGGATAGATAGAGCTGCTGGGGGGCTTGGGGTTGCCAATGCACACATAGCCAGAGTGCTGCTTGTTAGAGATTAGTGACATTCTGTCATGCATTCTGTCATGCACAAATAAAGATGCATTTTGTTTTGAAATATCTGATTCCTGTGTCTTTGTGATTTCTTCGCAGTTTTGTTTCCATAGCATAGCATAAGATAGAATTTTTTACTCCTACATAGATGCTCATCCCATTAGAGGTGACGAGATCATCAATGTTCTGTATTAGTTTGCCATGCTTGAGTAGTTTCTTGTTTGCACACAGCATGCCTCTGGTTTTCCAATTAATCAGGTGCTCCACGAACCCATTCCAGACATAATCTGAATCTGTGTTTATGACCAGTTCGTGGAGTCAATGTTAAACAGCAGTGAGGATGGCCTGGATAACTGCCATCAACTCTGCCACCTGACTACTGCGGGGACCAATCTTGTACCCAGCAGAGGGCTCTGGGGCAACATTCACCCAGGCATTCCCAACACCGGCCACCAGTTCCTTTTCCCCGTTGTGATCAACATGGTAGGGGCACCCATCCACATAAACTGTGGGCATCCCCTTGTACGTGTCATCTTCATAGACTTTGTGCTGGGAATTCAGGTACGTCTCCATGTTGTCTTGTGTTTTGAGACTTTCGTCCTTGAGACAGTTTTCTCGGGCACAATCATGCAGGTCAGCCAAACCTTGCGTGAGGGGACACTTCTTGTTTTGGCCATATCTGACCTCCACAGCAAAGCCTTGCATGGACCGAATCCAGGAAGTAATTCTGGAATTACTCACATTCCCAGCCTGGATTCTGTCACTTTGGAGATATTGCAAAGACTGGTGAGGAGTCTCGACGATGATATGCTCCCCCTGGATGAATGGGCGTTTATTTTTCAATGCCCACACCGTTGCCAGGAGTGCCTTCTCACAATCGTTGAATTATTCTTCCACAGAAGATAAGGTCTTACTCACATAGGAGATGACTTTATTGACCTTGTCATGCTTTTGGTATAATACTGCTGTTAAGCATGCATTCAAGAACCCTGTCTCCAAGAAGAACTTTTTGTCGGGGTAAGCTAGACAAGGCGCTTGTGAGACGCTTCTCTTTAGTTGTTTTACTTCCTCGGCTTGTTCTGGACCCTACTCCACTTGACCCCCCGCCCCCATGTAGCAAATGGACCATGGGTCTCGTGACCTCTGCGTAATCCTCAATGAACTTCCTACTGTAATTAGTCAGTCCAAGAAGGCTGCTTAGTTCACGCAGAGTTGTGGGGTCTTTCAGTTTTAGGCTGGGGAAAGAGACCCTCAGGGGTGATTTCATGTCCTAAGAAGTTTATACGGGTCCTACACCACTGTGCCTTCTGGAAGGACAGTTTTGCACTGGCAACCTTCAACTGGGTCAGAACCTAGCGGATCTCCACTATGTGTTCCTCCGCAGTTGAGCTTTTAATTAGGACATCATCCACATAGGCCAGGTTACCCCTTTCACCCACGTCGGGCATGGACTTATGCAGAAAGATGTTAAATTAATTGCCAGAGTTTATATATCCGAAGGGAGTTTGAGTCCATGTGTACTGCTGCCCCCCAAAGGTGAAGGCCAGCTTGTACTGGTCTTCTCTACTTATGGGTACTGTCCAGTAATCATTGGTCAATTCAATGGCGGTGTACGCCTTTGACCCCTGGATCTGGGCCAGTCCCTGGTCAATGTAGGGAATAGGCCATCAGGACATGTGGACCCATTTGCTCAGCTCCCTAAGGTCTGCGCATAGTCTCCATTGGCCATTAGGTTTTAAAATCCCCAGTACCAGATTATTAAAGGTACTGTGGACTGGACGAATTATCCCACGGGACTCTAGGTTCTTTATGATTTCTGTAAGTGACTCCATAAATGCGAAAGGCAATCGATATTGTTTCACGAATACGGGAGTCATCCCAGGGTCCGTGGGAATTGAGGTAGAATGTATCTCAGTGCGACCACAGTCTTACAAGTCCACAGCAAACGTTTCTTGAAAATCTAACAACACCTGCTTCAGCTTCTGCTTTTTCTCCTCGGTCAGACAAGCATCAGCAAGGTTGACCCGTTCTTCAACCATCAGTCTGAAGCCTGGAAAGACCTCGGGTTTTGCAATCTCAGCAGCATCCTCCAGCTGCGTGGAGAGATCTGTGGTGAGGGTGTTGAACTGGACAGGAGGTTTCAGGTAGGAGAGGCAGTCATTGTGGACCTGGAATATCACCTCACCCTTCCTGATGTCACAGGTCACCTCTTCCTGCCCGTAAGGGCAGGAAGAGTACATCAAGAAATTCCTCCCTTGCTGGGTGAAGATCTTTTCTGGTGGTATGTCCTTGTCACAGTCATAGCAGTCATTGGGGATTGGTCCTATGATTTAATTCCCTAATTCCATGGAGAAATGCTAGTCATCAACCACCATTCCAATAAAGGAGCCTGCGCCTAGAGTGATACTCCCAGGGTTGCTGTTATACACCAATATTGGAATGGTGTTGTGTTCTAAGTCCACTAATGGTGTCGGGTTCAACCCCAACCCCTGTGGTTGGAGATGGTCATTCAGGTGTACATAAGCGTCCGGGTTTTGGAGTTTCTGTCCTCTCTAAATTTTTAGGGAGATTGGGGCTTGTCGGGTCCATCCTGGGATGACCTCCTCACCAATTTGAATTTCAACAGCATTCAGTAGCAATTGAGCTGACCAAAATGCATTTTCAGGATCATCAAAGCACATTGGGTTATCCCCAGTCGGGACCAGGCTTTATAATTTATGAGGTCCAAATTAATTGCAAACCGATTGAGAATGTCACTGCCTAAGTAGAATGCAGAGGGGACATCTTGCACAACCCTACAATTATGCTCTATGCTTGTATCACCAATAGAAATGTTTAGCATGCCCCTGCTATGCAGGAGATGTTTGGAATTGGGAGTTTCCAGGCCCATTTCCCACTTATCAACCAATTTAAATGTGAGAATGGTCTGATCGTTTGGGAGTTTCCTGAACAACGCTTTGCTGATGAAGCTTTTTCCATTATTCAGGCATACTCTGGCGAGAACTGGCTCCCTCCCCTCATTTAACTGAATTGGGAGGAACAGCTGTCCACCCTTTTTCTGAATATTGGGCAAGCTTTGAGCTGGTTTTTCATCACTTTTATCATGGGACTTGGGTTTTCAAATTGTGGATCGGTATACAATTTCAGGGTGTTTCCTTCCAGGGTGGAATGCCACTTAAAACTGGAAGGAAGGTTAATTTTCAGGAATGGATGGGAGTTCCCATAATCAGTTTGTTGTCCTACAGCAATTACAGTAATGTCGGGTACTTGATTGTTCTGAAAATGGAACTCAGTTTTGTCAGATCGTTGCTCAACCATGTGGCATGTGCCATTTAGATTGACATAGTTGGTGCTCTGTTTTAATTTTATTGGCCGGTTAGCCTGCGTCCAGAGGACCTTGTTCACACAGTCTATTAGTGAAGACAACCTCCGAAGAGGTCATTCCCTAAGAGACAGGGGGTCCCCTCTGGAGTTACGACTATAACCGGGTGTTTGCCCTTGTTGTCCAGGAAGAGGGATGAGGGGAATTTGGTGTCTCTCCCCCCTTCCTGAATTAAGTTGCTCAAAGGCCCTTTTGGACAGAAGAGTGGCTTGGGATCCAGTGTCCACCAGTGCTAAAATTGCATATTGCCCTTGCACCTGGAAAGGGGCATAAAACCTACCTTCTTTCTCCTCCAGGGGGCAAAGAAAATGGGCATTTTGGGTCAGCTCAGCAGTTAATTTCTTTATTTTGGACTCCGACACTGTGGAATCTTGGGTATTTTTCTGTGTCTGAATTCTGGAACCTGTAAATAAAATTTGGCATCCTGTGATTGGTGGGATTTTGGAATCCCCTTTTTCCCTTTATTCTGTGCTGTCCCCATTTTCCCAGAGACAGTCACTTGAACTGGTTTGTGTGGAGGATCCCTCAGTCATTGCTAAGTTCTCAGGATGACATTTCAGGGGTTCAAGGATAGGTGATTCAGAGTCAGTCCCCATACCTACCCAGTCTGAGTGATGGTCTTTTGGTACCCATTTTTCTTCGGGAGGAACCCCGCCATCCTTGAAAGAGAAGACTTTCTTCCCAGAATCCTCAAAGGATTCTTCCCCTTGAAACTGGAGGACACTGACTTCCTCCACAAAATGGGTCTTCTTTGTCCGTATGTTCCTCCTACTTACTCTCTGTTCCCTAGGTTACAGATTTTTGGGGGTTGGAGAATTGAGTTAAGGTTCTGGGGTTTCTAGGGGCTTTTCACAAGTGAGGAAGGAAGCTTCCTCTAGGGCTTTGCATCCCCCTTCCTCCCAGGCCTCCTCCTCTGGAACCTGTTGGTTGTCGGGGTTCTCTCACCGTCATTGTTCTGGGGTGCCAGACCCTTGGTTCGACCTGTTCTGAGCAGCCATGTTTATCTGAGGGTTCTGCTGAGCCCTCAACACGCAACTCAGGTCTTGGGTCAAGCTCTGGACCTGGCGCTCCAGTTGGGACACCCTCACTGGCTGATACGGGGGTCTTGAGTCAAATCTGGGTTACAATTGGGAAAGGTAACTGTCCCTTCTCCCGGAGTAACTTGGGTATTGAGGATGTCTCTGGTAGCCCTCCATCCTTGGCCTCCCCTCTCCCTGATTTGGCGGTCTAGACTCCTTAAAGCGGGGAGAGTAAGGAGGGTTATTCTGAATGTTGAGGTTTTGAGGGGACCTGGAGAAGAATCGTAAACCAGGGGTCGGAAGATTACTGCCCTCCTGATGGAAGTTTGGAGGGAAGTTCCTTGGGGCCGTACTCACCAGATTGGACCTCCCACCCGCACTGGGGCCGGGGGAGTCCACACATTCCCCAAGATGTGTCTGTTCCCCTTGTACCGAGGGCTGATGTAATTGGCAGAGTCAGGTGGCACATTTGTGTGGTACCCTGTTTGACTGCCACCATTTTGTGACTGATCAGAGGGTCTTCTCTGCCTCTGGTTTGGTTGGTTAGGAGGAGGTGTATTTTTAGGTCCCCCCAATTTCTAGGTCCAAAATGGGGGTAACCTTCGCCTCTGCCACCTTGGCAGCAGCGGGGGTGTTGGTTTGTTTGGGGGGATTCTTGTTTTCTACAGGCTTTTGGACATCATAGATCCGGGTAGCTTGCTCTATTACCCACTCCAGACTCCTTTCATCATGGAAGTCCCTTACCAACTGCATCATAATGTACTGAGGGAGTGCATAGAAATAGGTATTTATGAATTCCCTACTGTTCGTGCGCACCCGCCTAGTGGTTTGTGCAAATGCCAGCTTCAATTCCTGAACAAATTCTCTCTGGGCCTGATCTTCTCAGCACTGCAGGTTGTAGGCCACCTTGCGAGCCTCCTGGGGGTTCCTGTGTGTGGAGAAGTGCTTCAAGATGGCCGCCTTGTAGGTAGACCACCTTGAATGGTTCTGATCCTCCAGTCCAGCAAAGAAGCTGGAGTATTCTGGGGAGAACGTCCATTTGGCAAACTCTTTAAAATTCTGATAATTTGTAATGTCAAAAGATGTCATCATCTGGTCATATAGCTCTGGATGCTCCCAGACTGAATATTTGGCATTTTTATGGTACAGGGTCATGAAACATCTAATGGCTTTTATCTGTCTAATGGGGTCTTTCACCAGAGTTCTATTTTGTTTGGCAACGTTCTTTTTCTGCTGCAGCTGAGTCCATTCTCCATCAGACACATAGCTACTGCTATTAGCGGACCCATACCTATCCTCGAGGCGCTCCGTGATTCTTTGAGCTTGGGAGTCTCTTCCAGAATGATGGGGCCTAGTCTCTTCTCCCCTTTTGTATTTTGGGCTCTCTGGGTCACTTCCCTTGGACTCCCTCTTTAGCACAGTAGAGTAGTCATCTGACTCCTCCCTGCTTCGGGGGTTGGTGGAGAACTCCCTCCAACTCCCTGATTGGGAGGAGGTTTTCAGAATACTCTTTTGAGGCCTTAACTCAGACTCCTTTTTATCGGCAAAGCAAACCAAGTGGTTCCTTTGTAGCTGATATTTCTACCAGTGTAACTCCCTGATTTTCTCTTCATAGAAGTCTTCCTGTCAGATACATCAGACATAATATGTTTGAACCTGAACAGAGATGCACGTCCATCAATTTCTGATGGACGCTGGCTTGTAGGTTCAATCATACTGGGCCTAATTGAGTCCAGCCGCCTCATGGCCCCTGATTCTTGGGAATTTGTAGACATGAAGTGAGCAGCGCCTTGTGCATACAGGATGGTAAGTGGATCTGAGGCCCTTGGCTTCTCACTGTGATCATGGGTTACCCTGCTACTATCTAACTGTTCAGGTTTCCTCAAGTCCTTATTTAACCTAGCACACTCTTTTTCTAACCTCTCACGTTTCTCCTTCTCAGCCCCTATTTCTTGACAGTAGGCAAAGGCCTGAGCCTTTTGCTCTGCTATCAGGGCTTGACTGGCCATATAACCTTCCCTTGTGCTGCTACCTGGCTCTGGAGTCTCCTGTTCTCATCCCAAAGGGCTTCCTTTTCTTTGTGTGCTTCTTGTATTGTCTGGGAACACTCAGACCATTTTTGTTGCAGGAGATGCATCTCCTCCCTATGCGCATTCTTGGTCTGGGTGGTCTGTTCTAGATCACCTTCTATTTGTCTTATATGCCCCATTAAATGTTCATGCTCTGCTTTTAGGTCAGTCAGTTCCTGAAGACCTGACTCACTTCTCTCCAGGTCAGCCTTTAATTTGCACACTTCCTGGCATAGGGCCTCTCTTTCCTGATACAGTGTGCCAATCTGTTAAGTCAGGTTATCTCTGTATTGTTTTATAGCGGCCGACATCTAGCGCTCCTGGTCAAAATCTGTTTGGGAATGGAGTTCTTTAATGATTAACGTATTATTCTCCTCTTCAAATTTCTTGATCTTTTTTGTAAAGTAGTCACATCCCCTAACCAGGTTCTATTTTATACCACTTGTTGGTTCAATTTTAGTTGACTCTAGAGTCAACCCTTTCCTGACATATCTCTTTCAATGTAGGCTATTGGGCCTCCTGTTCTGAATTAGTTGGTTGCTGTACCGCCAACTCCTCCTTTAACTGCTTGAAGAGATTTCCCAACTCTAACTCAGAATTTTGTCTCTCTCGCATTTTGTCTTCCACATGCCTTAATTTACTCTGGGTTTGATTTAAAAGCTCAGACAGCTTTTGCCCAGAGGTTACACTTTCTTGGTGCTTTTCTTCCATGACTAGCATGTGGAAGTACATGTATGCAGTGAGTTGGACCATCTTAATCTGCTCCTCTTTGATGTTCTGAGTGGTTGTAGGTCAAAGGATCGAAAAAAAGGGTTGAATGACAAAAGGGTCGAGTCAATTCGACCCAAAAAAAGGATCGATGTTTATTTTTTTTAAATTATTATTTTTTTATTTTATTTTTTATTTTTTGGGGGGGAGGGTTCCCCCCCAAGCCCCTGTTTTTAGGGTAAAAAAACCCTTTTAAAGCTACACTAGAGCAAAAAATATATATATGTATTAAAAAAAATGTCGATCCTTTGGTTTTCGGTCAAATGCACTCGACCCTTTTGCATTCGACCCTTTTGCTTTCGACCCTTTAACTGGACACTGTTCTGAGTCATATAGAACTTAGTCAGGGCATGATGTAACAGGCCACTGTCCTGCCATATATCCATGCTTATGGAGGTGACCTGTTGCCTCATACTAGCTAGCCGGGCACCCTGCCCCTGCCTGCCCCTGCTCTGCCCATTCCCCTCTGAATAATTTGGACAGAAGGTGCTGCCTAGCTATGTCAATTTCCACGGTGCTCATTATGAAGAGTGTTCTTCCTTTGTTTAGTTATCTATGCCAGGACAAAATCTCTACCCTGCTATTGTCTAGTTTATTGTTACACTTTATTTTGAGACACAGGCCTGATACTTAGGGTATACGTTTTTGGATGGCACCTTTACAGTGTAACACAGCTTTCTAACCAGCAAAAGTAACACTATCTTTGCTGGGTTAGCCTGCTGTGTTAGACTGTCATGGGTGGAAAGCTCCAACCGCAATCACGGCACAAGCCCCCGCTTGTAACAGTTTTATAACACGACACACACCAGCCAAGGGCTTCTTCCCCTGACAATGAATGTGGCGCACAATAAAAACCATTTCTATCTTTAATCAACCGCAGGTTCTTTAATTGAGTAAGCGGCCAACCGGTCTCGCACCCAACCTTCACAAACACTCCGTGTCACAATGAACTTGGAACCAGGCCGGTGTGTATCAATAAGATATTTATTACTTTTGTTGTGTAATGAAAATAAATGCAAAATCAAACAATTGGACAGCAGCCACCAATATTGTGGCAATACAATGCAAAGATTCCTACAACACAGTTAATTCAAAATCCCCACAATTCACATGAATCTTTAATGACAAAACAGGAAAAACTATTTTAAAGCATGTGATGGTATTAAGGTTAAGCACTCCCCTGGCAACCTTCACCCCCAAACCTCTGCTAACTTAATTCATTTTGCATGGAAGGCAGTGGCAAGGAGTCAGGATAAAGAGGGAAACATTGGATTTGGAATACAGCCCACTACCTTAAGATGGGAGTTCAGAAAATAAATAAAAACCTGATTTAGGAGCAAAACGGCTTAATCGGATTTCACTTGTCACTCACACAGCAGCTAACAACCGCAGTGGGACAGGTAGGAAAGAAACTCGTGTTCCTACGCTTGAGGAGGTAAGTAAGCTTCGAGTCTACTAATGTCAGGAAGCGCCTCGTTATGCGACATGGAACGCGTTCTCCAGTGATACGGAGACGATGGCAGATTTCTTAGCGTCTTTGTCAGAGGCATTCCCTGTTAAAAACTACACTTTCCAGTATTCCCCTTTACAAAGCACATCATCACACCTCCTGCGTGATGTGGAAGCAGTAGTTCTTAGCTTCCCTGTTGTTGCTGTGTTTGTGAATCTTTACTTTTTTCGATATTTTGGATTTACTGGTTTCCTGAACTCCTGCCTCGTTATTTTTGGACCTGTTTTTGGCTCTTGTCTCTTGTTGTGACGCTTGATTCCCCTTCCCCTTTTGGCTGACCTCCCGGAATACGAACTTTGTCCATTTACTATCGGATTGCTTTCTCCTTACTGATCGATATCTGTCACTTGGTTCCTTTCTTCCCCCACGCACTCGCACTTCAACTGGTGGAGCTCCTAGCGCTTATCTTTCCAGTCAACTCAGTGGCACATTGTTCTAGCTACGATTTGGACCCTGGATTACAGCATTATCAGTGTTCTGACACGCCTCTCATTCATCAATCCGTGTTCCTCACGTGTGTACCTTTCCCCGTGCCTGACTCCCCCATTCCATCCCTTCCTGGCCATGGTCTTTGAGCTGCTGTTCTCCGCATCACCCCCAATCCTCTTCTTGGATATTAACCAACCTATAATTGCTCTCTAAACTTTTGTGGGACACTTCAAGTACTGGATTGCATCCTGGTTTCTTTCTACGGACTGGCGTGGATTTTGTGACTTTGTTTTCATCTCAACGGTTTTCACTAGGAACTTTCTTCACTGGGACTATTCTTGGATTGACATTGACTCTGTTTCCATTAGTTGCGCCCTCGTTCCGCCCGGGTCAGGTCATCAACAATTTACAGTCTTCACGAAGATTTCTGCACAGCATCAGGTGTTTCTCTCACATCACTCAAGGCTTTGCAGCATACGTAGATTTCTGGTCTCACATTACAGATTACAGGTAAGAGTGGGGAAGTGTGTTGTGAATAAGGATGATATCAATTGTTATTCCATAACTTGACCAGTGTACCTATGTGTTTTTCCTTTCTTTAGCTCTGTTGCTGCCTGGCCTTTTCACCTGAGCCCCTGGTCTGGCAGGTTCATTTTCACTCTGCAGACCACGCTCTCGGGGGGAAAGTCTCTCCCTGAAGGAGCCCCCTGACGTTCTTTTGAGCACCAGGGCAACATGAACACAAGGTAAGAAAATCGATTTTGGGAAAGAAAGCAAATGGAAAATAAAACACACACAGCAAATGGGAATTTCGTTTTTACACAAGATTTGTGATGACAGCAGCCAAGGAAAAGGGCTTAGCTGTTAAAATTGGAAATCAGTTTTAAGGTTAAGGACAAAGGCACATAATGGATAGGATTCTACAGAAAGGGGTTTTTCTCAATGGGACTACGGTTTGGGTTTTTCAATGGGACAACTGCAAATCGGAATTCAGGGGTAAAGCACACAAGATACAGGCAAATTTGTTTTTTGGTTACACAGAGGCTAATTCTATTGAGGCTATATTTTAAGGATTATAATAATTAATGAAAGACACCAGGCACAGGGAGTTAATTTCGAATTTTAACTAGCCTAAACCATGAATTTCCTTATAGGGGAATTCATTGATTTACTTGAAAAATAATTATAAGGACTTATACAGACTACTGAAAGATTTCTCAATGGAATACACTAACGGACACAGACTAATACAGATTCTTCTAAGGAAAGATGAATAAATGATATTGGGAATTTGGTACTTTCAATGGGGTTTTTTAATGGGATGAAAGAGTCAAAAGAGAGGGGTATGCAATTTGGGACTGGGGATATTGATACTTAAAATGTAAGTTTGAGTTTGTTATTCAGGCCAGCCATTGAGGTCTCTGGTTGTTCTGTAAGGCTTGGGCAATAGATCTGGTCACTGCGCTCTCCTGGATGTAATTCTGGACAGCTATTCCCAGGTCTGGTCTCTGCACTCTCCTAGATGGGGTCAGCTAGGCAAGGTCTGGTGACTGCACTCTCTTGGATGGGATCAGCTGCCTCCTCTCCTGTCTCCCTAGATTCTTGTGTGTGTCTGGATCTGGAATCTGTGTATCTTGCTGTAGATGGATACCGTATGTCTCTCTAGGTCCCCCTTAAATAGCCCAAATGACATCATTCATTTTACAATCTGGGGGGAAGTACTCTGGATTTACTACTATTCTGGGAAAGGACAGCTTACCATTCCTCTCTCCGTCCCCTGGGCCTATTGGCTCAGGGGAGGGATCACCATTTGTCCCTTTGGCATTCATAACAGTTCTTTGTTCTCTTAGGTCCACTTTTTAGTATAAATTAGTTATGGATCAAAACTCCAAATTTATACGAGCCACCGCCATAAGAAGTAGATATGTGGATTCAATGGGTCACAGGGAATTTGACAAACCGATCGCCGATTCTGTGCGAGGTAGTATCGCCCTTTGGCACATTTTGGCCCTTTTTATGAAATGCATAATAGCAAAAATTCTGCCAATGATTACACATGTTCATAATTACATTTTGCAACTTTCCCCCAAGTTTCTTTTTCGTCCCATTTATAAAACAGCCAGAAGCGCGTCTTTCCCAGCCATTTCAGTTCACAAAGTGCTAAAAACCTGCACTTGGTCACTTTACATCTGACTAAAAATCACAAGGAAGACTAGCGTAATACAAAATTATTACATATTCATACAAAATTATTATATATTCATAGCGCTGGGAAAAATGTCTTAAAATGAGGAAATCCTTTAATGTCAGTGGGGAGGATTTGGCGCATATGGGGGCAGTGCTGCAACCCCCCACAGCAAACTTTCTCCTCCTGGCTCGGCTTGCAACAAAGGACTTTTATGATGCCCTTTGAAGTCTGACAGTCTATCTTTCAAAGTGGGTGCTGGAGGAAATCGCACCTCTTGGTCACACACTAGCCACACTGGCTTCCTTTGTTCCCTCCTCCAGTACTGCCTGCTAGTGTGGCAGGGCAGAGAATCCTCACACTCTCGGCCATTTCACATGCCATTGTGGGATGGGTCACTTTTGGGGGGTCGATTTTTCAGTGGGAGGCAGGACTTGCAATTGAATTCTGTGCCTGAGCAAAAACTGGTTTTACTGGCATTTCTGGGCCTCCACGTGATTAAAGTCTTATGGGGGGAAGAACATAATGTACATGTGTAGCCAACCCGCCACCCACACATATTGACAGACATTTGTGTACAAGCAAAAGATGTCATTTCACGTTGCCTTTTAAACAAAATGTTTCCTTATTTTCCAAAGAAAAGATTCAGATGTGTGCAAGTCTTGTAATTAATGTTTCAAATGTGGTTCTGTAGGTCAGGGGATTTTCTTTCAGTTTGACCTATGGAGAGGTATTGCATGTATTGTTGGTTTATGGACACATAGCTGTGCATATACTGAAAAATAGAAAGCTGTTTTCTTTTACTTGCAATGGTTCAGAGTGCTGCTGTCCACATAAAAGGGAAAACAAAGCCGTGTCAGTTGCAATTTGTAATCCTTGCCCTTCATGTGAATGAACAGTAGACAAGGCTGTTTTTGGGATGTATTGCCTAACTTTTTGGCATTCAGATGAATAAAGCATGCAGGGCTGGTTTCAATGCAACACATAACTTTGTGGTATTTCAGATGAAAGGAAAAACAAATGCTGGGCAGTCTTGAATGCAATGTGCAACTTTCGTCTTCAGAGGACAGAACAGCAAGTGTAGAACCGTTCTGAATGCTGTCATGACTTCTTATTATTCAGATGAAAGAAAATAACATGTAAGGCCGTTCTGAATGCAGGTCATTTTCTGATGATTCAAATGATAGGAAAGCAAATGCAGGGCCATTCTTTGGGTGGCAGTGTTCAATGCTTGCCACACATGTGCCAGGAAGACAAAAACACAGCTATTTTAGTGGCACTGTTTAAATGCGGTTTTTGGTGAAGGGGATTTCTGTTTAGGGCCTTAAATGCACCCCACAGCCCTCCTCCACAGCTGTACCAGGAAGAGGACAGAGGGAACAAGGTGGAGGGGGCAGGGACATGACAGGTGGGCAAACATCCTAGGAAGGACACAATGGTGGATGCTAGGCTGATACATGCAGGCCAGCCCTCCTCATCCACAGCTCTCCCAGGAAGGGAATGGAGAGACCAAGGAGGAAGCGGGAACGGCCATAACAGGTGGGCAATCATCCAGGGACAACAGCAAAGGAAGGAGATGGAAGGGCTCGCCTCACAGCTGTTCTCAGGAGACCAAAGGAAGGGGTGAGTGTCACAGGGTGTAGCATAGACAGGCCCCCTTGGGGGAGGAGGAAACTGTTCCCAGGAGTGCTGCAGTAGATGCCCTCATGTACACCACTGTCCAAGTGACAGAAAGGGGAGGAGGAGGTAACAGGATGGGGACAGCTAAGTAAACATGCAGGGACTGGGGAAGGGAAGAGTTCCACAGGGAGAGGTGATTCACTGGCCGTAAAACCGGCAGCTGTTAGTTGTGCCTGGGGTGGGAAGTGTTTTCATGTAATGCATTGAACTGCAGAAATCCCCTGTGTCAGGGCCAGTGCAGTCACATACAGTGAAATACATTTGTGGAAATGAAAAGTCATGCGATACATTAAAATGAACCAAGTGACACGCAATACAATAAAATGCAACATGAAATATATATTAGAAACACAGTTATACAATACATTAAAATGCAACAAACAACATATTTCCGAAACAATGTAGGCATCCATCACTGAGACTGCTATTTTCACATTTCCACACTAGGTTTGGGCCATATATGAATTTGCACCTAGCACATACAGGAGGTATGTGATTGCTTTGAATTTATTTCTTCACGGAAAACCACTTCTTCTTTCATTTTTTTGTTTAGTTTTTTTAATGCGTGGGAGACCCCCGAAGCCGACCCTCACCCCTCCCTAACCTAACCTATTCCCTTAACCCACACCCCACCTATTATATATTTCACATATGCCATTTCCCCTACCATTTTCAGTTAAATGGATTCAGTGAAATCACATTAGAGGAAATGGTATTCTAAGAAATCTACGGTAACAGCACATACAGGCCTCTGGAGCAATATTTTCAGTCCTGCTTAGTTAACACAAAAACCAGAAGGCCTTATTCTACAATTTCAAAAGGTCTTCAATTTAATAATAATAAATAATCTGCGTGCATGTGCTAAAAACTAACTACGCAAGGAGAACTTATCACACAGTTTCATTTTTTGGGTTTAATTAAATCTTTGAAATACAAAAGTAAAACCCAGATGAGATCTTTTTTGGCTCACGTAAATTAGTATTTTGGTACTTGCAGTCTTCCTGCTTCAATTATTCAGGACATTATCCTATACTGATTTTTTTTTAATAATGTCATATTGCTTTATCATATGATTTGTGTACTTTCCAATGCAGGTCTGCAAAGCAGATTATTTATTTTAGTTTTACGAAAGTCAACCATTCACAAACAATTCCACCCTGATGTTTGGCAACAACCAATGTGACCAAATGCAGACATTTCTGATTGGTCTCAAATCCCAGCTTCGCCTCTTAGCCTAATTGTCTTGGGCAACTCAATTGGTCACATAGTGTCTACGCTGTCAAAATGACCATTCCCTAAACATTGGAAAATTGGTTTTAATTCTCTCTTAAAAAAATCCTTACTCATGATTTAACTCGTTACAGAGTTTATTCACATAATCATAGTGATCATTGGTATATTGCAAATCTAATTTTCAGGTGTTTATTGGCACACTCTTGGCAAGACCACTTGAAAACCATGTTTATTTCCAAATCTCAGTCTATGTTCAAATGTGTGCACCCTTATGGCAACTTCTGTGCTATAGCATGTGTATTTTCCTTGTTACTTCAAGTCTGTTCTCTGTATTCATGCTGCAGTATGTGTACATTCTCTTGAGGCTGCCAATCTGAGTCCTGTGTGAATGCTGGGGTATGCATACCTTTTACAGGCAGTTATTGATCTGTTCCCTGCATCTATACTGCAGCCCATACACCTTAATACTGTCTGGTATTGCTAACATGTGTTCCTTGGCTATGTTAGAACACAAGTACCCACATTGGATAGCTATTGCTGTCATTGAAATGCCACTTGTTTATTATTCTCATTGCAGCATGCGTGAAGGGGGTCATGGGACTTTCCATGCCTATGTTAATAGCTGCCAGGGCAAAATATCAAGCTATGAGTTGCAATCATCACAAAGGTTTTGGTGGGAGGGGGTTGGGACCAGAATTTCTTGCCTCCTTTCAGTTTTTGGGGGTGGTTGGAGGACGACTCCAAAATCTCTAAAGATGGCCCTGTCTGAAGGTCTGTTTTTATACCACACTCAGTACTGCAAATGGATTTTTAGTTTTGGCTACAAGGTGGCGACCGATAAACCATAATTATTTCTTTGGAATACAGTTAGAAGGGAGATTACAGGTGAGGAGGGACACACAATTTGTAGGTGTTGCTTGGTTATTTATCCACCTATTCACTGCCTGTTGCGATACAAATTCATAGGGCCATTTCTGCCCAGTACCTGCCCCTCTCTGCCCAAAATACATGCTTCTGGGATCTCTCTCAGCTACTTTTATTAAACAGTAACATTGCATTGTGGCCTGTCAGTATTGCTTCTAAGCTGTCTGCGGAGAGTTAATGGCTTAATTGCAGCTGTAAAATGTGCTACTTATGTAACACAAATGTCTTGACCAAGTGTGCCTGTGCCCCTTGATTTATATCTGCCCTTCGCATTGAAGTGCTGTTAAAAACAGGCACTTATAAAGCCAACAGTTTTATCTGACTTTCTCATACTACTCACTCCTGACATGGGGCAGTGTGAGAGCTGTAAATTAACATGACTGAATTTGACTATTGTTTATGGCAGATGTCCCACCTTAAAATCTGCTGTTACAGACATGTTTTCTGGGTACAAGATCATGTTTTGATGTCGCTTTCAACATTCTATTGAGTGCATGTATTCTTTACATCCAATTATTTATTATGTGCTCATCAAATTTGTTTTCAATAAATAAGCTGTATACAATCAAATATCAAAATGTCAAATTCATGCCTAACCTTTTCTACCTGAAGAACTTTGGTAGTTACTGGTCCAAACATTATGTTGACGATGGGTTAGAAAGGCCACAATATTGATTTTCGAAAGAGAATTATTCATTAGTAACCAGTGGTGTTACTGTGCTGACTGGGACAATTACACGGCAGCTTTCAGAACGTACAATACTTCCACGTCCTTGATAATTTCATAGTTTGATGGTGCAATCGCTACTGCTTAGGGCGGCGTACAGGGCCAGTAACGGCCCACCAGTTTACCAGCCCTCTGCGCCCCTCTGAACTTGGGTGATTGCTCTTCCCACCCAGGGGTTTATCCAGAGTGTGAATAGTTCATATTTATCACGGGAGATCGACTCAGCGCATAAAATACATAAAAAAGATGGCCACCACCATAGGAAAATGGACATAGTCCCTTTCCTTTTTCCATGGTGATCGCCACAGGTAGTAGAAGTACCTGGACTAGAGCATAAAGCTCTGGTATAGCAGGTAAGGAGAGAGGGCGGGAGTAGGTGGGAAAAGGGGGTGGGATTTCTTTGGGGTAGAGTTATGCAGAGGCAATGGGACAAGCTCCTTGTTGCCTTCCCACAATCAAGATGGCGCCACCTGTGGGAGGGACTTGGGTGTCTGGAAAATGCAAGTGGTACATTGTTTTCTCGGCCGCTTTTCCAGCTACCTGATTGGCGGAATGCACTTTACCGGGTGCAAATCAAAATGTGTTTTCTGCATGTTGTGTGCCCCACCTAGTTTTACTAAGCCTATGCACACCTTTCTCTAAGACTTCTTTTTGAGTGGCCATGTGTCATATCCTTGCATTTCCTATAACCTTTCCTGAAATATTTACATTGAAGCTTAGTTTTCAGTTTGGCCCGTTTTAGAGACCTGAGTGGGGGGCTGGAGGGGAACATGTCTAGGCGAAAATCACAATATACCACCCTAATGATTGGTTTGCAGATGGAGGCAAATCAAAATGCTTCCCTGAAGTCCATTTGAGCTTGCAAGGGAAGCTCAACTGTTTAACTCTCATAAAGTGGCATGGAGGCCAGAATAACAAAGCTCTCAGGTTTCCTGAGTCCATGTGTGAGGTGTGAGAAGGCTATTAATTCCTATTTTTGCTTGCAATTCTGGGACAGACGGTTCTCAAAGCTGTACACAATGGCATTTCTGGTTTCACCCTTATGCCTATGAAATTGGCGAACCAAAATAGGTGCGTGAAGATGTGAAACCGGCTCCCATGTGCGCTCTTGCTTGGATTGACTGCATTGGGTAAGGGGCTGCACAGATTGCTGATAGCCTTCGAAATCTATTCCCATGAAAAGGATCTCAGGATCAATTCAAGTAAGACGAAGATTCTGGAGTAGTATTGAGATGGTCACTGAACAGGTCTGTCTTGACAAAGGTAGAGTCAATGTTGTATTTGGGTTTCCGATTACGGGCTGCCCAGACAAATCATACATTAAGAGATGCTTAAGATTAAAAGGAGAGGTGTTTATTCCCCAGCTGAAATGAATAAAAAGCCGATATTGTAAATTTTCTACCATCCCTCTTCTAAAATTCTTTGAAAGGAAAGTAGCATCAAAGCTACTGTACAGTATTGAGCTCTGGGATGACTGGGCATTGGATTATTTGACTGTGTTGTAAGGGGTAATATGGTGAAGGGTGCTTGGAATTCCAAATGTAGTTCCAATTTCAGCCATATGTTATGAATTGGGCCTCAATTTGTTGAAGGTTAAAGGACAGTGGCGTACGTTGTCACTGTTTCGAAAATTTCCGGTAACCAACGAGATCACTTTATACAGGGATATTGCTGTAATTATTGAGAAAGGGATGGTACCTACATTGGCTGATTATGTGGAGCGATGTTTAGTAATCCTTCAAGCGAACGGTTTTACGAAAGTTGACCTGCTGAGCAAGCCGGATATGGTTAAGAAATCAATGCTTAAATTGGATTGGAGCTCCAACTTTGATATGTTGCATGGATGCACTAGGTTCAGCCACTTACAGTGTGAAAATAAATGAAGGGGTAGAATGGCTCACTATTTGGAAACTTTTCCATGTGCCTGTGTCAGGAAGAACTTTTAACGTTTTTGTTGGAACCTGCATTACACGGGTGAAATCCGACTTAGACGTAACCTGATCCAGGTAAAGGAGGCTTAATGTAGATTCTGTAAACAAGAAAACCTGGTTGAAACCCTATTGGTGGATCTTAAGATCATTGAGATATTTGCACTTGAAAAGTTTTTTTGATGTCTGCGTCAGCGTGGATTGTGACATATTCTCGGATACATGTGTGTTGGGCTTGCGAGTACCGATTGTTATTGCACGAGTGAATTATTTTAACAGTTTGAGATTAAATTAATACATTTTACTCGGACACAGTTTTTTATTCTTTCGTTTATGAAATAAGTAGAAGGAATTGTTTGGGGGAACCTGTAGAAAGACATTTTTCACTTCCCTTTTATTTTCATATTATTTTAATTGAAATAGGTTTTATTCATTAGAAGTTGTACATTACTTGTTTAACGATTCAGTGTTTTTATTCTTATTTTGTATCGATTATTTTGTTAAGGTTGAATTGACGTTTTAACCAATAAACAATCAAACAAATATATAATCAATATAGCAACTGTTTGAATTTAAAAAAGAAAACATGCAGCTCCTAATGTGTTGCAGACAAATAGTTCAAGCTGTTTAATAAAATATATTGAGAAAACCTTCATTTTGGGCTTTAAAATAAGTAATAATAACATTCCGATTTTTGCTCACATGAGTCAAACTCCAGCAGTGTACAAATCAAACATTCTACCCTAAACAGTTCTTTGTCAATTACTGGCTGCAATGTGTCACAGAAAACTACTCTGCAAGCAAGGAATTTGGAAAAAATTTCACAGCTTTAATTATGTGCTGCGGTGGCAGCTGAAATTCTTTCGGCTGGCTCAAGCAGCAGTCATTGTGACGTCACAACTGAATCGTGATAACTTACTACCGGGCAGTTGTGATGTCATTTTAATATTACAGATCAGTTGTGATGTCACAGCTAACCTGTAACAAGAACAAGGTTTCCAGGCTTTTATACATATATTGCAGGCTGCCATGTATAACACAACCCGGAGATTTAGACAAGAGGAAACAATTGTCCTTCCTGACATGCATTATCAAAGAAAACCAGAGTAGGAAAACTAGTTGTGTTCTGGTATTGGATTACTGAGTGCACTGTACTTCAGATGTAGAGCTTACTGATTTATTTCACAACTATCCGTTTGCAAAATGGACTTATCAAATATGTTGTAAATATTATTATGAACATAGTGGTAATGTTTATAAAAAAATTGTGCTTGTCTTGAAATTATATGGTTGCTTCATTATTTCAGCTTTTTTCAATATAGTGATGTTATGTTTTAGTTAAACTGCGTACATATTACCGATTCATCTAAACACATGATTTAAGCATTGTTATTATAAAGGTTGAATTTGCACAGAATGAAGCTCGGCGGGCAGCAATGCCACTGTACTGCAGAAAGAAATGTGGGGGCGATCCATAGACAAATTATGCAGAACAAGTAGAAAGGGGCCAAGATTTACAGTAGGACATAGTCAGGGATGTCTATGTAACAGCACTTACTTCTTTGCTGTCTCCTTTCCCACTAAGGGTCTGCAAAATAAGCAGAACAGTGCTGGGGGGAGGGCCGGAGGTCTTCTCTCCCAAAGGAATGGCTTTTAAGTTTAAAGGAAGCCTTGGCGTCCATTAAACGACTCATGTGCCCCAAGGTTTTCATTACACTTAAATTGTATTCTTAGAGAACAGGGGTTTGCAAACGCTGCTGCTCCTGATGTTTTGGTCTAAAAGGCCCATCCATCCTAGCCAGATTAGTCAATGTTGAGGGATCATGGGAGTCGCAGTTCAAAACATCTGCAGAGCCACAGGAAGAAGACTCCTGCTTTGGGAGATAAGACCTCCCACCCTAACTTCCCCCAACACCTTTCTGCTCACTTTGCAGCCCCTCAGCACCAGCACATAAGTAAGTGCCATTGCATCGGCATTCCTGGCCAGTCATATTACAATTATTAGCTCGTTTCTCAGCATGCTGCATAATTTGCCTTCAGATCAACACCCATTCTTTTCTGCAATATGGTTGAAACCTTGCCATGGCATTGCATCCCACAGATCTGAATTCTGCGCCAATTAAACATGTATAAAATCTTGTCGAAATGCCCAGCACATGCATTAAAGGTTGATTTAAGCAATATACAAGAAACACATTATCATAATTATTAGACAAGCAGTGGGTGGACGAAACAGCTGGGTGCTGAGCGCAACATGCGGCACAGGTTCAAGGAAAGAACCTTCTGAGAGGATAGGGTTTCAACTGTTTGCAGGATGTGGCTGCTGTTGAACCCCATACTGACGAGTGGTGAGTTCCAGAAGCATGGGCCTGCTCATTAGAAGGACTGGTGTTGTCATTTCAAAGAGTCATTTCAAAGAGTCAGTCTGTTAGTAAGAAAGCCCAGAGGAGCTTGCTTTATAGTGCACACTGATGCAAAGTAACCAACCTGTAACCAACCTGTGATCCTCATGCACTCCAGATAGACCCACAACTGACAAACTGAGAACATTCTACCACCAACCACCATCAACATTCCCCTGACCTGTCACTCATGAACATGCACCAACATTCTGTCTGCATTCATAGACGGCCATCAGGACAAGAAGCCATTCAACCAGTCACAACATCTAATTTTACAGCCACAATCACATCTCCCCACTACACAACATTCAAGTCAGTCACATCGACCACACTCTAGATAGCAGGGTCCAGATTACAGAAACTTTGCAGGTTATTATCACTAGGGCAAATTTTCCCCTAGTGCAAAAAACATTGGGACCATATTAAAAAGCCTTTCCACCATTGCACGATGAAAGTATGTCTTACTGTTCGAACCACTCCGTATCAGCACTAGCACAACCTTTGACCAGTCCCATCATTCATAATGCCTATGGATGCATACAAGTGCAGGGGATGCCGTTCATTTTGGCCTCATCTGTATTTCAGCACCTTATGTACTATTCAGCGGAATGGAAGGAGTCTACTGTTTCTCGGATGCTATTCTCATCATAGGAAGCGCAAACAGGCACACAACAGACAACTGGAAGGAGTATTGCAAATCCTTAGAATGAAATAATGAAGAATAATAAACTACAAAAAAATACCTAGGAAACAGCATCTGCCAACAAGGAGTAAAGCTGATGAAGCACTTCATAGACACCATGTTGTAAGTCCCTATCCCAGGATAAAAATCAGCTGAGATCCACCCTGGGAATAGCCAAGTATTATTCCAAATTCAAAAAGAAATTTGCCACCAAGATGACCCACATGGGGGATCTGCTGAAGAATGCCAAGCTTGTATAGACAGAGTAAAGTCCAGGTGGATATATGCACATTATATACAGGTTACAGTTTCTCTTGACTATAATACATATCGAAACCACCCACCGACCAACCTCATGCACATCAGCTCAGGCCCCGAACTGTCACATTCAGAGCCCTCACAAACCAAGACTTCACCACCATCTCCTGAGCTGTCTCTCATAGACTTACTCTAACATCTGTCAGTATTCATAGGCCCTTCAAGATGACCCACATGAGGCGTCTGCTGAAGAACGTCAAACCTGTATGGATGGAGTAAATTCCAGGTACCAATATGTACATTAAACACAGGCTTCAGTTACTCTTCACTATGATACCCACCGGCCACCCTCATGAACTTTAGCTGAGGTCCCCAACTCAGAAACTCAGAGCATTCACACACCAAGACTTCACCATTAGTCTCCTGAGCTGTCTCTCATAGACTTACTCCAACATCCATCAGCATTCCGCAAGACATTCGCAACATTGATTCTCTTTTGATGTTTAGGAAATACCTAAAAACTCTCTTCTTCCAGTGAGTCTCCTAAGAGTTATTTTCGTTCCATCTGAAACCCAGATACAGTTTTTGTTGGGGCAGATGGGGAGCAGGTGCAGGTGGATCTTGGTCACCTGGCCTAAGCCCCGCCCACCTGGTGCCTTCCTGGTTGTCGCTTTTCCCCCACTTAGCAAGCCCCGCCCACCTGGGGCCTTCCTGGTTGCCGCCCTTGTTCCGTACTTAAGGAGCCCTCCAGCCTCTTTTCCTTTGCAGATGGGGAGCAGGTGCAAGTGGATCTACGTCACCTGGCCTAATCCCCCCCCACCTGATGCCTTCCTGGTTGCCGCTCTTTTTCCCTACTTAAGGAGCCCTCCAGCCTCTTTTCCTTTGCAGATGGGGGCCGGTGCAAGTGGATCTTGGTCTCCTGGCCTAAGCCCCGCCTACTTGGTGCCTTCCTGATTGCTGATCTTTTTCCCCACTTAGCAAGCCCTGCCCACCTGGTGCCTTCCTGGTTGCCGCCCTTTTTCCCCACTTAGCAAGCCCTGCCCACCTGGTGCCTTCCTGTTGCCGCTCTTTTTCCTTACTTATGGAGCACTCCAGCCTCTTTTCCTTTGCAGATGGGGAGCAGGTGCAAGTGGATCTTGGTCACCTGGCCTAAGTCCCCCCCACCCGGTGCCTTCCTGGTTGTCACTTTCCCCCACTTAGCAAGCCCCGCCCACCTGGGGCCTTCCTGGTTGTCGCTCTTTTTCCCTACTTAAGGAGCCCTCCAGCCTCTTTTCCTTTGCAGATGGGGAGCAGGTGCAAGTGGATCTTGGTAACCTGGCCCAAGCCCCGCCCACCTGGTACCTTCCTGGTTGCCACTCTTTTTCCCCACTTAGCAAGCCCCGCCCACCTGGTGCCTTCCTGGTTGCTGCTCTTTATCCCTACTTACGGAGCCCTCCAGCCTCTTTTCCTTTGCAGATGGGGAGCAGGTGCAAGTGGATCTTGTCACCTGGCCTAAGCCCCGCCCACCTGGTGCCTTCCTGATTGCAGATCTTTTTCCCCACTTAGCAAGCCCCGCCCACCTGGTGCCTTCCTGGTTGCTGCCCTTTTTCCCTACTTAAGGAGCCCTCCAGCCTCTTTTCCTTTGCAGATGGGGAGCAGGTGCAAGTGGATCTTGCTCACCTGGCCTAAGCCACACCCACCTGGTACCTTCCTGGTTGCCACTCTTTTTCCCCACTTAGCAAGCCCCACCCACCTGGTGTCTTCCTGGTTGCCGCTCTTTTTCCCTACTTACGGAGCCCTCCAGCCTCTTTTCTTTTGTAGATGGGGAGCAGGTGCAAGTGGATCTTGGTCACCTGGCCGAAGCCCCGCCCACCTGGTGCCTTCCTGATTGCCGATCTTTTTCCCCACTTAGCAAGCCCCAGCCACCTGGTGCCTTCCTGGTTGCTGCTCTTTTTCCCTACTTAAGGAGCCCTCCAGCCTCTTTTCCTTTGCAGATGGGGCGCAGGTGCAAGTGGATCTAGGTCATCTGGCCTAAACACCACCTACCTTCTTAGCCCTGCCTCTTCCTTCCTGCTCTTAACTCTGAGATCAAGGGCTTCTCTTTCCCAGGTGTCCGAAGCGAAGGGCAGACAAAGAAAAGGGCATTTCCTGTTTGGACCAGGATGATCCAGGGTCGAACCCCAGCTCAGACAGCAGGTAAGCATGCACCAACATGTGTTTCCTCCCTCCGTTCCCACAGCCCATCCCCATCCACCTGGTCCCTCCGTGATGTTCCCTTGTGCCTCCTCTTTTCAGACACACGTGTTGCCGGTTTTGCTTTATTCTTCTACCCTACCCCCCCCCCTCCAAGCCTACATCTGCATGAGTCTGTCCTGATACATTCTGGTTTCACCATCACTTATGGCCAATGCTGGATTTGACTTTTATGGACTTCATTGATTCACGGTGTGACTCATTTTCTCATGGTGACCCTAAATCATGATGTTCCCATCTTCATCTTGTATCCAGGCTTGCAAAATTATGTGTTACTACTGACTTCTGCAATTGTACTCTCTCTTCCCTCTTGCTTCTATGCTTGCTTTCTTATCTTGCTTCTTGCTTCTCACTTGCTATCTTGCCGGTAAGATAGCTCAGCGGGTTGAGCGCTCGCTGCTGCGATCTGAGCAGGATCTGCAGGTCGCAGGTTCGAATCCCGGCAAGGCCAACTCAGCCTTTCATCCTTCCGGGTCAATAAATGAGTAAATGAGTACCAATTTCGGTTGGGTGATGTTGTATGTAAATATGTGCTCTGTAAAGCGCTTTGGATTAAGACGCTATAAAAATAACAAATCATTCTCTACTCTTTTTGACTGCTTACTCTCTGTTCTCTCCTTCTCTCCCTTTCTCCCTTTTCCTATCTCCACCCCTCCAACCTTTACTTTCTATGCACTTACTCTATCAGAAATGTCCCTGGACCTAGTATTATAGCAAGCTTGTCTGTCTAATCCCCCTTCCCCGTATTTGTCCCCCCATAACAAAAGTCTGAATGAGAAAGAGGGGTTCACGTTGCGTGCGCCATATTTGTGACTGGGGGGCAGCGAAGTTGGCACAATTTTGCAGTTTTATATGTATCCATTATATTTAAGGAGAATTGAATATGTGTAACTTCAAGTGTTGCTTTGTGTTCAGGTTCATACAATTAAGATTTGCATGCATGCAGCAAGATAAAATGTCAAAATCACCAATGAAAAATGAATACAATCATGGTATAGTGTGTCATGGAGTGCCTGGAATCTGGGCAATGAGGAACTTCGCAATGAGCATGGTAGAAAGGAAATTTGTTTTGAAGAAACCACTGTGAAGAGAACACAGTAGTTTTGAAAAATGCATGCACACTGATATACCTACATGGAGAATTTACAAATCTGTATGCCATGTTTTCTTTTCATAAATTGGTTAAACTCTGCATTCAGGGTTTTATGGTTTTACAAGGTGAATTCTGAGTGACTCAGGAAAATTGTTTTTTCTCGGTTTGGAGGTCGAAGACAAGTTAATGATTAGCCGCAACATTAAGCAGATGGTAAGCCAACAGCCTGGCCCGAAGTTCTTATGGTTTGGCAGTATCGTGGAAGGAAGATGTCATCTTTGAAGTGCATAGGAGCTTGTTATTTATTGTCCAGGTGGATGCGGCCATTTGCTTTTTTGACCAGCATTAAACCTGGAATGAAGGATGCCTGAGGCCAGGGGACCGATACTTCATGGGTTTCGATTGTTTTCTCAGGATATGACCAGGGACCATGCCCGTTGAATTGGTAGTCATTTAGATTAGAGTGTTCCGAAGACGCCATCAAGTTGGGGTGGGTGAGATGGTTATTGCCAGTTTAAAGGGAACCTGTTTATTCTTCCCCTCCTCATGTTGTTTGAAGTACTTTTGCCAACCATGTGCAATTATGTCCAGGATTAGGAGGTCTCGGGCCAGCAGGGACTCATTATTAATGTTTGTTTGTGAAAGCGTACCTATGTGATGATGTCATGACCTACGACGGAAAAATCCTACAAGGGGGTGTGCTGTACAAAGAAGCTGAAGATGATATTTAAGATAATGGTGAGCAATGAGAATGTGGGAATCAGAGAATACTGGATTTCTTTTGTATGGGTTGCACCAATCATGCTGGGGGAAGATTTGAAATAAAATCTATGGGAGTGTTTTAACTGTTGTAAAAATGTATATAATGTATCAACATCTAGCCCCTACTGGCTGACTGCACAATACACTTGCTTTATCTAAAAAGATGCACTCCCTTCTTAAGTAGTGGGCCTGCTTTGGGTAAAGGTGATTAGACGCCCATCCCCACATTTGGCGAGCCACAATTGCCCAGGCTATTCCGAGACGTTGGTGGTTTCCTGTGTGCACAACTCAACTGCAGCGCTTCTCTCCGGGGACCAGTCTTCTGTGCACAGTGAAAAAAGAGAGGTTTACACACACCATATTGGTTTGAGGCCTGTCTGTTCCCCAGAAGTGTGGTACTGTAGTCACGCTGTGCAGGGTGAATTGAAGGAGCACCACTTTGGAGAGCTTTGAGTTCATGCAAGTTCACTTTTGGGGTGAAGCAAGGGGGAAATAGGGGAAAAAGTTTTGTTTCTTTGATTTAAGCGGTTTGGCAAAGGTAGAATCAGAGTGCATGTGTAGAGTTAGCCAATGTTACAGGGGTTGAGAGGGTGAATCCCTTGAAGTCATGAGTGAACTGTTTTATGTTGTAAGTCCATTGTATTAATTTTCACCTAGATGTGTTTATTTTAGAGGTGTGAGGTGGTAGCACCAGCAGCACATCCATTGTGAGGTTTGTCATGATACCCTTCAGTTCGCTTGTCTGGTTGGCTCGAGCCCTCACCTATGGACGAGGTGACATCTTATGGTAAGTCCATCCATAGATACCCTTCTGAAGTATTCCCTTGGCGCTCTTTATTTTGTATGGACTGTGCGACAAGAGCCCTCGCCTAGCTTTTCTTGGTTAGTCGAAGTAGTGAAGGGTATCTTCCTTTAGGCCGCTAAAGATGGTAATGTAGTCGAGAATACCATACTAGTAATGAAGAGAGCAAGAGCAAGGGTGTTGTAGTGGAAAACATTGTGCTCCTTCTATGCTCGAGTGAAGGAGATATCTTTGAAATGTTGGCCGGCGTGTGTTTTTTGGGATAAAGATGCTGTCTTTTGTGTAAGAGTGAGAAGTATAATTAAAGTAAATCACTAAGCGAGGTGATTTCAGTGAAAGCAAACACGGTGAGTGATTGTGGGGGAAAACTAAGAAACCGGCAAAGGAAAAAGGGGTTCCTTGGGTGGAAATCTTGTGCTGGAGGTTCGGCTTCAGTGTTATTTTTTGTGAAATTATTTATATTAAATTGGGTTGGAGTTTGGAGAGTCCACTAAATAATTTGTGTCAGCTACTTCCTGGATATAAGGTGAAGATTTTAAAGTACCATTGCGAATGGCTGTGGGGAAACTAAGAGTAAAATGCTCAGTTCTTGACTTGCTGCGGGGACCTATGATAAGTGGATATTGGAAAACCTGCATACCTTTTTAACTACAAGGCACAAGGGTTCAAAGTTAGAGAAGCAGTTTAGCATCTTAGAGCTATGGAGGATATATGAGACAGACGGGAAGGTCAATAATGTTAAAATCTCAGAGAAAGGGCTGAAAAAGGAGGTTGCAGGAATTTCTTCTGCACCATCCACATATGGGTGCTATACTTGATCGCCTGCAGCACGGTATACAGACCCTGAGTCTGAACCTCCATTTTCTCCAGTGACCACTCCGGTGGTAGCGAGACGGACACAGGTAACGCCTCCATCAACTACGATTTCTAGAAAATGGGATATTGAGGAAAGTGGAAGGATTACTCCTTCAATGGTTAGGGCTGTAGAAATATTTAGATTAGAGGGTGGAAAAGGAATAACTCCCCGACTGCTAGTTTAGCATAAAGATTAAGGGTGGAGGAACGAGAGAGAGCCAGGCGGGCAGCCAGAGAGTAGATGAAGGGTTGAGAATGAGTGAGAAAGAGGGGATTATGCCTTTTAACGCTAGGATAGAGGACACGCTGCAAGTGGCAGTAGAGGCACAAGAGCAGAACAAATTGGAAGAAACACTGGGGATAGCAGAGGAAGAGGTAGTGTTGTTACAACAGCAGAGAAGTGAAGAGTGTGATGAAGTAAATAGACAGGCAAGGGGCATAGATGAAAGAAGATATAGGTATGGACAAGTTCTTGTTAGGTTGGATCAATCAGTCATCATAGAGGTCAGTGTGGACCCGGAGGGTGTAGGTATTTATATGAGTACAGGATTCGAGCAGGGAGAATGGGAACCAACACCCTATGGTTGTGCTGTATACGTTTCTGTGCCTATAGAAGTTTCAGGAGAGGTGATAACAGAGTAGGTGGTGAAGGTGAATGGGAGTCGGATGTTGAGCAGGGAGAGCAGGGTAAAGCATCTTCAACTCCCGCTCCAGATGCAGTGACAGAGAGCACACCATGGGGGTGTTAAGACGCACCGTGGTACTCGCTTGGCCATAGTAAGTAGTAGGGGCGAGATGGGGGAAGCCCCAGTAAAAGCAGATGTAACTCAACTTTTGTTGCTACAGAAGGGCAAGGGAAAGGCATATTTTGTCCCGTGGTCACACATGGATTAGAATAATTTGCTGAAGACACCCCCTTCACTCACTGCAGAGGTGGAGAAGTGGATTTATGCATTGGAGAATCCCAATGCTGGTGTCATGTTGGCCATAGGGGACATGAAGATGGGGGAACAGTCAGACGAGCTTTGGAGGCAAGCAGGACATCCAGGAGTTCAGTTGGATACAAATACTCACGATGGAGCAGAATTTTATAATTACACGGCACAGGTATGGGGGGCCCTGCGGATTATGTCTCCCGATATGCCCAATATAAATTCTATTCTCGCCAAAACAATGAAGTTAGATGATGATCCGGCCGCACACATGCAGTTAATTCGGGATCATTCGGGAGATGTGGAGGGCAGAGACCAGAGGAGCATGGGATAAGAATGTGGCATTGTTTCACCACATGCTATGGGTGAGGTGATATCTTATGGTAAGTCCACCCATAGGGCTTCATTATGACTCTGGCGGTAGCCGTGCTACTAAAAACAGCACGGCTGCCACCAGAGTAATTTATTTCCGGCACCCAGCAATGGGGACTTACCCGGGCATTACAGCCCCGGCGGTCTCAGTAATTCCCCATTGCCGGGCACCAGAAAAATTACTCCCCATTCCCATTCGAGTCCCATTGGACTCAATGGGAATGGGGAAGACGGATGCACTGGCACTTTGTGCAACCATCCTTAAAGGTCTGTGAGCGGGTGCCGTTCCGCCCGCCAATTGTTACAGACCTGGCGGGCGGTAAGGCTACCCGCTCACAGAACTCAGAGTAGGCCGGTCCGGTAACAATGGTGCCGGTAGCTTACCGGTACCATTGTTACCAGACTGGCATACTCGTAATGAGGCCCATAGATACCCTCCTGAAGTATACCCTTAGCACCCTATATTTTGTATTGACTGTGCGGACAGAGCCCTAGCCTCGCTTTTCTTGGTTAGTAGAAGTAGTGAAGGGTATCTTCCTTTAGTCAGCTAAAGACGGTATTGTAGTCGAGAATACCATACTATTAATGAAGAGAACGAGAGCAGCAGTGTTGTGGTGGAAAACATTTTGCTCCTTCTATGATCTAGGGAAGGATATATTTTGGAAAGGTTGGCCGGGGTGTTTTTTTGGAACCTAGATTATACTAAGATGTTGTCGGAAGACCCAGGTCTTCAGTACTTTCCAGAGGATCTGAGCATAGCTTGAGAAGGATTGTTTCCTAGTTTTTCCATCACAAACCAGTCTAGTTTCCAGTCTGGTGATGGTCTCATTGCAAGATGACCCTGTGCCACTGCCACTCAATGTTTCCGGTTTGTGTGTCTGTCAGGTAGGCCAGTGTTCTGAAGTGTTTGCCTTGTAGGTGAGGTATGCAGTTTTGAGCAAGACCCTATTTCCGGGATGTGGAAATAGTGCAATTCGCACAAGGTGGGTTTGATGTTGTGAAATTTCTTAGAGCCATTGATGAGGTGATGCGCTGTGTGATTGACTGCTTTGAGGGCACCAGGTGAGCTGCCAGGATATGTGATAATACTAAGGCCAGCAACACCATTCATAAGCCCTGGGGCAGGAGGAAGGGCATGATCTTGCGGAGTAGGGAACTATTCGAGCCTTTTTTGTGATCTATAGTTTCAAGGATACATTTCAGGCATTTATGTACTAGAAGAAAGCCGCAAATAGTCGAGGCAAACATCCAGCTCATTGATGGTCTCCCTCTGCTCATTATGTTGACCCCATTGTAACTATTGATAACTCCCATCAGGAAAAAAACAAATTAGTAACCAACAGTAAAAAGGGTCCCTTTAAGGCCTCAAAAAAAAACAAAAGACAAAAAATCTAAAAAAAAAAACTAGTTGAGGGTGTGGCAGCCATTGGATTAGAAGATCGACAAATGAAATTGCAAAAAGAATGGCTGAAAAATCAAAAAACCAAAAATAATCTTCAGAAAACTGGTTTGCCTATTGTTATCGAACATGTGCCGGAAACCAATATAAGATGCCCTCTCATGGCAGCTCTTCAATTAACCCAAATTGCATCTGTTATATCGTGTGTTCCGCTGAACAGAGCTGTAATTTTGAAATTATTCCATGAGATTGTCCCACTACGGGTTGTTACATCAAATGATTTCAAGTTGGTCGATCAAATTGAGTTAAATAATCATTACTCATCGAATGTATGTTTCAAAAATGATGCAACCCTGAACTATGTGCTTGGTTTTGAGGAGAATTTGCTAAAACTGGGATATATTGCCCAACCTGTCGAGATTCCGACTATCAAACGTTTAACAGCTATGTCAGGCAGCTATGATACTCAAGCTGCCAGGAAACGGGATCTAACCTTTGACAGTGCAGCATTAATCCCAGACAAGGATAACACAAGAGCTCGTGACAAAATGGTGCCAGCTCTGCCAATAACCAAGGAATCTTTGTCTATTGAGTCCATCCCAGAAGGATACTTGGTTGCCTCTATCCTTTAAGGACCATTTCTCCGGGACACACGAATGACAAAGGTCACAGGCATTGCTCTACTCGTGGAATACCAGGGGGTTTAACCACATGTTTGATGTGGATGGTCTCTTGGCCAACATTGACATTTTTCATGTGGTTGCCCTTCAGGAAACGTGGATAACAGCCGAAATCCAAATAGATAATCGTATGACTGTCCATGAAGTAGCCACGAAAGGCCTGTTTGACCGTCCAAAGGGGGGTCTCCTTATATCGGTAAAGAGCCCATGGACAATTGAAAAACTTCCTCAATCGTCTCCGAATATACTAACAGCTAAAATCATAAAGGGGGAAACAACTATTATTATTGTTAATATCTACGACCCACCAAAGCTGTCATTAACTTCAGAAAACACCAGCGTTATCGATGCTATTCTAAAAAAGTATTCTAATAAACTCCCGATACTACTTGTTGGTGATTTTAATGCCAAGATTGATGAGCTCCTCCAAGTTGAGTAATTGCCATAATAAAATCTAATCCCATTAAAAAAGGCTAAAACCATCAAGGAAAAAAGTGGTATAGTCTGCTACAAGCACATAATATGACACGTCTAAATGGCATTACTAATAGTGATCGTAATATGGCCCCTACGCGGGTAGAAGGTGTGCGAGCAACAACCATTGATTACATATTTACCAACGCTCTTGGTATGCCATTTGTAAACGATATGGGAGTTGTAGGTCGTGAGGAAAGTGACCATCTGCCCTTATGTCTTCTCATTGACACTCCGATGACGAATCTCATACCTTCATTACATGCAAATAATGGTCAGATATTTTTAAACGAAGGCCAGAATCGTATTCTAATAAAACCCCATAATTTTGAACAAGCTAAAACAATGGCCCGAAAATTGTTACCAGCCTTTATTCAAACATATACATCAGGACTATGCTCTGACTTACAATTAATTGGCCAATTTTCTACTGTTATGACGAACATACAAAGCTCTATAATAAAGCCTCAAGATTACAAATCTGTCATTGAGAGAGTTAACATATCAAGACCTATCCGTAAGGATAATGATAAAATTATTCAAAATGAGAAAAAGAAAATACGCTGTAATATAAAAACACTGGTCCAATCAAAAAAGGAGGAGACAATGCCAATTTCTATATCATCTCAGATTCGAGTCTTAAAGAAAACCTATAAATATTGGCTAAAAACTCATAAGTTACATCTAGAGTTAAATCTCTGGAAAAAGATTGCTAGGTTATCATTGTTGGGTGATGGAAATGCGATGTGGCATCTCATAGCCAAAAATAAGAAAAGAGACTTAACTATAAATTTCATTAGCGAAGAACAATGGGCTAATCATATTGCCTCGACGGTAGGAAGGAGTGATATTGTTGCCGAAGCTATACCGATCCCAGAATCACCTTGGGACTGTTCGGCCTCAGTCCTAGACATTATTGCTATAATAGAAATTTAAAATCATCTCGCGCAGTGGGCCCTGATGGTATTTCTAACCTGGTGATTAAAAGTGATCCCCCATTATGGGGAGCGGCCTTGCATATATTATTTAAACATATTGGTATTTATGGTAAACTACCACCGTCCTGGAAATCGAGCAATATCTTGACGGTACATAAGAAGGGTGTTTGGGATAATCCTTCTAATTTTAGAATGCTTGCAATGTTAGACTCTACATCTAAAGTTTTCACCAAGGTGCTGCTGTATGAACTAAATTCTTGGATTAACTTGAACAAGATCGTTGCAGTCAACCAGATTGGTTTTTGCCCAAAATCAAGCACATTACATAACCTCACTATCTTAAGTTCTGCTATTGAACATTCTTGGGAGCAGCAGAACCTTGATGTTTATTGTGCTTTTATCGATTTCTCCGCTGCGTTTGACACGATATGCAGGAATCGGCTATGGCGCAAATTGACGGAATGGGGGATTCCGAGTGGCTTGTTGCGTATGTTGATGTTATTACATGCCGATACTTCGGTTAGTGTTCGTCTTAATGCCTTAGGCAAACTATCAAAATCTATGCCCTCCAAACGTGGCGTCAAACAGGGATGTATGGTTGTGGCAACACTTTTTAACCTATATTTGGCTGACATGATTATCTCCATTAACATTCATGCTGCTAACCCTATTAAAATAAGGAATGTGACTGTGGGATGGCTAGCATACGCAGATGATCTCCTACTTCTTGACTACACACCAGTGGGGTTACAACTTATGTTAAATGCACTTGTCAAATATGCGTATAACAGTGGCCTCATAATCAATAATCAAAAAAGCAAAATCATGGTTTTCACCAAGAAGTTGAGACCAAAGCACTTTAATTGCTTTTTACAAGATGCGACAATTGAACAATTGTCCTCTTATAAATATCTAGGGATTGTCATCGATGAGAAACTGAAGTGGGACTTACAATTGGCAGAGATAAAATTGAAATGTGAGGCCTCAACCAATACATTCAGTGCATTTATTGGCAGGAATAACGGATATAACGCAGCGGCTGTTATATGTATATATAAATCAAAAATAACGGCAATATTGTCTTACGCAATAGCGATTTGGGGTCATAAATTCAAAACTGCACTCATTCGGCTTGAAAACAAATTACTAAGGCGTTTGTTCCGTTCACCTAAAAATATAAGTATTCAATATCTGTATCTTGAATTTGACTTAAAAGGTATATGGAATGTGTATCTATCACAATGTGTGATGCTATTCCAATGTTTGACTACGGCTTCTATTGACACAATAATTGTTCCTTATATACAGGCTTTTCTATCTTTGGATGCCATTAAACCAGTTGGTACAATTGGTATATTAAAGTGTACTCATAGTCAGTGGTTGAATGAAGATAGCTATCCATATATTGAAGGTAACATAAAAGTGTGGCTTAACAAGAAATTGACAATAACAGCTTTCCATCAAAATATGACACATCTTGAATCATTGAAATCTGCGACAGAATATTGCCAATATAGACGAGCAGGAGTAGTCTCTCCGAGATATATGTTGGCTTACCCGAACCCAAGTTATTTCGGGTTTATCTCCATCTGAAATTTAATACTTCTGTAGCTCTATCACCCAAAAAATGGTTGAACAAAATCGAATATAATCACAAATACTGTAGATTATGTGGCAATATGTCGGAAGAAACTGTTGCATCTTTTAACTGTATGCGAAAGCTTAAATTGTCTTTCTCTGCAATATCTTAAATCGTACAACAATGCTGTTATTATGTCTGATACTCGTCGATTATGGTATGAATTTTTACAAGGTGATGATATTAACTTGATCTATTATTTTGTCTAATTGTATATGCACATTGTTATTTTTAAATGTCTATGCTATATGTGTTTTATTATGATGATCGATGTTAACCCTTTTAAATGATGATATACAAAGCCCTGTGCTATATGTATATTCAATAAACAATTTCAATTTCACATTTCTATCCACAATGAAGCCCGGAGACTTTGCTGAGTGTGAGTTAAGGGTTACCTCCGTCCAAGCACCTTTCGCTCTGCCACCTTTGAGTGGGTTCCTGCTTGGAGAGGTGGCCCGGAAGCATGAATTCAGTCTTGGTAGGCTTATAATTTAAGTACTTGGCAACCACATTTTAATAGTTTCAAGTCATGAGTGAAGGTGAGCAATATCTTAGTTACAACTGTGTATCATCTGCATGCTGGTGTACTGTCATATTGGATTTATCTAGGTGGGAGCCAGAAGTTCCATATAGAGATTTAAGATTCCTGGGAGTCAATAGAATACTGAACCACTCCACATATGATAGAGTGAACTTTGGACCTGAGAGAGCCTGTCTGGTCAGCCTAGTGTCTTCCAGATCGATAGCATGAAAACTATTTCAGGATGGTGCCAGAGAAGCCCAGCACGTGTGCTAGGAGGGTCAGTAGTGTGCAATGGTCGACTGTGTGGAACACAGCTGAGTGGTGTAGAGGGACTAACGTCTCCCGTCTCCTTTATCAATGATCTGAAAGGTATCAACTGCCACATAGATGGTGCCCATTTCAGAGCTGCATTTGGGTCAGAACCTGGATTGGTAATTTCAGAGCAGACTGTTTGATTTTTGTAATTGATTACCAATTCATTTCTCAGTGACTTTGCCAATAAACGGGAAGATCATGATCAAGCCTGTCATACTGTCACACTCCCGAACCTCCTCATATCCCCACCTCCTTTACAGTCAGTACATGTTGCATACTGACAAAGTGGAAGCTGTGGGTATCTCACAGTGACAGCAGAGTCTGTTTAGCAATAGGTCTGTGGCAGGCATGCTGCTGAACCAGCCACTGCTTTTTGTTTGTCAGGGGCCTGCACTCTGCTCGACAGCAGGCGTGTCACTGGACAGGTTTGACACAGCATGCAGTGCAGGGCAGAGCTAGGGCACTCATAGACCTCTTCTTCACTCAAATCTAGGTGTTTAGGAGACCCAGTGGAAGCTGAGAAAATTACCTATATGCCAGAGAAATATGACTTTCATGTATGACTAGTGTGGTGTTAGAGCTATAGTATATGGCACTTGGAACTAGATGAGGCATCTTTCTAACTTTCCTAAGCGCCAGTACTATATTTTTAGCATTAGGTGGCCTAGTTTTATGTCTTTGGCATTTGCCCTATTCCTGTCCAATAACACCGTTATCATCTGAAGTGCCAAAATAGGGCACTGGCCTTCATTTTGAAAATCATGAAATAATGTATATACAGTTTTATTTTCATGCAATGCAAGAATTTAATTTATTTAATTTATTTATTTTACATTTGTAGGAGCGCACTTAACCCTAAGGCGTCTAGGTGCTAGTTACAGATAACGACAGGGCATACGTAACATGGAGTTGGACAGCCGCACGCAGCTAGTTCAACAGGTAAGTCTTTAGTTGTTTCCGGAACAAGCTATAGGATGGTTCTGTCCTCAGGAGGGAGCGAGTTCCAAAATGTTGTAGCAGAGAGCGGAAAGCTAGAGCCACCGGCTTAAGATCTCTTGAACCTGCGAATGGATAGGGAGTTGCAGTAGACAGCGCGTGTAGGTCTGATAGAGGAGCATATGGGCAATCTCAGTGCCAGGTAGCTGAGGACAGTGTTGGTGAGGCAGCGTTGTGTAATGGTGAGGATTTTGAACTTTATTATTTCTCTGACAGGGATCCAGTGTGACTTTTTTCTTGCCGCAGAGATATGGTTGTGTTTTCTGATGCCAAGGACAGCTTGGAGTGCATTGTTCTGTATGGTTTGCCGTTTGTTTAGATTTTTCTCAGATGTACCTCCAAGGAGCAGCCTGAGAAAAAATAGGGTGTGCCACAACTGCAACTTGATACACAAAGGCATAACATACTTCAGTCTGTTGTGAAGTAGAATGCATCCCAACAATGCTGCTGGCTATTCAGGAAAGATGTGACTTTCTGGTGGTTATGATCATTCCAAAGTTTTTTCATCCATTGCAGTTAATTAGGGCAAAGTCAGGCAAAGTGGGACATGCACGACCAGACATTGTCCCAAGGTACCAGTGCCCAGTTATTGAATCTCCATGTCACTGGTGATGCCCCATGAGACAGGAAGAAGTCTGGTTTTAGTGATGGCCTGTGCAGGAGGGATGTGACCTAGAGGTTGTGTCTGGACTCCCCTTTTTGGTGTGAGCTGTGCCTGATTAATACATTGGGTTTCCTTTCCAGTCTCAAACATCAGTCTTTAACAAAATGGTTTGGAAATCTTCCCAGAGGAATAGTCAGTAATTCTCATTAATTCAAAGTGTTACATCCACCATGCTTCACTGTTGCAACTGTTGCAAAGTCACACACAATGTGGTGCTAATGACAAGGAATGTGTCTTGAGCTTACCATGGCCTAAAACAGCCCTCACTGATGACACCCAATGAAGCCTAAACACTCATGGGGTTGCCCGTGATCTTGTGCAAAAGGGGTGTCATCTAGAAGTTTGGGCAGAAGTGTTCCTTTTGGGGTAGGGCCACACCTGATTTACATATGGTTTTTGACCTTCGGCAATGACAGGACATGTTGTTAAACAATGGCTTGGATGGTTGCCAAGAACATTTTCCAGTAGCAATGAATAATTGAATGCTTTTCGATCCAACACTTTCATGTTGAATGGAAAAATTGAGTGGGGCAGCTAGGTCCCAAGCTTGATGTTTTTAGAATCCTAAAATACACCTCACTGATGTAATATAATGTAAAGCAGTCTTGTACAGCACACTTCCACTGTTTGGGTGGTCTCTCTGACCGTGACCCTGCAACAAAGGAGGGAGGGATGTTATAGTCTTTATAGTATTTATTTTTATTTATAAAACTCACAGGGAATGCAATGCATTTTATGCACAAAAATACTTACAGAATTTACCAGTGATAACCGAGTGGAGGACATGGGTCCTTTACAATGGGACAAGAGAATGGCTTGCAGACCAGATGTTGCAGGGGGTGGTGGAAACATAAATCTGGGACGAGGACCGGACAGAATGACATAGGAATGGGATGGTGGAGGAAGTGCTGAATTAAAGATGGATGGTGATAGAAAAGTGTTGCAGTTGTCCATGGAGGGAAGGGAGAGAGGAAAACAGGGTGATGCAGTAGAGTGCTAGGTTCTTTAGAAAGAAGGAGCGCTTTGAGGTTGGATTTAAATAGTCATAGAGTTGGAGTAGTACTGAGAGGGAGAGGATGAGCATTCCAGTGTAGGGGAGCAAGGAGAGAGAGAGAAGAGAAACACACAGGTTCACAGGGGGCTCGAGTGGTGGAAAGGAGGTGAGCTGAGGATGATCTTAAAGTGCAAGGAAGGGAGGGAGTAAGACCAGCAGATAAATAAGATTGGGGGGAGTCCATGGAGCCTTCTGAAGATGATTAGAAGAAGGGCATACGAAGCCCTTTGTTTTATAGATAGCCTGTCAATTTGGTGATGGGCAGAGGATGTATAGGTAAAGCGAGAAAGGTTGGAAAGTGGGCGGGCTACTAGGTTGAGGACTTTGTCCAGAGATAGAAAAGCATAGTTGTGAAGGCCATAGATGAGACTGGCACAGTAGTCAGGTCTAGAAAGGACTAAGAAGGAGGTTAGCTGTTTAGCAATATTGAAAGGAAGATGATGATAGACTTTACTGATATTGAGGATGTTGAGTCTGGCTGCAGTGACAGATTTGGAGATGAAAAGCAAGAAGTTGTGTGATTGTTCAAAGATGACATCGAGATTAAGAGCGAAAGCAGAGTAAGGAAGTTAGGGGAGAAGAGAAGATGAGGGGGAGAGGAAAAGATAGCCTGTTTGGCTGGGAAGTAGAGAACTTCTGCCTTAGTGGAATTGAGCATGAGCGAGTGAGATGCCATCCCACAGTATTTTTATTTTATTTATTTTTGCATTTATAAAACGCACAGATGAATCTGGGGCATCGTGGCGATGTTTAAATAGGGATTACTTAGTTACAATGGTTTAGAAAAGCATGACATTCTGTAGGAAGGGTTAGGTACAGTGAGAGAAAAAAAAGATACATGACAGTGCAACAGTTGTAATGACATTTACAAGCTATGTCGCTTCAGTACTAAACAGGTGCCAGGGTCAGCTGATATTTTTGTGTAGGAGGGCGGGACAAGCGGAAGAGCTTGGTTTTGAGTGCTCTACGGAAGGCTGTGAGGAAGGTCTCATTCCTAAAATAGGTGGGTTGTGCGTTCCAATTTTTAGGTGCTAGAAATGGAAAGCGCAAGCCTCCAGCTTTGGCTCTTTTAACAGTAGGGACAAGGAGTTGATTGGAGTGCAGGGTTCGCTTAGGGCCTATCAGAGGTGGCACGGAATTTCTTTTCTGCCAGGTATGGAGGTGCTGTGAGAGACAGGCACATGTTTTATTTATAGCAAGGGTTTTTAAAAAGAATGCGCTCTTTGACTGGGAGCCAGTGGGCATCACGTCTAGCCTGGGAGATGTGCTCCTTTTTGGGAATGCTTAACGCCGCTCTGGGGGGGTGATTTGTAATTTGTTAAGGTTTTTTGCTGACGTGCTTAAAAATAGAACATTACAATGGTCCAATTTGGCCCCAATGGTGGTTCTAGCTATTGTGAGGCAGTTTTTAGGAGAATGGTACGGTTTGACCGCATTAATGATTTTGTTAGTAACTGCTGCCGATGGTGAGATGGCGCTAACTTGACGCGCCATAGGGAGGGTGGAGTCAAGGAAGTCTCCTAAAGTTTTCACTTCAGCAGAGGGAGTGATTACAGTATTCTCAATGCTGAAGGACCTGTATTTTTTTTTATTTTTTTTTTTTTATTGATTTGGTTGAATTTAATCAACCTTTCAAAAAAGACAAAATAGAAATACAGCATTTAACATGATTTAGCATACATCAAACATGTCAAAAAAAAAAAAAAAAAAAAAAAAAAAGGACCTGTATTGAATGTCGAGCTTGTTGCGAATTTCCTTTGGGCCTACCAGAAGGATGTCTGTTTTGTCCCGATTCAGACACAATCCATTGGCCACCATCCAGGCCTGGATGAGGGCATATGTTTTGTGAAGACTAGCTGAGTCCTGTTCGTAGGAGCCAGGGAGGTGGAGGAGGACTTGAGTATCATTGCATAGTTTGTGTATGCTATGCCATGATTGTCTAGGTCATTAAAAAGTGGCAGAGTAAAAATGTTATACAATATGGGCGAGGTACAAGAGCCCTGTGGGACTCCACAGTGGATGGTGGTTGGAGCAGCACAGGCATGGTCTGTGAACACTCTCATAAGTCTTCCTTCAAGGAAGGAGGTGATCCAGGATGTGGCTTCCGGGGAGAATTGGGCATCATCCATGAGATGCCTGCAGAGGGTCTTATCATCTACAAGATCAAAAGCTGCAGACAAATCAAGGAGCAAGAGCAGCGCTGGCTTGCCTTTGTCCATAATTTCCCCTTGTTGGTTCTAAAGATCGAGCAAGGCCGATTCTGTTCCATGGCGTGGACGGAAGCCCGATTGCCTCTTCCCAAGGATATTGTTGACTTCCAGAAAATGTTGAATTTGTAAGTAAGCAGCTTTGTCTAATATTTTTTAACAGAAATGGCACAGTAGTGATGTATCTGTAATTATTAGGCAAATTCGGGTCCAGGGAAGTTTTTTTTAGCAAAGGGCGATCCCACGACTCTTTAAGACAGGGGCGAACGATGCCCGAGTGCAAACGAGGCATTGATGAAAGCTGTAAGAAATGGGGCTAGTGAGTCTACACAGTCTTTTATAAGGTTGTCGGGGCAGACAGCCCCCTTGCAAAAAGAAGGTTTGATTTGTTTCATGATAGCTAATACGTCAGTCTCAGTAAAGTCTCTGAAAAAGAAACACTTTTTGTCTTTGTTGTCAGGATTAGTGATTGGTGCATTGGGCAAGCTGGCTTTAGGCAAAGCATTATAGCAAGAGTTGATTTTTTCCTGAAGGAGTTTAATTTTGCTCAGCATGGCAGTTTGGACCTTGGAGAACCAGGCTTCATCTTTCACGATTTCTTGGGTGTTGGTGGGTGGTGTGGCCATTTTCTTGAAAATTGTAAACAATTCTTTTGATCCGGATTTGGCATTTGAGAATCTAGCGTTATAGGCTGATGATTTTGCTAGAGTGATGTTTTTTTTGTATTGTGTGACAAGTTTTTTGTAGGCCTCTAATGTGGAGTTATGAGGGAAGGCTTGCCATTTGGTGAGTGCAGAATGTTTCTGGGAACGTAGTTCTAGTAGCTCTTGAGTGAACCATGAATTAGAATGTTTCTTCGTTTTAGCTTTTTTTCTCGCTAAAGGAGCAATGGCGTCTACCGCTGCTTTGATTGTGGTGTTGTAGAGGTCTACAGGTACCAGGGGGGTCATTGTAGAAAGGGGGCTTCAGGGCTGGGATCTCTAAGAGTGGAAGGATCCTATCTCTGGTAAGAAGACGTGAGCATCTAGCTAAAGCTGAAGGGGCAGACGTGTTAGATTTGGTGGTAAGGTTACTGGTCGGGATATGGAAATGTACAAGGTGATGGTCCGTCCAGGAGCAGGGAGTGTTGGAGCTGATATCTGCAGCACAATTGTGGTCAGCTACCCAGTCTAATATATGACCTTTCGAGTGGGTTGGGTCAATGACTCTTTGAAGGAAACCCATGTCTTGGAGTGCTTTGGCCAAGGACTTGCCTTGTTTAGTAGATGGTGGAGAGAAATGTTTGAGAACAGCATGTCGGATAGGGAGTGAAAGAGAAGAAAACCTGAGGCTCATCAGTGAAGAGTTGATAGGAGATGCCGTAAGAGGAGATCAGGGCACCACGAAATTATGTATAGAGAGTGAAGAGAGTTGGACCAAGGACAGACCCCTGGAACTCCAACAGTAAGGGGGTGGGGGCTGAGTGGGATGGTAAGGCTGTTCCAGGACACCTCATAGTGTAGGGGACAAGGTATGGGGTGAACCAACTGAAGGCCTTATCTCTGATGCCAAGGAGAGATAATGTAGAGAGAAGGTCAGAATGTTCGACAGTAGTGAAAGCAGTAGAGAGGTTGAGGAGAATAAGAATAAATGAAAGGTTTGCATTCCAAGTGGAAGAAATTAAGTTGCTAAAATTAAGAAGAGCTGTCTCGGTAGAATGCAGAGGTCAGAAGCCAGATTGAAGTGGTAAGTGGGCCCCAGAGGTCCCAGGTGTGCCAATCCAAATGAAACTCAAGGAAGAAGTAGACAAAGCAAAGTTCAGTTTTATTAGTATCCAAGTAAATCAGGGACAGCATTCAAGCATATCAATCTTGATGCTCTCGAATAGTACATGTGAAAAAATACTTTGAGTACCTCGGTCACGGCATGTATTGCATCATATATCATCCCAATTTTACAAAACCTATGGGGAATGGGGATTGGTTAAGGGACATGGCTACGTATAGTTTGTATATGAATTAGACATTTGATAAGATTAACTGAATCTGATGGCTCCTCCTGAGAACAAAGTGATCAAAATAAAAATGCATCACTTCTACTAAAAACATTTCACTGGCATACTACATGGTGGGTGCTATGACACTGGGGCATTTGATTGGTTGGCTTCTTACTAACCAACCTTGGACATTTGACATTTCGTCAAGATATGCGCCAAACTGGTAGTAGGGGTGAACACCAAAGTGGAGGGAGCACTATTGTGCAGTAATAACAACTTTTTCACGAATTTACATGTGTTTGTGATCATTTATTTCACATCGGCATGGCCCCAGAGTTCAGCCTCATAAAGGGCTGCAGGTAACACTTGTTTTCAATTTAGGTTCAGGGCGGATAAGATGACTCCACTTTCTTGTTTATCATGGAATGATTTAACTGATCCACTAAATATCTCCAGGGTGATAAAAGAATGGTTCACCTGTTCTACCCACCCTCCCGTATCCTGGAACCTTACGCCGAGATAGTCAAAGCATTTGACTTGTGCCAATCGATTTCCATCCACCTCTCCCACCAGGGGTGTATATTTTCCAAATTGGGGCCTGAAAACCAAAACTTTGGATTTTTCGATGTTAAGCTCCAATTGCAACTGCCTACATTTCTGGCTAAATATTTCCACTGCTGCCTTCAAGCCTTACTGAGTAGTAGACAAAGGAACTATATCATCTGCATAGAATGATGCAGGGTATTTGTTGGGGGATATTTTCGGACAATCCTGACATCCCATCACTAGAGCATCTATGACCTGCTGAATATAAAAAATCAATAATATAGGGGCCAAGGTACACCCATGCCTCACACGCTTACTAACCGGGAATGGCTTTGTTGATTCCCCTCCCAGCTCATAATGGACAGAGGCACTATTTTCTGAGTACAATAGGCCAATCATTTCCATCAGATTGGAGGGGACATTCCAGCAGGCGAGGATGCTCCATAATCTTTCCCGGGATGCTGAATCAAAAGCGGTTTTGAGGTCCAGAAATAACGTGTATAATTTAATTTTATTCAATACTACGTATTTCTGGATCAACAAATACAGCACAAAACTTTGATCCAGCATACCATTTTCCCTTCTAAATCCCGCCTGAAGGTCTGTGATGACATCGCTATCATCGGCCCAGTCCTGGAGCCAGGACAATAGAACCTTCCCAAATAGTTTGCCCACACTGTCCAGGCGGGAGATTGAACTGTAGTTACCGGTAAATCCCACCCTCCCTTCTTGTACAGTGGGATTATTTAGGTCTTCCTCCAGGACTCGGGTATCTGACCCTCCTAATGATAGAGTTAAAAACTCTACAATGGACAGGTGGCCATATTTTCACTTCATAACTAGAAAGGTCCTCCGGAATGAGGTCTGAGCCTGCGGCTTTACCATGTTTCTGGGGAGAGAGAGCGCTTTCTATTTCCCCCAGGGTAATACTCAGATGGCCTGACATATGTACGGGCACAGAAGCACTGGGCAAAAGCTGTACAACTGCTCGGTTTGGGTGGACATAATGAGACGAAAAATGCTGCCCGGTAAACCTTTGTCCGTAACCAGTTTCCAAAATAATACATTATTTTTAGACTGTAGGGCATCAAACAAGGCCTTCAATTTTTCTGACACATGTTCCTTTTTCTTTGTTTGAATATTTTTTTGGACTCTAGCGGTACTTGTCGCAGGACCACTTTATTCACCCCCTCCTTTGCTGCCGCGCAGTCAATAATCTTTCTTTTGGCTTTGCGACAGTCCTCATCGAATCATCCCTCTTTGTGGGCTGCTTTAGTTCTTATTTTGCCGCAGAAGTAGAGATAAAGGGAAGTATTTTCTTGTTTAGGGTTCTCATAGGATTCTAGATTCAATACGTCACTGCCACAAATATATGCAATGTTCCCTACTATGCAGCATCAAGAGAAGGTTTAAACTCTTTTTCGAGTACTTTTGCCCATTTTATGGACTTGCGAGAATGACCAACTATTTCCAGTGGTTGGTTTAGGTGTGTCCCATATTCACCCAGGTCTCCCAAAGCAGAAGTCATTGTTCCCATAAGATAAAGGGCCTCATTACACGGTAGGCGGTAAGGGTTTACCGGTACCAGATTTTACCGGTACCGGTAAACCCTTACCGCCTTACTACGAGGTCCCTTTGTGGGTTGGAGAATTTAACGCCTGCTTTTTGCAGGCGTTAAAAACCAACCCGCAAAGGGACCAGGGAGCTAATTACGGTACCGCAATTTGCAGTGCCGTAATTAGCACCTTCCCCGTTACCATTATGCCCTATGGGGCAAAAATGGGAATGGGGAAGGGCAATGGGGGAAGGGGGAATTACCGCCCCACCAACCTTGGAATAGGGCGGTAATTCCCCTTTCCACCAAGGCGGTGCCGGTATTTTACCAATAGCACCTTGGTCCACCACCGTCCGTGTAATGAGGCCCAAAGTGCTGTTGGGTAGTGGTCACTCCCTGTCCTATTTAGTACCTCAAAATAGAATACCCTCACCCAATATGCTGCTGAGATCATTATGTAACCTATTTAAGAGGACCCATTATGCGCTACAAACGTTTTCTTTGCGGGTTGGTCCTCTAGGGTTCTTCCATTGCATGCCCTTAATGTGAGCTTAGATAAAAGGAAGGCAGATTCAATTGCAAGCTGCTGCATACACACTGGGGTGCTACCACTGCTTCTGGGATACCCCAGGCCAAATCCTGATCCTCCCACAGTCCCACTAAGATACTCAAGGGTTCTATTTGTAGATTCAGATCCCCTGCCACCAAAATCAATTTGTCTGTACGTTCAGACTCAAGATCTTGATCTACAAAGTTCTTGAGACTGGTTAGGGTCTTAATTCCCTCAGGATTACAGGGCCTAGTATAGAGGTTCATTAGGAGAATGTCCTCCCCCTCTCCAGTGGTGATAATTAAAGATTGAATGTGTGGGGTGCCCATCACATGTTGCACTACCTTCCATCCCAGAATAACATCCGCCCAGGCTAGCAAGCCTCCACTGCGTCTGCCCTTCTGTTTTTTTATAGCTGCGACACAATACGACTGAAACCCTTGGAGCAAAACATGAGCCATTGCCCAGGTCTCCTGGAGTACTATAACGTTGAAACCTCTTATAAACAACCTCTTATAAACAAGTCCCATAGTGGGCCTGACAACATTCTGATTAATCCCGCTATGTTCCAGGATAGGAGCGTAATGGTCCGATTATCCGCTTTATAGCGGTTCCTTTCTACGCCCAGTCACTCAACATCTTCAAGTTTGCCAATCTCGAAAATATGAGTATTGCTCACAGATGGAGCTACAGATTTCAATGCTTCCGCTTGGTGATTCTGCACCCCTTGATTTTTAGTTGTAATTGGGCTTCTCAAACATAGGAATTCTGGCAATCATATATAATATGATTCTTCTGTTGTCGGAGGAGTGAAATCTTCGGTCAATACTCAATAACCCCTCAAACAAATCCCACAACCGTAAATACATTCTTACGTGATCCCATTGTGAGTTAGATGGTTTACCCCTCTGACAAGAAAAGCCAAAATGAGTGGGCACCACTTAAATACAATCACTTTATTTGAAACTTAAAGAGTCTTGAAAAGATTCATTGATTTGCACACTTGTAGAAAATCTTATTGGGAGCTGACACGCAGCCACTCTCCATATGGTCCCAGTTGGTTGCCCCTCTGACAAGACTGAATATAATCATGCACAACCGAGAGGCATCCCTTCACATGCCTAATACAGTGAGAACACTTGTTTTTCAGGCTCCCTTGATCTTCAAACTTTGCCAGCTATTAGTCTTGGTACATAAGTCATGACCAGACTAGGGCGACTATCCCTTGCCTCAATGTGCTCTTTCACTACATTTGTGATATGAAGAATGGGATTCGTTATTGGTGTCAAATTGGAGTCTGTCAAGGGAATACCCATCCTTGTATCATGAGACTGGTGTTGAGGGAATCTGTGGGTATATTCACCCATCATGTTGTCCCATGATTGGAAAGGGAATCAGTGTTCTTGAACACGGCTCGTGTAACCCTGTGTTTGTATTTCCGGGGCCCTCCTCTGAGTTAGATCAGAGGCCCTTGCCATTCCTACCGGATTACCCGTGGAAATAGCCTTCAATTAATTATTAACGGACGCCGGGTTCTCTGTCGGGGCCTTGCTGACTGTTTTTTGAGGGTTTTATGGTCATAGAGTAGCTCCGGTCCTCGAGGTTACGTTTAATTTCTCCAATTTTAACATTTAGGGTGTTAAGTAGGGCTGTACCGAACTTCGGCTTCGAGTAAGTATTCGGCCGAATTTCGGCTGAAAATCAGCTATTCGGCTTCGGCCGAAGGTTCCTGGAATACTTGCTCGAAGCCGAAGTTAAAAAAAAAAAATTCTTTTTTTTTATGATTGGCAATCGTCTCTCAATGTGAGAGACGATAGCCAATCCTAGAAAGTAGGACAGTGGGAAAAGCAGCAGTAGCCAGTAAGCTGATAGCTTACTGGCTGCTGCAAGCAGCACAAGAAAAATACCCTGCACCGAGGCCGAGACTAGAAGAAGACGACCAGAAGAAAGACGGACATCGAGGCGGCATCAGGTAAGTCTTTTGTTCGTATATTTATAAAAATGTATACGTGTGTTGTGAGTCCAGCTCTTCTGATAAAGCGTGCTCTCCGTGTCTGTGTGCCATTCTATGTGCTGTGGTGCCCTGCGGGAGGGGGGGTATGGGGGGAGGGGGGCAAGGGGGGGTACGGCATACTTTTTACTCATACCTTTACTCATACCTTGTGTCTGCAGGGGGAGAGGGGGGGTTGAAACTGTTTTTTTTTTGTGTGGATGTGAGGACCTATTCAAGTCTTTGCAGAGGTATGAGGCCTGCTTTATGGGTTGCAGCCGGCAAATGCCTGTGAGTTGAGTGGTATTTGTTTACCCCTTTCACCCCAATCCCAGGACCCAAATACCCTGCCACGTGCAGTGGCTCTTCTCCTAGAGTTCTCTCACACCACCCTAGCGCTTCAAACACTGGATCCATGCTTGCCTGCAAAGTTTCCTCCCCATGCCAACTAGCCGGCTAATGGGGAAATAATGCCTTCATTTACTGCATAGTACTCAAAGCATTTTATTTTAAAATATGTGTATTTAGGCTATCTCGCGATCCTTAAAAGAAATTCTGGATTACTTCTCAGAGTGGGCCTGTACATGCACCCCCCCTCCCACACCCCCAATAACATGGTGAAAGAAGAATGCACTGGCACAGTTTGAACTGCGTTTACTTGCAATACAATGGCATGGCTTGCATTTGGGAAAACAGCTTTCGACCTGCATTAGCATTCTAGAATATGTAGTCACTGCCCACAAGAGTACATCGCAGAACTCTGCCCCGCCACGCTACCAATGTCACTGCCAAGTTGTAGTCCTATTTTAAAGTTTGAGGCTTATCCTGTTTCTTTGATTTAGCAAACAAATAGCAGCATAGAAGCATGTCTAGCTCTGGGAAGTGATGTGTGTCAGGGATGCTTGGAGCCTTCAACTAAAGCTCCAAAGGTTGGCACGGTGCTAGGCAAAGGGCAGAGATGAGCTGGCATGCACACAAAGCAAAAGGCTGGCATTATAAAAGCAAAGGCTAAGCGTACCCTCACCCAGGGCACGTCTTCCTTTAAAACCATCACAGTAAAACCGTCCTAGTGGGCATGAGGCAATACGAGAAATACAGGCTGTGAAGGGCATCGCTTGCAAAGGGGGTACATGAGGGGCCGGGCAGAGCGAGTGGCAGAGGAAGAGGGGTAGAGATAGAGAGAGATGGGGAGGGGGGATGGAGTAAAGCACAGATAGGCAGAGAGTGAGAGACAGCGGGGGAGCGAGAGACAGAGAGAGAAGCAGAGGGAGGAGAGAGAGGGGAAGTGAGGTACAGATAGAGAGAAACAGAGAGAGAGCTACAGGGAGAGAAAGCGGGAGAGAGGGAGAAAGGGAGAGAGAGGGAAACAAAGGGAGGAGTGAGAGAAGAAGAAACAGATAGGGAAACAGTGTGAAAGATTAAAATAGTGCGAGAGAGAGAGGGAGACAGAGGTATGGATAGAGAGAGAGAGGTACCTAGAGGGCGAGAGAGACAGGCAGAGAGGAAGACAGAGTGTAAGGAAGAGAGAGAGAGAAAAAGAGGTTGAAGATAGAAGGATAAGCAGGAGAGAGATAGTGGGACAGAGCAAGCCACTTGGAGTCCGATCCTAGCAGGATCCTTGCAATGCTTTTATTTTTTATTTTTATGGTGCCCCCCCACCCCCTCCGTTGTCCCGCAATGTTCTCCCATGTCCCCCCCACCCCCTCCGTTGTCCCGTGGTGTTCTGCAATGTCCCCCCACCCCCTCCATTGTCCCGTGATGTTCTCCCATGTCCCCCCCACCCCCTCCGTTGCGGCGCATCGCAGTATTGGCCAAATTTTCCCATAGGAAAAGGGTTAGGCTTGCTGAAAATGTGTAATATGGGGCCAATTTAAAAATTATTTCTAGGGCCTCTTTTGGTTGTGCAAATGCTCAAATGGGGTTGAAAAAGGGCAGCTGAATGTGTGCATCCATGATGCGCGCATTCACATGCTCTTTACTGTCTTGCGAAGCAGTATTTCTCATGTGCTGGACAATGTATTTAAAAAAACAACTATTCGGCTCACTATTCGGCTTCGGCCGAATAGTTTTGCTAACTATTCGGTATTCGGCCGAATAGTAATTTCACTATTCGGTACACCCCTAGTGTTAAGCAAATTAATCATGCTATCCAAGTGGCTGGAGTGTCTCTAACTGATTCAGCCATTGAATCTGTGTGTGAACTTGTACATGGAGTATTGGTACTGTAGTCAGGAACTGGAAAGAACTCAGTCTGGGGGCCTGCTGTGCACTGCAATGGCCCAAAGTGCTTCTGTTGTACCAGGACTATAGTCTTACATTTCCCTTTTAACTGCGTCCGTCCTTTACCTTGTATATCTTGTCCAGAGTTAGGTTCTCCTGTTAAGCCGTCACTACGCCTAGGAATTCCTGTTTTGGAGGGGTCCATGCTGAGGAAAGCTATTGGTCTTAGGAGTGGGTCAAAGCGATTTGCTGTTGAAATTGTAATTGAACTTTGTTTCCCACCACCTGGAGTTACCTTTCCCTTTCCGGTAGTCGGACAGCTAGAACCCTGAGTTATTACTACATGAGTCTTGGAACTAGTTTTAGATGTCAATTTGAATACAGGTCCAGGATTGCTACGACTTAGGGTTAATTATATACCTCGATAATGTTCACCCCCTCGGATCCCAAGCGTGTAGAAGTATTTTTTAATGGGAAAAACATCATTTTTACCGCCCCCTTGTCCCTGGAGGTGCAACACTTCAAAAGGGGCCAACAACTCCACCTTTTTTGCCTGCTTTGTTGGGAACCCAGAGTAATTTTGGTTTAGATTTGGGTCATGGTCGCAGAAGTCTATTAAGTTTACCTTATCGGAGGAGACAAAACAGTTTGATCTTACACTCTGGGGACCCTTTCCAGCTGTAGACAGTGGCTGTACCTGCCCTTCCTCCGCTGGTTTTACTTGATCACTTCGATGTGAATCGTCAAGTACATCAATAACCTCTATGTCCTGCAAAAAACCCTTACTCTCAGAGATTAAATGATTAACCTCAGTAAGTGGTTCCAGCATTTTAGATATTTTTGCACTCTGAGGGAATGATCCCTCTGCTTTCCTTTTTGCCATTAGCCCGCCAATGGGAAATTTCGAGGGAGTTTAGAGGAACCTACAATATTGCTAAATGCCCAAAAAGGCACTGAGTATATGCAAACCACTCAATTTAGTCCAAGTATAAAAGGATTGTGCAAATTATGCGACTTGTGCAAAGTATGCCTAAATAAAATAAGCCAGACAGATCTAATCCGTCCCTGAGCAACCCCCAACTTGTTAACCAGTTAATATTTCGACTATTCAATGTATCTGCCAGTAATTAAAAATAAAAGGATGTCGCTAAAAGAGATACTTCATGATGATGATAGGTTATTTATAACGCGCTTAATACCCAGCGGTTTCTAAGCGCAGACTCGGGGATCGAACCTGTGGTGCTCTGTGTCGTCTTAGCTTCCAAGGCAAGCGCGTTGCCCCTGAGTTATCCTCCCGAGCTTTGAAAGTAATTAAAACATACATCAAACAGTCATACACAAATATCATAAAAGGACAGCGTAGCCAGAACAGCTCAGTTAAAGGCTCGGGTGGGCTTCAGGTTAATTAAAATATTCAATGTGCATTCGCCCATAATAGTTAAGAAGGCTAAAAGCGAAGGCACGATATAACAAAGGGAAGCAGTGAAATGTCCAGCCTCAGGAGCAAAGAACGCCCGACTGGCGTTAGTGCCCCCCAAAGTCTGACCCCCCCTCCTTTGCTCCCCTCGGCCTGGTCACCAACAGCACTACATCCGTCGCTCTGGGATGCCGCTATGAACTTGTGCTGAAGTCTGGATGCTTATGCTTGCTTGTACTAGTGCTCAGTGGAAATGAACTGCTCTTAGGTCCTTGGAAGAGTAAACCCCTTGCATTGTGCGATATACAGTTACCCACTGTAACAGAACAACACATCAAAGGAAAACAATACGTCAAACCGTGAATGGGAAGCACAATGCAGGATGTAAAAATATTATCCTGCCTTTATCCTTGGTTCCCCACGTTGATCACTGGTTTGCAGAAAATGCAGGAAATGCCGCTGCTCTGTTAATCAGTCTATCCCGTGTTGTATGATAACGCGGCCGCATGGCCGCATGGCCGCATGAGGGAGGCAATGTTCGTCAAACTTCTTGTATGGCTGTAGCCATCTGTGGGTGAGCGCGGTATCCAAGTGGGCGTGGTCCCGAAGATTGACGAATACTGTCCCCTTCAAGATGCCATGGGGATGCAGGCTATCATACAACACCGGAACTCTGAGCCTACCAAAAGTACAACAACATAATGCACGGTACAGGGCAGTGCAGGGAGAGCACAGTATTCCTGGCGTCCCACGCGGCCTCCACTCTGGCAGCCAGCCAGGCAGAAATAGTGTCAGCTTCCCCACTTCACCTTAGATTGTGCATAGGTTGTGCAGTCAGCAAGCAACAAGAAAAATGCCTGCAGGAAATAAAACAGGGCAAGAACTCCTTAAGGTAGGGTAGTATCAAGAACAGCAAAAGTAGAAGTAAAAAAAAATGTAAAACATGTTTTTTTAAAAGGGGCATAAAGCGCACACCCTTGGACTAGGCACTAGGCACACTTAGGCTTTAGGCATAAGCATGAAAATAGACCCCCCCCACCGGTCTCCTCCTTATGTTGGCTTCCTCCAGGCAAGCTACCCACACATTCTGGCGGCCTGTGGTAGCTACAGAGTGTAGTATGCACTGCTCAAGACATCAGGATCTTCCTCTTTGCTTCCTCTCCCTCTCTCCCCTGCTGATCTCCTGGCTGAAACTGAAATTGCACTTATTACCTGGCTACTCTCTGATCTTGGGCACAGCTTCCCTCCCCTCCAGTTGCACACCTGCACTGCCCCTTTGGCAACCCTTGTACTCAGGGGCTGTTTCTATATCCCTACAGGCCCCTACCAGCACTTGACACCTGATGTCTGCACTTACCCTTGCACTTGCCACCAGCTGGCCGCACTTTTTATTTATTGTTTATTTATTTTACTGTTTATCCTATGTACTGCACTGCACCTTCCCACTTTCCCCCGTGCCCCCCTCCCCTGCACTTGCGCGATCTCAATTTCACCTGGCCTATGTCTTCCCTCTGTTCACCCTCCCTTGCCTCATTGCACCTTGAAACATTTGTGTATGGGCCAGTTATAAATGCCATATCATATCATATCATATCATATCACTGTCCACAGGCTGTGCATGCGGGTGTGGGCAGCGGGCAGGTCAATTTAACAGGTAAACAAGCAAACCAGCAACTAATATAAGGGAGACATGGGGGAGCAAAGCATTTTGTGGTCGACTTGTCTGCCTGGTCTGGGTCACTTTCTAGACGAGCCTAGCTGTGTCTTGTAAAGACAGGACCCCTCCACTTGAACTCTCTCCAAAAGGCTCCAAAAGCGCTCTGAGGCCACAGAGGGAGGCAGGCAAGTGGGACCGGAGTCACAGGACGGTGAGCAGGACGTTGTCACAGGATGCTGCTGTGCCAAATGCCAGTGCTGCTCTGGAGGAAAGGAAGGAGAAGCTAGAGGAAAGGACCTAGCAGAGTGTGGTGCCATGCTAAATCGCACCTCCTACTATCCTGAGGCCACTTCCGACACAGAAACTGCACAAATGTTCTTTCAGGGATCAATATGGGTGAGGCATTGTTTATGCAGAACCCCTGCACCTCGTCCTCAGCCAGGGTCGGACTGGGACTAGAAATAGGCCCGGACACCCAAAAGAAAGTGGCCCACCCCTCACCTCAAAACAGTGGCTCACCCCTTGCCTCACAACAGTGGCCCACCCCTCGCCTCAAAAAGGTGGCCCACACCTAAAAATAAATGGCCCTCAAACCATCACCCGTGAATCGCGTCAATTCATGACTTTACAGAAAATGCTACTTATGGAGGGTTCACTTACAACACAACTCATAAAATAACATAACTTTGCATACAGTTATGTGACAGAGTCCACAGCGCTGAGGTGCAGGATTGAACCAACCACCCCCACTGTGGTTTTGGGACCTGCTGCAAGTCGATGCTTATATAGGGCTCTACAACCCCAGCAGGGAAGGAGGGTTAGGGTCACTATGGTTGGACAGGAAGGCGGGGGAGTATCTGGATTCACTTCAACACACTCCCCCTCTTTCACATGTGTTTGTTTGACTGTTCTGACACACCAATTGGAGGATTTAAAAGTGCCTGCCTAGTGCCTAGCCATCACCTGTGCACAGAAAGCCACCTGAGGCTTGTGGCCTCTCAAGTAGTCAGGAATCCATGTCACAGTGGCGAGCAGCACCGGATCCCGTTCCTAAACTGGCTTTTTATTGCATGCATAATGCATTGCACCTGTTTTCCTTCCCTCCTCCACTGACCCACTCATCGAGCTTTCGAACAGAGCACGTTAAATTCAACACATGGTAAAAATGTCGCTCTCATGGCTTTTGTCCCCAGGGGGTTCATGGCCTGCAAGCAGAGGAATGGTGTTATGCATAATGCAGAATACTGGCAGTGTAAGTTTTCAAAACATGCATTTGAATCAAACATAGATCTTAGCATAGTGAGTAGGTCTTTTGAAAGCCTGACAGCCTGAAGTGCTCCCCGCCGAACCCCGGCCCCCTCTCTTCAACCACTGACAATTAATTGCTGCACTTTGAACCAGGTGGCTTCAGCAAGGAGAGAGCAAACGAAGAGACTGAACCCAAGGTACACCGTGAAGATTTGAGGGGCTTCCTCCCTCCAGAATACTTCTGAAATAATGGGGTCAAATGGGCAGTTTTTGTCACACTTAAAAAAAAAACAATAGGTAACAGGCTTTATTTACAGTTTTCAAATTTTTTTGGTTCAAAACCCACAGCATTCGGCATCTTTTCTCTGCAGCAAGTCATGACTCATGTGCCCATTAGAAAGCTGTGCTCCCAATACACCATAGACTCAAATAGGTGTCACTTAACTGAAGCAGCGACTCATACAGCGCTCAGGAAAATAATATCATTAAATAGTGCTTCATGTCCGATTCCAGCGGCTTCTAAGCACAGTCATTAATATTATGACGTTTATTGGCTGTAGAAGAGTGATGAGGTAAGTTGGCCATACCGTGATTTAAACTGACAAAGTTCAGGCTTGCACTAAGACTTTGGCGAGCACTTGCCCCGTGAAATAGGTACCCGTGCCAACGATACTTCAGGCTGTGCCAATAAATGTGCCAGCTATAGTTACTGCAGAACTTGGTGACGCAAGACGGGCGCGTACACAGGACATGAGTGGCCCACCTCTGTTCGTGCACTACTAGCTCAACTTTGCTCGTGAGTGCTCACTGCCCAGACGTGGTCACCACGCACGGGTCACTTTCAAGTAATGGAATGTGATTGTGAAGCAAGCAAGCCACATTAGCTGCATACAACGATCCCGCTTTAAGATTCATAATCATTAGAAGTTTGGGAACAAACTGCAAGAGCAGGTCGAAGTCGGAGAGTATGGTGGTCTGGTCTTGCGTCATGGGCCATGGCTCGCTTTAATTATATTTAGTCTATATGGACGCCAGATGCCAAAGGTGGAGAAGAGCTTGAGGGCCGGCAAGTATCTGGGCCGTACACTTCAAAGGGAGTAAAGCACAGCTGGGCTAGGGTGTGATGGGACAAAAGACAGCAAGTTTCTTCCCGTTTAGCTGAACTGGTACACAGGTCTCAGCTGTCATCACCCATTGCTTCACTGTTGCTTAGAACATGCCTAAGTTACATCCAAACAGGGTTGGCGAGTTTTGCTTTCATTGGGGGTGGACAACCTTTGAATGAAGTGATGTGTCATTGGGGGAAATGACATCACAAGGTGTGATATCCCAGAAAGTGACATCATGGGGAGGGGCATCACATTCATGCGCTTGTGGGTAATTAACTAGTTAGGCCTCGTGCATAGAATTGCGTGATGTACATAGTACGGTTTGGAATGCAGGGAACATTTGAAAGAGCATATATCGCATCTTACCACACCCCACGCTTCCTCTCTTCTTTACACCACCACTCAACTAGAACACAGAGATACTATGACACCATTCGGTATAACTGTTCTCATATCAACATTTCCCGCTCACTCCCCATCAACACTGCTGGTTACACACCCCCCAGCCAGGTGTTCTCCTCAGGCCTAACGCAGCCACACTCGGTCTGGATAAATCCTGCCAGAACTAACACATACTCCTGATCTCTCAACCACCACACCTACCGCTAAGAAGCAGCTACAAAACGAATTCCGCACCAGCTGCAGACATACCTGGTGCGCACATGCACCTTTGACACTCTCGGCTCTCTCTACTGACCCGAACTTTGGTTCCCAAGGGCGTTCAACCTACCTGGGCCTTCAGACCATACCAATGGTATATAAGGCGCTATATAAATGCAAAATAACATAACATAACATAACACACTCTGTTTCCCACAACACCAAAGGTGACAGATGGAATGTTTTGAATTAATCCTCCATCCTGCCCTAGCTCTTGGCATCCCCACACCATGGATTTTGGCTCATCTGCACTAGTCTTCCATTATCTCATTTGGTTGTGTACGCATCCACACCCAGAATTGCATATAAAGTGTACAAGCACTTCTTTATTCACATATCTTTTAAGTAGGTGAATCCACAGATTCGAATATTTCAAAAAACGTGTAAGGCATCTCAGCTGGTCAATGCACTTGCCGCAGAAATCGGTGGCAAGCTGCATATCATGTAGCCTGTGTAAGCCGGCAAAGTACTCAGGCTGATGCATTGGTTAAGCTTGAGTTTGCCCATGCCCTCCTGTGGGGCAGGGGGACTGAGAACAGAGCTGGTAGTACAGCAAGCTTAAGTATTAGAGGGCCTTTTCCAAGCACCCTCTAGCTAGCATGCAATGGAACAGCATTTTCTGGTAAGCAGGGGCAAGCTTCAGGTCAAGGCAAGCACCCCCCGTGCCCAAGAACTGCGTCTCCAGCAACCCAGGGCAGAGATGTGATAGCCGCTGGAGCCCGCATGCTGCTGCTAATAAGCTAGGGGTGGAAGCCAAGGCAATTGTGTCAAGGAAAGCCCCATTGCACAACAATCGTAGAGGTCTACAGTGTATTTCACTTTTCTGTTAGGAGAAGACCATGGCTCACACATGTCGGGTTTCATGTGTGAGCTGAAGGACAATGTAACCTGTTGTGTGTGTGTGCACTATACAAATGACCAAATTCCTCTTAATGAAACAACACTTAATTCTGGTAAACTGTGTATGATTAATGTTTTGGGAAACGCACAATCAACTGATTCCCGTCCAGGAAACCCACGTTTTTAGCAGTCAAGTAAAGCAAGGACCAGTTTGGTAGAGTCATTTTCCCAAGATCACAGATTGGTAAAGTCGGGAAGCAGGGATCGAGCTCAGAGTTTCTGTTTCCACTTTGCAGTTTTATGAGCTTCAAACTATCTTTGCTTTCGCTCCAGATGAAATGTTGTCATCCAAAAGCTGAACTAGAACTCTATGCATGTTTGCTAGCTTTAAAATGGACTCTGTGGCAGCGATGGGGCCAGTCGGAAGGCACAACCTTTGACTGAGCCAGAAGTGAAATCACAGAAAATGGGTGCTCTACCCGCCCACCCCCAAACAAGCGAGGATGAGTAAAGGGAAAGTGGGATATGTGACAGGGCAAAAAATGCATTCTGCCTCTCCACCCTGTCAGTGTTAAACATCCAATAGTCTGAGGAGGTGGAACTAAAGACTAGCACGATGAAAGTGCTGCATAGTTACAATACGTTTTCAAAAATGTACAGAAACAAAGCTCTGATGGAGTTCTGCTTAAAGGACTGAGGGGATGAGATTTCCAGCAAGGGCTTGCTTCCCAGATTCTGCTTTCCCATCTATTCGCTTGTTCAGTATTTGTAGTTTTATATTCCTGTAGAGGAGGTCCCAAATAAAGCTTGCACTCCAGCTGCCCATTTTGATGTACCAGGAAAGTTCACACTGAGATATGTGACATATGATGAGCAAATAAACCAGCAGAGAGCCGCAGTAGGGCTCTGCCCCGTGCCTATCAGAAGAACAATACCTATTGAAGTACCATTAACCAGACAACCATGGACAATAAGGTACCCATTGAGAAAACCCTACCAGCAAATGGGACGAAATGAAGATAGCCTAAACACTGTCCCGGAACAAACTCAAAAGGCCTTAATTGAAGACGAATGGTGACGATACGAAAGCCCGGACAGACTTTCAGATAGAAGATAAGATGACTCAAAGATGACACACAGAGACGAAACGCCATGAATAAGGATATCGTGAACTTAGAAGGAGAGATGATGTTGAAATATAAAGAAACATAAACCGTAAACAGGATGAAGATATTCAACCAGCTTAAGCCTGTACATATGCTTGAAACCGCAAGAAGCTAAGAAAACAGTGTGGCTTGCTATGCTTAGTAGAAGAAAGACCGCAGCAAGCGCCACTTATACATATCTACCTCAGCGAAACACATTATACAAGTGAGAGTCCACTTTACACAAAAGCAGAATTAACTCAGGTTACTAGAGGTCAAACAGGACAGGATTCATATTCCAGCTAAAACGAAAAGAGATGGCTGAATCGAAACTCAGCAAGAGCAACTTGTGCTTGGGAAGCCAAGGTCAGACCAAGAGAAGGAGTGAACAGTAGCTTTGCAGTATCGAAACCTAAGAACAATACAGCCTATCTCAGGAAGGCCGAGATAAGGAGGCCCAAGCAGGTGGCAAACCGAACAAGAATTAAATGCGCAAATAGAAGGAAAACTAGGCAGATTCAAGGTGTGAGCAGCACATGACCATCCGAGCAGAAAGAGGCACAGGTTCACACCTACGCCTGGCTGTTGCCCAGACAGAGATATCATAACATTTTGCTGACAAGAAGATACAGTCTCGAGGCCAACCGCAGCCAACTAATTGACACATAGCCACTAAAGTAATGATTGATTGAAGGGAGGCCCGGTGAATCTTAGGGCATCCCGCACCTGGTTGACCATTCTGCGTGCTGCTAATTAAAGTGGAGATTTATGCATGGGGTTGAAGCCAACCCAATCACAATGGACCAAATAATCTATGGTTCTATATATAGTAGAACCAATGAGACGTCGTACTTTTAGTGACGTCTACATGAGTAATGTTAGACGGAAGGGCATAGACGCCCACCTGATAGTGTTTATCCAATCCCCTCACTCCGTTACCATATACAGATATAGAACCTATAGTAAAATTACCTTTTCCTAACCAATAGAATTGCATGTTAACTTTTAAGCGTTACACGTCAATGATGACGAGTTTTGGGTATAAATGTTACTGTTTGTATGAAGTTCTTGGGGGTTGAAGCGAGACGGACTATCGCATCACTGCTGATTTCCATGTTTGCCCGTTTTTTGTACTTGTCATTAAACGGACTCCCCCTTGCCAAACCATTGAGTTGTCATTATTGATTGGTGTTGGAGTAACGTACCTACACCCCCATCCATCTCAAAGGTGTACCTATCTCATCTTAAAGTACTGCGGAGCAAACCCCGACTCTATAGGCCGGCCGGGGGTCTCCACAGTACACTTGGTAGCAGAGGATGGTCTGGTGACTATCGATTATTGATTAAAATAAGACATTTATTGACCGTCGACATAAAGTAACTCTAGGTCTTCGGCAATATCGCAAGTCCTTTGCCATTTCGGCCGAGTAGACTGTGAAGCTCCCCGTAGACAATGGTAGTGTAAAAGAAGTCTGCATTAAGGGACTGAAGGGACCCATTTTCCCACATATCCCTTCCCATTCCTACGGCAGCTGACCGAGCGACAAAATGAAGAAGGCAGTAACAAAGGCGGTGATCCCAAGGGTCCAGAGAGGAACCATGAGAACGGTGAGTGAGGAAAAAATTGAGTGCTTTGGCAAACAGTGTATGCCTTAGAACAAGTAAAGGGAAAAGGTAACGGAGGAAGGAGGAAAAACAATATAGTCAGAAACAGAGAAGACTGTATATATATATATATAAGAGGATAATGACTCGAGAATAATAAAATAAACGAGAGATTACCGGGGTGGACACCCGAGAAGAGAGAGGTTACCAGGGTGGACACCGGAGAAGTGAGAGGATTCGCCTTATTCCTACGCTTTATTATAGCGGGCAGAAGAAACGTGTACCCAAAGTCCCACATAATGGGGAATGAATAGGCTACCACGTTTAAAGACGTCGTGAAAGGGGTATGTTTACACTATGAAGGGGTAATGATTAGAGGCAGAGATATGTCTGTCTAGTCTGTTAAGCGTCTGTCTTACATGTTTTCGGTCGTGACGTCATATGTATTGAAAATTTTCTTGAGGAAGTTGAGTTAAAATTTCATGCGATTTGATAGCTGAGACAGAATCGCACGTGAACTGATGTTTTTAAACAAATTGGAAGTATTAACATTTCCTAAAACATTTTTTTTGGATTGGAGCTTGCGATATTTGGTGCTCGCTCATATTATTGGCAGTGTTGAATTTGCATGAAAGCATTGACAAGTGTTATATGAGAAGAAAGGAAACAGATTTAAGCATGGAAGACATTACTCCATTAGCACACTTATACAAGCAATTGACAAAACACGCACCCAAGCTAAAGAAATATAGTACCGAGTGGGTTAAAGGTACCGCCCACAAGATGTTTATGCCGTGGCCACAAAATGGGTCTTTATCTAAAGTCGTTTTACAACATATGATGACATATTTGCACGCCACATATACAGGCAAGAAGTTAGAAAAGAGCCTTGCTGTTCTCGAGTTGTGGAAAATGTACGAACAGGTAAAGGAGGAAGAGCCACCAGCCGATTGGATACGTAATGTATGGACAGAGGGAGGTGAGACGCCTACCACGCACCTGCCCCGCCCGAAACAAAAACCGAAGAAAGTAAGGACGAGGGATTATATCCGTTAAGAGAACTCAAAGCAGCTACGGGGTACAGCAACCCCACATATGAGTCACCTACACATAGTAGTGACGAGAATCAAGGGAGAGAAAGGGAAAAAATATTGACTCCGTAGTCCCAAGGGACAAGGGCAGACACGATGATGAAAGAAGCGATCAGTGCATCTCTCGACAAGGAGACAGAAGGGAAGCGATGGAAAGGGAGCGAAGACAGAACTGATGAGATAGCATTTGCAAAAGACGAATGGATGGGAGGACAAATCTTATTGAAACTCGATGGGAAAGGCAGTGATGACGCGAGACAAAAAGAGAGGTTAGATGAGACACAAAGGAAGAGGAAAGAGAACGAGTTAAGAGATGAAAGGATACGAAGGAAAGACAGGCAAAGGCGAGAACAGCTATATCGCGAAGAGCAAGAAAAACAGCTCGATCGCAACCCAAGAGCAGCCTATGATCAAGACAGACAGAAACAGCAAAGGATAAGGAGATGAAGAGATGAGGAAATTCGAAGTGCAGATGAGTGTAGAAATGAAAAGAGAAAGGAAGAAGATAGGGTCAGAGAAGAGGCGAGGAAGCGCAAAGAATTTGATGACGACGTAGAACGTAAGCGAAGACAGAGAGCACGCGATCTTGAATGTCTGGGGAGAGAGGTTAAAAAACCTGCTCCAATAGTAGATTGGGAGGACATCGAACGTGTACGATTCAGTACAAGGCACGTCTAGAGCAAATATTGATGATGACTTCGACACCAGAAGCATCGGAGAAACGATCGATAAAATATATGATGAAATGGGGCTAGAACAAATACCCCAAGAGGAGGGGAAAGACGAGTGCTTGGAAAGCACTCAGCTGTATGACACTGAAGAGCTCACTCAAAGTAGTGGGAATAGAGAGCTATCCCTGGAGAGATTAGAAATAAGCAGGAACAAGGAGGATATGAGAAGTTGCGTGAATTGGGGAAAGAATATGTCCGACTCCGAAAGAGAACAGCGCAAAGAAAACAAAGAAGGGAGGCGAAGCAAAAGAGGACTCCCAAGGGAAAAGGAAATAAGATGGTCAGACGCTAGTGAGTCTGCACCAAGAGCGTCAGAGTCCGCCATGCAGCCTGACCGATATGAAGAAGTATCTCACGGTCAGAGGGGGTGCCTTCGCCACCCTATGTAGACAGGCTAAGGACATTGCCAGGTAGACGGCGATGCAGGAATATTACCACTGCAATAGACAGGAGGACAATGAGAGTAGAGAAAGAGGGCTATGCATTCCAATTTCCGATGTTAGAGAAAGGGGGAGTAAGACCACAATATATTCCATGGTCACACATGGATCGAGAAAATTTGAAAAACAAACTTCCAATGTTGACATCGGGAGCCGGAAAATGGATACATGAGTTAGAAAAAATGACAGGGGGCAACACGCTAGCTATAGGGGACATTAAAGGTCTCCTGATCGCCATACTTGGTGAGAGAGCAGACGATGTGTGGGCACGAGCAGGCTACCCTGGTGTAACCACAACTAATACCACCCATGACAGAGCAACATTTAACAATTGTAGAGCTGAAGTATGGAAAGCGCTATGAGTACTTTACCCAGACACTTCCGATATGGGAGCTATAATAACTCAAAAAATGAAGGAGTCAGACGATCCGTTGATATATATACAGAATTTACAAGATGCGTGGGTGCTCGAAAACCATGAATCTTGGACTAAATCTATACCAGTGTTTTACCATATATTGTGCCAAGGATTGCCAGAACTGGTACAGAACCAACTCAAGAAGTTGGTGGGAATCGAAGCCAAACCTTGGGCAGAAATACAGTTGACCATTGCACATTATTGTAGACTGTTGCAAGAAAAGAATCGCAAAAAAGAAGTGACTCGTAAGGGTGAGGAAGCGAAGTTGGTGCAAAAGAAATGATCAAAGTATGCTCTTGAGGGAGCCATGATAACTAGCACAGCCGAATCAGGCATGCAGCAGGTGGCTAACCCGCAGCAGAATAATCAGGGCAATACAGGATTCTATCCCAGGGGAAGAGGATTTAGGGGAAGAGGGTGGCAGAGCAATCAGGGAGGTTTCCAAAATAATCAAGGAGGCTTTCAAAATATGCAAAATGGTAACCAAAATATGTCAAATGGGCAAATGACCCGACCACCGCCCGTTTGTTGGCTGTGTGGAATGACAGGGCATTTGGCGCGCACATGCAGAAGTAAAGGCATGATGCAGAACAGCCAAGGGACAGGAGCATGCATGGCAAATCCACATGCAGTTTTACAGCAGAGTGGTGCACAAAATCACACAGTGCAACAACAGGCACAAGGAACGCAACAAGGGGTGCAACCGCAAAACATGGGGAATTTACCACAAGGACAATTCCAACAGGCACCGCTGCAACTATCACAGACCTTGAGCCCCGGAATGGGAGGTAACAATGGGAATGGGGGAAATCCACCGGCACACGGTGGGCCGAATTTATATATAAGTTAGGACAGCTCACTGGGAACCCTGATGTGCTCTATCCTATCAGTGACACCAGACCCTCATAGGGAACCTAGGGTGGATGTCATTATAGGGGGTAAAGAAAATTCCTCCCTAGTGGACACGGGTGCGACACGCTCGTGTATACATGAAGGCAAGTTTTCCTTGTCCAGCGAGGCCATATATACTCAGAGTTTTACAGGAGCTCACAGTCGAGTTCCCTTTACAGACGCACTCCCAGTCTCCATTGGAGAGTGCGAAATGAATGTACCTTTATTATATTCACACCAGACCCCAGCAAACATTTTGGGCCGAGACTTAATGACAAAGTTGAACATGACAATTTCGTTCACGGAGGAGAGCATAGGGCCTCATTACGACCCCGGCGCTAAACCATGGTGCTATTAGCACCATGGTCCATGCCGGGGTCCGCCATGGTGAATGGCGGAATTACCGCCCCATTCCAAGGTTGGCGGGGTGGTAATTCCCCATTCATCATGGGCCCTTCCCTATTCCCATTTTTGCCCCATAGGGCTCAATGGGAATGGGGCACCGTACTTAGCACCAAGGTCCCTTTGCGGCACCCTACTTTAACGGCTGGTAAAACCAGCCGTTAAGGTCGGGTCCCGCAAAGGGACCTCGTAATCAGGTGTTAAGGGTTTAACCTTTTACGGCGCTGTTAAACCCTTAACGCCAGGGTCGTAATGACCCCCATAGTATGCTCCACTCTAGGAATGCACTATTCAAATGTATGCGAAATGGTTAGAGCATACTCAGGACACATTTCCATGAGGGCCATACCATTAGAGCCAGAAATCTTTGCATATGGCATGTGAGTGCTTATGGCAGGATTTCTAGGCTTGCAGACAGGATCATGAGACCCCTGATGAGTTTTTATTCAGACCAAGAATACCTATGCATGAGGAGGAGGGACAAGTATTTCCCTTGATGATACACACAGCTGCAGTGCGAGGGGAAGTGGTCTTGGTTGATGGTTACGATGATGAAGTCAGACAATGGTGCGCAATAATTGCTATTGAAGAAGGATATCGAGTGACTGACGTCACCGATGACGATTTGTTTGAAGAACCAGCAGACACGGGAGAGGCAATGGTGGAAGTAAGTCTCACCTTTTGGGTAAAGATGATTAAAAGAAAAGTACCTCAGAGAAGGATGTTGGCGCTAAAACGTCCTGAATATTTTGATGATGATATAGCTAAAATGCTTGTCTCAGTGTGGACTACTGGACCCTATGACGTGGGTCTCTTAAATAGGGTTGGAGAAGTAAGGATTAAACTGAAACCAGGAGCAATTCTATCAAGAGCCTGACAATATCCTGTGTCCAGAGAGGCAGATGAAGGGATTTCTAAGACAATTTCTGCCATGAAGGACCAGGGCATCTTAGTGACTTCAGAGTCACCATGTAATACGGCAGTATATCCTGTCAAGAAATCAAAGGGGGGGTCTTGGAGGCTAATTCAAGATCTTAGATCTTATTGTTGAGGCCGAGTTCCCTTTAGTACCAAACCGGCTACATTATTATGCAATATACCCGTCGAGGCAAATTATTTTACGGTGATTGACTTGAAAAATGCATTTTTCTCAATCCCGTTGCACCGTGACTCACAAGATCTGACGTCATTCACGTTCAGACAAATGCATCTGAAAAGCACGAGGCTGCCACAGGGGTACTGTGAGACCCCTTCTATTTTCAACAGAGTTCTGCAGATGGACTTAAGCAATATTGCATTAAAAAGTGTCGTCCTGCAGTATGTGGATGACATCTTAATTTGCAGCAACACAGAAGAGCAATGCAGGCACCTTTCTATTCAACTATTGACTATACTGGCAGAGAAAGGATATAAGGTTGACAAGGAGAAATTACAGTATTGTCAACAGGAAGTGCTGTACATAGGCCAGCTAATCTCACATGAATGGAAGAAAGTGACCTAGAAAGGGCTGAAGCCATATTGAACACAGCTAAACCGCACACATTAAAGTAGATGCAGAGCTTTTTTGGGCCTATGCAACTATGTCAGGGCATGGGTCTTCGATTACAGCTCCTACACTAAACCTTTACTTCAGGCCCTAAAGAAGGCCCAAGTGACGAAAGAAAAGATTGAATGGTCTGAGGCCATGGATAAAGGGTTTGCTGAGCTCAGAAGAGCTATTTGCACAGCTCCAGTTCTAGGAATTCCCAATTATGCAGAGCAATTCTATCTGTTTTCAGACACAAATGGCAGCGTCATGACGGCAGTGCTCGCTTAAAGATCCTCGTTGGGGTACAAGCCCTGGCATATTACAGTGGGAATCTGGACCCAGTGATGAGAGGCCACTTCGCTTGCGAACAAAGTTTAGCTGTCACAGCGTTCGCCATAGAGAAGGCGACAACCATCGGATGCTGAATAACATTGTACGTTGAGCACTCATTATTTGCCATTCTAGAGAAACCGAAAGGCACATTGACATCCCAGAGAGCTTCTGCTTATGAAGTGATCATTTCAAATCCATCGATCAAAGTAGTCTGATGTAAGATAGTGAACCCAGCGATGTTCATCGCAGAGCCAGTCACTGAGGGAGAACCAATACATGACTGTGCAAATTATGAAGAATTCTATGATGAAATCCCCAGGGTGAAAGAAAATGCCTTGGCAAAAGGAGAGATTGTCTTTATTGACGGGTCTTTGAGGATCAATCAAAGTGATGGGAAAAGATATGCAGGCGTCGCTTATGATGTAACAAATAGCAAATGGAGAATTTCGAGTACTTGTTAGTGCGCAAATACCATCTCAGTACTCAGTACAGGCTGCAGAATTGTTGGCGTTGATACTAGCCATTGAGAATCACGCAGACCAGGAAGTAACGGTGTACAGCGACTCTGCCTATGTGACGTTAACAGTGCACACAGGTCTAGCGCGCTAGAAAAGGAGGGGCTATCTCCGAGTAGACGGCACGCCAGTGCAGCATGCAGCCTTATTGGACAGGCTGATTAAGGCACTACAGCTCCCAGTGGGCATAGCGGTCGTGAAATGCGCCACCCACACGAAAGGGACAGATTTTATCTCATGAGGAAACCAAGCAGCAGACACGGAAGCCAAGCGTATGGCATCCAAAAGTGAGACGATTATGGAAGTGGAATTCGTGTGCACCCATGAAAGAATGATGGTTGCACGAACAACATCTGAAGCCTATAATGATATTGGGCAAACGCAGCTAATGGAGCTGCAAGGGGAGGCACACAGGAGGAGAAAAACCTGTGGAAACGTCGAGGGTGTTCTTTAAACCCTTCTGACAGCTTGTGGTGACAAGACAGCACTGGTAAACCAGTAATGCCTGTAGCCCTACTAAAAATAGCGCTGGAGCAGTTACATTACCCGGCGCATATGACAAAGGAGAATCTAGCAGCAACGCTCGCGGAAGACTGGTTCATACCGAATTTAGCTGAGCATGTTGCATTCTTTATGGTGAACTGCATGATCTGCCAGCAATTCACTGCTGGGCACATATTAAAAGTTATGAGAGGAGTCATCCCCAGGCCAAATGGGCCTTTTCAGCACTTGCATGTCGATTACGTGGACATGATTCAAGTATGCAAGCGGTACAGATACTTAATTGTTGTGGTGTGTCCATTCTCTAGATGGATAGTGGCAGGTCCATGTACACACCCAAACGATACATGTGCAGCAAAAATGTCTAGTGAGGGAAGTGTTCCCAAGGTGGAGGGTGTGTGAAGTCATGAGATCAGATAATGGGGCCCACTTTGTTAATACAGTATTTGAACAGATTAACTTGCTGCTTGGTATAAAGCACAAGTTCTCGTCGGCGTATCATCCACAAGGTAATTGGATCTGTGAGAAGCTCAGCGGCTTGTTGAAAGAAAAAATAGCCAAATTGAATCTTACTCTAAAGAGGGGATGCTGCACTGCCTTCCACTGGCACTGTATGCACTTCGGAACCAACCAGGCTACGACCATCATTTTACGCCACACGAGATACCCACAGGAAGAAGAATGAGAACTCCCCTAACACCCCCAGATAGAGCTAGATGTGATGCCCAGTCAACAGGAGAGGTTTTAGGATCTGAAATGCAAAACTATCTGAACTGCATGACATCTTGCCTTACTGTATTTCAGACCAGCTGCAGCGTCAATGAAGAGGGTGCAGTGCAGCACAAGACACAGAAGGAGACATTGCAGCAGATCCAGCTCGAAGTCTACGTGTTCCACTTGTCTTCCCTGGAGACGCCGTCTTCGTAAGGAACCACACAAGGAAAAGATGGGACAAGCCAAGATTCAATGGTCCTTTTATCATAGAGGATTGCACTCCGTCCGCTGTGAAGCTACAGGGCAGGAGAGCATGGATTTTTCTCAGTGGTATTAAACCCTACATCGGAGAAGGCCCCCTGGCTGCACCCCAACGAGAGGAATCGACGAGCAATGGGGAAGAACCACAGCACATGCAGACAAGATCCATGACGAGGAAGAAGGATGCATGACCAGCAAAGTAAAGACAAAGAACTTTTTGCAAGTTGTGGCTTAACTTTGACACTTCCTCTGAGCAAAAAAGGGGATAAGGACATAAAAAACAGACACTCTGTGCATCCTAGTTGCAGGATGGAGAAGAGAATTGCGCATATAAGCCACACCATGTTTGTTGATTTGAACTTTGGAGAGAGGCACTCCTAAGCCTTGAGGAGAAAAGGACTATGCAAAATCTTAATCGAAGACATTTATATTGGAAGCAAAAACAGTATCCCGATTCATTCAGTACCGAGACCTTATTCGGAATCACTTATGGTGTCCCACAGTAGAGACATCACGGAAGAAGTGGTCACCTATTTCAATTTAGTACTAAGGTCATACCCGTCGCTGGTAGGGAGACTCACCAGTGTTACAGACTTTCTACAAGATCCTGAGAACAAGAAAATAATAAGACAACTGCTCACTGTCATTGCTGAACAATTCATCCTATTCCCTGAGTACAGTGAGAAAGAATCAAATGCTCCCAACACAGGTGGAAATAGATTAACTCATCAACACACTGTTCTTTCGCATAATCGAAGACTGTCCAAACATTGTCGGAAGAACTACAGATACACTAACATTTCTTCGAGACCCAGCAAACACTGAACATTTAAGGCAGCTCTTGAATAAGATAATCATTTTGGTCGCACTCCACGCAACTGGACAGTGCATGTATTGTTTACATCCAGGAAAAAACATATAATCCTAAAACAAGCAAGACAGAACAGATGTCCCTGTCACCAGAAGACAGCAGATTGGCGCACAATGTCCTTTTTCGCCTAGTCACTGACTTTCCAGAATTGGTGGGGAGACCTATTGAGGTTGACGTCCTCACCTTCATCAGAAATCCAGCTAATGTCGCACAGATGGGAATACTCCTACATGTAATCATACTCCAAGTGGAACTTTCCAACCATCAGAGAGATTATCTGAGGAGATTCTAAGTGAAACATTCCGCTGAGGGACAGATCGAGGAAGCAGAGTCAAGAACTTCATTTGCTATATTTGTTGTTGTTTTTCCCTATTTTTTCATATTAATCAGTGTCCAAAATGTCCTCAGGACTGAAGCAGATTCGAGGAGTGGACTGGGAGCTCATGTACTTTGAACATGCACAGTGAAAGTGACTCCCTGAAGTAATTCTTTTATTGATTTTTCCCATAGTCTAGCAAAGGAACTGTATCCTGAAGTAAGAGACAATTGTCGCTCGCAAGAGTGGGGACATTTGTGAAGCACCTGACACTTTTGACACAGAACTCGAAGAACGATATTGGGTAGGGAAACAATAACATTGACATTTGATAAATGATCGAGATGGGGGCCCAGAGCAGTAACCTGGTCCTCCCACAAGCAGAGGGGCACCCTCGTTTCTCTGGAAGAAAATGCGGTCGCCTTGACCCATAAAGGCATTATGTACTTATGTATTATATTTGTCATTATTTTTCTGTCTTTAACAATCAGAGCTGCATTCTTTATTGGTGCACAAAACGTTCCCATTTCAGTGCACCCACCTGATGATATACGAATGAAACCCACAAAAGCACCCAGACCTTATATAGTCATTCCAGTCGCTAGAAAATCTGATGGTAGAGTAAATGAACTTGAAATGAATGTGATTAATAGTGATATACACACATTTATGGTAACACACAAATAGAAAAGCCAGAGACAGGGTCGGCATGAAATGAATGAAGAAAAAACACTGACAACCACACACACACACACACACACACACACTGAATGCACACGAAATAGGCCTAGTATCAGTAATCGCAACACTGCAAATGAAAGTAGCAGAGAAGATGGGACTGCCCGCCATAAAAACCTTCACAGGAGATAGTGCGAGAAAACAAGAAGAATTAAGAGAAAGACCAACAGAAGCAGTTATATCAGAAACTCTTGAGAAAACAAAAACCAACTCGGAAAAACTCTCTGCACGGACACAAATGGTAACAGACTTATTATTCCCATACATAGCCAGAACGAGAAAACTACAAGAGGAACTGAAGAACAAAACGAGAGAGCCAGTATCATCAAGCACACATGTTCTAACGCAAGGGACAATTACCAGGTCTACAATACAGCCATATACCGGGCCGGTGTCAGGCTGGTTGGCGTGGCATTTGCACGCAGCAGAGAAAAGATGCATGAGGACTGGGAAAGAGCTGCCAGACTCCTGTCCACCCAAATGGCGCAGATGAAGAGGCCTGCACCATGGACAGGGATACCTGCGGATCCTCCAACAAGAAAAAGCCATACAGAGGCATTCAGAGATGTAGTTATAGCAAACTACATGAAAACCTTAAGAACGACTACCTGGACAGCACAGCACATTTAGGAAACAATATTTGGTATCAGCACACGAAAGAAGTTGGAAGACGAAATTCAGAAGGAGAATGCTTTGTTTGTGCACTTCTACCGTACAGCATGAGGAAGTCCAAGATCTTCATAGCTGTAGAAATCGATGTCCCGACAGCACACTGTCTCTCAAACGTAGCAATGTGCAATACCAGAGGCCAGTTCATGGGAAGGGATGCCTCATTGATATGGGCAACTGAGACAGCTAATCCCGATGAAGATGATTATGTTCAGGGCATTAAGACGAGAAAAGAGATCATACTAGAAATCATGTGATCAGGTACGAGAAACCTGAAGTTAAAGGAGCAGGAATAAGATGGGAAGTAAACCCAAGACTAAATGTCCAAGGAAAAACTCCAGAAGAGACTCAAATTTGGAAAAACAGAGGCCAAATGCAGATTTCGGGAACAGTGCTTTCACCAAATGGATGGGAAGAAGGAGTAGTGATCTGCCGAGCCTGGATGGTCCTTGGAGCCTGCGAGGAAGCAATCAAGAACTCACAAAGACTGTGCAAACCAGTATGGCCAAAAATCACAAAATTACTTACATGGGTCGAAGACATAGGAGGACCCTTGCAGATAGTGCCGCTCGAAAGCCCAAAATTGTGCTTCAGGAACAATGGGACAAGGAAGATGGGAGATAATCAGAACTGCGGACACATTTTTGAATGACTCATGGGACTGCAGTAATTATTGGATCATTATTGGGCATGCGGATCCAAAACATACATCAGACTGCCGAAGAACTGGGAGGCATATGCATAATAGTGAATGTCCACGTTCCAGCACTAGTAATCCTGAAAAGTGACCTGATTATTGACAGTTTCCCAAAAGCAGATGCTGAGGAAGAAGAGATCTGTGGAACTGATAACCAGAATGAAGAGAGAGAATTACTTCTCTGCCAAATCAGAAGAAGCATTTCGTGCAATCCCATATGAACGCAGTCTGTTCAGCCTCACCTCATCAGTGTTCACAACGATTTTCATGTGAAGAATCCAAGTTGGAGTAAACACTAAATGGTTGCAGATAACCAGATGGGAGTTATGGCAGACCATCAACATGACCATAAAAGGATTTAATGTAATCAAGTAAGAGTTAAGAGCAATTCGACTGATGACTCTACAGAACAGATATGTCCTTGACATGATCAGAGCCATGGATGGAGGAGTTTGTGCAAAAATTGGAGAATCATGTTGCACATTTATACCTTCCCACGACGAGGAAAATGGAACTTTAATAGAGGCCATAGGAATGCTGACAAACTTGCAGAATCAGATTTTCAATGAAACTGACGAAGTGGATGATGACAGCTGGTTTGGATCACTATTCTCATGGGTTCCACAATGGATGGCAGACGCATTCAAGTTTCTGGGAACCCTGCTAGTGATGATATTACTAGGATTTTGTGTCATCAAGATAATAATTTTGGAATGCCAGAAAACTGCAAAGAAAGCCATAGGGATGAAGATCATGATCGATGTCAAACCAGGATGGAAGCCCAGAGATCTAACTGATGAAGAAATAAGAGACTTTGTGAAGGCCAGCGAGCATGCACCAGAAGGTACAACGTTTCTTTACCCCAGGAAACGCAGAAATTATGAAGGAAAATGGATTTATTGCAGCCCAAATGGACAATGTCAGCTAATGACATGGAACAAAGACGAACATGTAAGGACAACAGGAAACCTGAGAGGAATGATAAAAATATGGACTCCAAAGAGACGCTTCTTCAAACCATCATGTACAAACTCAGAAGATGAAGAAGAAATGAATACAGAAGAGCTAAGTAAGATGAATCCAAAAGAGGAAGCGGAAGTGGTCGATGAATCGACCAGAGGGGGGAGTGTAGAAAAGGTCCCAAATAAGGCCTGGACTCCAGCCAGCCATTTTGAAGTACCAGGAATGTTCACACCAAGATATGTGACGTATGATGAGCAAATAAAACAGCAGAGAGCCGCAGTAGGGCTCTTCCCAGTGCCTATCAAACCCTACCAGCAAATGGGATTAAATGAAGATAGCCTAAACACTGTCCCGGAAGAAACTCAAACGACCTTAATGGAAGACGAATGGTGACGATACGAAAGCCTGGACAGACTTGCAGATAGAAGATAAAACGACTCAAATATGACACACAGAGATGAAACGGCATGACTAAGGATATCGTGAACTTAGAAGGAGAGATGATGTTGAAATATAAAGAAACTTAAACCGTAAACAGGATGAAGATATTCAACCAGCTAACGCCTGTACATATGCTTGAAACCGCAAGAAACTAAGAAAACAGTACGGCTTGCTCTGCTTAGTAGAAGATAGACCGTGGCAAGCGCCACTTATACATATCTACCTCAACGAAGCACATTATACAAGTGCGAGTCCACTTTACACAAAAGCAGAATTAACTCAGTTTACTAGAGGTCAAAGAGGACAGGATTCGTATTCCAGCTAAAACGAGCAGAGATGGCTGAATCGAAACTCAGCAAGAGCAACTCGTACCTGGGAAGCCAAGGTCAGACCAAGAGGAGGAGCAAACAGTAGCTTTGCGGAATCAAAACCTAAGAACAGAACAGCCTATTTCAGGAAGGCCGAGATAAGGAGGCCCAGGCAGGTGGCAAGCCGAAAAGAATTAAATGCGCCAATAGAAGTAAATCTAGGCAGATTCACGGTGTGAGCAGCACATGACCATCCGAGCAGAAAGAGGCACGGGTTCACACCTACGCCTGGCTGTCACCCAGACAGAGATATCATAACTTTTTCTGACAAGAAGATACAGTCTCGAGGCCAACCGCAGCCAACTTATTGACACATAGCCACTAAAGTAATGATTGATTGAAGGAAGGCCGGGTGAATCTTAGGGTATCCTGCACCTGGTTGACCATTATGCGTGCTGCTAATTAAGGTGGAGATTTATGCATGGGGTTGAAGCCAACCCAATCACAATGGACCAAATAATTTAGGGTCCTATAGATTTATTTATTTACTTATTTGGATTTTAAGAGCGCGCTAGCAGCCTGCAGGCATTGAGGCGCTGTAACAGAGCTAAAGGAGGCTTACTTGAGGGTTACAATGATGCCGCTAATGCGAGAACTTGTTTACATTACAGGGTCACATGGTTTGGAACATAATAGGTTACATCACAAGATACATCAGAGAAAGAGGTTTGTTTTGATTGCTTTGCGAAACGCTGAGTGAGTGTCAATGAGCCTGAGGTGTGGTGGGAGGGCATTCCACAGAGTGGGTGCGACTGAAGGGAAACTAGAGCCGCCTGCACGGGCTTTGCATGTTCTAGGGATGGATAGCAGGTTAAAGTACTGGGATCTGGATGGTTTGTAGGTAGAGGGTTTGGTGATTCTCTGTGCTAGATAAGGAGGAACAAGGTCATTGAGACACTTGTGAGTCAGGGCTAGGGCTTTGAAGATGATCCTTTGCTTAACTGGAAGCCAATGGACCTGTCTCCTGAGTTCTGAAATGTGTTCTTTACGCGAGAGACCAGTGGCGGCTCTGAGCGTGTTGTTTTGAACAATTTGCAGTTTGGCCACATTCTTGGCAGAGGTGCCTATGAATAGGGCATTGCAGTAGTCGAGCCTTGATCCAAAGATGGCCCTGGCGATGGTTAGGCAAATTTGTTGGGAAAGGAAGGGTCAGACTGCGTTGATGAGTTTGGAGTGGTAAACTGACGTGGAGGCTATGGCATTAACCTGCCTATTCATGGTTACGTCAGGTTCTAAGAAGACACCTAGGGTTTTGATGGATGGTGAGATGGTAATGGGAATGTTGTCAATGGTGAAGGAGGAGTATTGAGTGCCCAGTTTACTCAGGGTGGAGGATGAACCCACCAGCAGAAGCTCGGTCTTCTCACTGTTGAGGCATAGCCAGTTTTCTGCCATCCAGGATTGGATTGTTGAGTAAACGGAGTTCAGGGTATTCTGGTCAGACAGGTAGTCTCCCGAGAGGGGGATCAGTACCTCGGTGTCATCTGCATGGTTCGTGTATGAGATGCCTAGAGAGTCCAGGATTTGAAACCGGGGCCTTGTGAAGAGGTTGTAAAGAGTAGGGACTGTGCAGGAACCTCGCATTTGATAGTACTCGGGTCAGCGCAGGAGGAGTCAGAAAAGACTTTCATAGCTCTGTCTTTTAGAAATGAGTCTATCCATTTGCAGGCCTTGTCAGAGAAGTTAGCCACAGAGGATAAGTGTTGGCATAGAGTTTTGTGATCGACCAAGTCAAAGGCGGCTGGCAGGTTGAGGAGCAGGAGGAGCGCAGGTTTGCCGGCATCTCTGAGGTCATCGATTTGTTTTTTTAGGTCAAGGAGAGCCGTTTCGGTCCCATGACGAGGCCTGAATCCTGATTGTCTGAGTCCAAGGATGTGGTTGTCCTCTAGGTATTTCTGAATTTGCAGGTAGGCTGCTTTATCCAGTATTTTCAGTAGAAGTGGTACAGTGGTAATGGGCCTGTAGTTGCCTGGGCAGGAGGGGTCAAGGAAGGCTTCTTGAGGAGTGGACGAACCCACGCTTCCTTTAGTCCCAGTGGGACGGAGCAGGTACGAAAAGAGGCATTAATGAATGCTGTGATGATCGCGGCTAGGGATGGGGCACAGTCCTTGATGACTTGTGCTGGGCAGACATCACCTTTGCAGTTGGAAGGTTTGATGATCTCTGATTCACTCATATCTTTGAAGTTGAATAAAGGTGAGGAATTGGAATCGGTAGTGAGGGCATGAGAGCTTTCAGAACTGGCGATCCGTTTTGTGATCTCCTTTTGGTGGGCAAGGATTTTGGCCTGTAGGGTCTCAAGTTTTTTTAGCATTGCAGATTGAATGGAGTTGCACCAAGATTCGTCCTTCACAATTGATGAGGGTGGGGCAGAAGGGGTCTCTAGTTCTCTGAATATGGCTAAGATTTGGCGGCTTCCAGATTTAGCATTGGTAATCCTGTTATTGTAAGATGTGGCTTTGGCGTTGGTAATGGCGGTTTTGTAGAGCTTTCGAACTGCGTGAGAGTGCAGCTGGGAGGGGGATGGAGGGTGGGTGAGGGTCCTTAGAGGAGATAATGTTGAAAGTGATGCAGTGGTGATCAGACCAGGGTAGTGGCGAGATCAACGGGTGGCTGAATGAGCAGTTGTGGTGTGAAACCCAGTCCAGGGTGCAGCCCTTTGTGTGGGTTGGGCTAGAGATGGTTTGTGAGAACCCAAGGGTGGCGAGGGCTTTATTGAGGGCTGAAGCATGTGTGTCTTTTGGGTCAGTAAGTCCCAAGTTGAAGTCCCCCATGAGCAGGACTTTAGAGGATTTTTTGAGTTTATCAGAAAGAGAGTGGGTGAGGGCATCTTTGAAGTCACTGGAGGGGCCAGGAGGTCGATAGATTAGGTGAATGGCAATAGTGCAGTTGTGGGAGAGCTTAAGTTTAAGTAGAAGGTAGTCAGAGTGCTGATCAAGGTCCTTCTGGATTGTCCGGATTGAGAGTGAATCTTTGGCAATGACGGCAACCCCGCCATCTCTGTGCGAGGAGCGGTCACGTCTATATATAATTATCCAGCGTGGATAGCTAGGGCAAGGGCGGGTCCAGATGCATCAGTCAACCAAGTTTCACTGAGGAATACGAGGTCGAGGTTGTTGTTGCTGATTAGGTCATGTACATCTATGGCGTGTGCCGGCAGAGACCTGGAGTTGATGAGCGCACACTTCAGGTGGGCTTGAGGTGGGGAGGGGGGAGCAGTGGAGGGAACATAGCTAGGCAAGATTGGCGACTGTGCAGTGGTGTGAATGGGAGCTGACGGCATATGGGGGTAAGACTTGGATAGGGTCCCATTTGCAGTGGTGCTGGCAGTGGAGTGAGGTAACATCACATTAGGTAGCTTGGGTGCAGACTTAGCTATAGGCACAGTGGCAGTGGAGCATGGCAACATCACATTAGATAGCATGGCTGCAGACCTAGCTATAGGCACAGTGGCAGTGGAGCATGGCAACATCACATTAGGTAGCATGGGTGCAGACTTAGCTATAGGCACAGTGGCAGTGGAGCATGGCAACATCACATTAGGTAGCATGGGTGCAGATTTAGCTATAGGCATAGTGTCAATGGGTATAGGCATAGTGTCATTGGGGCAGGGTAACAGCACAGGAGGCATCAGAATTGGTGTTGTGTTTTGAACTTCGCGTTGATTTATGAGGGGCCCAAGCACTCCTGACCGCACACTGGGGGCAGTTGTAGCATTGCTCAGTGAAAGGTTTTTGCTGGAGGGTGGGACCACGCGATTGCATATGGGCTGCTGCCGGGGACCAGTAGTAGAACCAATGAGACGTCGTACTTTTAGTGACATCTACATGAGTAATGTTAGAAGGAAGGGCGTAGACGCCCACCTGATTGTGTTTATCCAATCCCCTCACTCCATTACATATACAGATATACTACCTATAGTAAAGTTACCTTTTCCTAACCAATAGAATTGCATGTTAACTTTTGAGCATTACACATCAATGATGACGAGTTTTGGGTATAAATGTTACTGTTTGTATGAAGTTCTTGGAAGTTGAAACGAGACGGACTATCGCATCACTGCTGATTTCCATGTTTCCCCATTTTTTGTACTTGTCATTAAACGGACTCCCCTTTGCCAAACCATTGAGTTGTCATTATTGATTGGTGTTGGAGTAACGTACCTACACCCCCATCCATCTCAAAGGTGCAGCTATCTCGTCTTAAACTACTGCGCAGCAAACCCCAACTCTATGGGCCGGCCGGGGGTCTCCCCAGTACATTCCTACTAGAAGTGCAGGACAATAAGGGCAAAAATTCAAAGTGATGACAGACTACAAGCCCGGGCTGAATGCGCGTTTTACCCTTGGCATTGGTTCTTTTGAGGTGTAGCCTATGCGCTGGGTTATACATGTGTTATAAAGTGACCTGGTGCTAGTCATTATTTCATGCTGCCGTGCATTGTTTTGGTATGCATGATGTGAATACTAATTTCATTTCCACAATAAAACTAAACATATATTGTTGAAATCTACTGGTGATATTACTAAAATGGTTTAATTTGTAATAGAGTATTTTATTTAATGAATTACTAAACAGTCAGCAAGCAAAGGTTTGCCAGAGCAACGTGGAACATTTGCTTTGAGATGTAAATGGCCCCACCTCCAGTCCACTGCTAATTATCCCAAGCATTCCCTCGTGTGTATGATGTACACCACGCTAGATGTTTTTCCATTGTGGCTGTCATCAGGTGGAGGGGTCTGCGAAGTTTATGTGCCAACACGTAGACCGGCAGCTACTGCCATCCAGCAATGCAGATACATGAGCCTCGAGTCTGAGCATAAAAAAGGAAGTGCCCGTCTCCACAATCATGCAGAGTGTAGTGTGGAAAACATGCCACAGTTTATCCCTCTACTTATCACGCAGAGTTGCGATGCCCTGTGGTGCATACCTCAATTCACTCTCTTTGGGTTGGTGTCACCAGCCCTGGACAATGTACACCCTCACGTCAAAACCAAGACCCCTCCATAGACTTCAATGGGCCACAATCATCAAAAATGAAAACATCAGATTTCATCTACATTGTGCATTAACCAGATTTAGAGGCCAACCATAGTAGTCTTTCCTTGCTCCTAGCTGCCAGTCACAACTCTCCACAGCAACGCCCAATCATGGCAAGCAGTGAGTAGGAGCATTCCGCTGCGGGTTCGCCATCTCATGTTTTTGCCCCACATGCATGGCAGGAAGGTTCCTCTTTCACCCCAACAGTGAAAGAGGAAGTTTGCTGCTTCTTGGATCTAATGATGCTGTGGTGGGCACTGGTGGAGAGCGAGTTGTAAGAGTAGTGAGCAAAAAAGGTGAAGAGGAGGAAGTGGAAGAAAATGGAAGGGCAACAAAGAATGGAGCTTTGGTTATCAGGGTGTGGAGCTAAGAGAGACAGAGTGAGACAGGTGGGGGGACATTAATGCATTTAAAAACAAGAAGGAACTTGAAGAGGGACGGCCAGTGACTCTTACCTCCTCAGCTCAGCCTCAGGGTCGTCTCTCCATCTCCGCTGCCACTGTGGGGTGGTGGCTGGGGGGGGGTCGCCCGTGCCAGAGTGCCTGTGTGCCCTCCTGGGCTGGCCTCTGCTGCACTGCTGGAGAGTGGCTGCTGCCTGTGCTGGTGTGGTCCTCGAGTCGATGGACTCCTGCTGTAGAGACAGCGGCCTCATCGACCTCGCCTGTGGCACTGGTCAGGTCCTCCTTTGTGCGTGGCTTCCTGCAGGCTGCAGCCCCAGTCCTATCCGGGACCTGGGGCTGGGAGTGAGGGCTGGTGGCAGCACAGAGACGAGTCTTGCCGCATTTTCATTGGCCATGGCCAATATTAGTTGCTTTCAACTTTGCAAAGTGGCGTGCAACAAATGTGTTGCTTGCTTCCTACAAAGTTGAAAGCAACTTTGCACGCCAGTGGCCAAGCCCAGCCCTGCAGGCAGCCTCCAGCCTCCTCCAGCAGCCTGCCCTGCTGCCCCAGGTCCTTCAAGGGCGAGCAGTTGCAGGAATCTGTTACTTTTTACAAAACACTGGGAGCAGGCCAGGCTGAGGCCAGCCCGACCCACTACCAGTGTTTTGTAAAAAAGTAACACTTCCTTCACAATCACCTAGCGCCATGGTGTCAGTCTTGTGCCGACTCGCTGCCTGCAGGGCTCTGATCATGCAGAGCAGATCAGAGTAGGCAAGATCGGCCCAGGCATGGACTTGAAACCCGGCCCCTCGCCCGCCTCTAAGAATTTCGGATTGTCCATGGGCCGATCGGCCGATGGGCCAATCCAACCCTGCCCTCAGCCCACCACCATTTTCACCTATCACATTGCTTGCTCACATTCGGTAGATCCCACCCAGGCATCACTGACAGCAGCACCACCAGAAAAAAAAAACACAGATACCTTGTAGCAGAGACATTGCTGTTTTCTATGGTTAAAAAAAGACTGAAAGGAACAGCAACAGAAGCATCCCCTGAGGTGGGGACCAAGCTGGTATTTGGAGACATACATTGTAATTGTGTTTGCCCTGCGGGACATGTGCAATTTTTCATATGGAGCTAGATGAGGGGTTAGGTATAAGCACATGAGGGTGAGGACTGCAGGGGTTCTTAAAGGCCTTGTTATTTATTTATTTATTTATTTTAGTACATAAATGAACTTTTACAAATACATAAAACACATACATTAAAATGTATACATTTTTAAACGATAATCAGTTAATACAGTTTCATTTTCTATACACTCAGTCGAACAGAGTTCTATTAGGCGTAAATGAGACATAAATCACACCATTCACAGTCGTAATACATTCATAGTACACAAGGCACCAGAAGGCAAAGCATTTAGCATTTGACGATGACAGGGCCCAAAACCAGTATAACGATGCAATAACAGTACGGTGCAATGCAATAGCCTTAATACATTTAAGAAAGAGGCAGAGATAAAAATAGAAGGGAAAGAGGAAAAAGAGGAACAAAGAGGAAAAGAGGAAAAAGGTCGAGACTTGGTGTTAGGCGGTGCCACCGTACTAATTGTTTAGGCAATATTCCCACGTATACTGCTCGTGCAGGGCCGCCGCTGCCACACCAGATTAGGTTAGATGTTCGCGAGTATTTATAAGAAGCATTTTATCTGGCACCAGAGACTCAACAGTGCTATTGGACTGCATCCGAATCTGTGCTTAAATAGTAGTTCCAAAACTGATTGATTTGATGGAATCATGCTGGCTTACGAAATGGCCCAGAGTAGTTTAGTTTAGTTTATTCATTTGTATTGCACACCGGACCCGAGGGTATGAGGGCGCAGGAGCAACAAGGTTATTCGCAGCTTGGTTATATGTTGTAGTGCAGTACAGTAATTACAATGGTTTTATAAATACAATAGAGTAAATACAATGGATAATAGATGGTTGAAGCAGTCATGCAAAAGGCAAAAGTTTACGGATTTACAAATATACATATTTACAAGGTGGATAGCGGTGAGGTGGGATGGATGGAGTTAGCGGTCATTGTTCTTTATCCAGTGTATGTAGTTGCGTCTAAAATGTGTGTAGGTTTGGGGTGTCCTTAGAGAAGGTGTTAGGGAGTTCCAGTGTTGGGCTGCTTTCACCTGGAAGCTGTTTCCACCCATTTTGGTGCGTTTGAATCTGGGAACTGTGAGATGATTAGCGTTGGAGGTTCTGGTAGGTCTGTTGTAGGTGTGTGTACTTATTCTATCGACTAGGTATCAGGGGGCAGCGTTGTTGAGGCATTTGTGTGTTAGTGAGGCTACTTTGAGCAGGATTTTATCTGCTGTGTTGAGCCAGTTAAGGGCTCTCCTAATGTTGGAGATATGTTCTCTCTTGGGGATGCTGAGCGCTGCTCTGAGAGCGTTATTTTGTAGCGTCTGTATTTTGTTAGTAACCTGTTTGCTAGCTCCTACGTAGAGGGCATTACAATACTCCAGTTTTGATAATACGAGGGCTCTGGCTAGTGTAATGCAGCTCTGGCGGATACGAAGGGTTTGGCTGCTCTTATAAGCTTACATGTGTAGGCCGTGGAGGATACCATAGAGCTAACCTGTTTGTGGAAGGAGAGGGAGGAGTCGATGTATATTCCTAGGGTTTTCACTTCCTTAGCTACTTTGATCGGGTTCCCATCTATAATGAAGCTGGTGTAGTTGTGGTCCAATTTGGTTATGTTTGCGGGGGAACCAAGTATAATGAGTTCAGTCTTGTCATCATTCAGGCATAGACTGTGAGATGCCATCCATCCCTGGATGATGAGGTACACCCTGTTCACCAAGGCCAAATCATGGTTGTAATCTCCCGTCAACGGGATGAGGATCTAGGTATCATCGGCATAATTAGTGTAGGTGATACCCAGACCATCTAGATCATCAAACAGGGGCTTCGTGAACACGTTGTACAGTGTGGGGGAGACACATGAGCCCTGGGGGACTCCGCATGTGAGGGGTATGGGGTCGGCAGCAGCTGTGGTGGAGAAGACACGCATGGATCTGTTGCTGAGGAATGACTCGATCCAACCGATGGCTTCTTGGGAAAAGTGGGCAGCTGAATCCAGGTGATTGCATAAGATTTTGTGATCAACTAGATCAAATGCCGCAGAGAGGTCAAGGAGAAGCAATAAAGCTGTTTTCCCGTTGTCTCTAAGAGTGTCAATTGGAGCCTTCAGGTCGATGAGGGCTGTTTCTGTCCCATGTTGGGGTCTAAAGCCTGATTGCCGGATACCAAGGAGATGGTTCAGTTCAAGGTATTTTTGAATTTGTTGGTAGGCTGTCTTGTCTAGTATCTTGAGCAGGAAGGGGCCGGTGGTAATAGGTCTGTAGTTGGTGGGAATGGAGGGGTCCAGAGAAGGCTTTTTGAGAAGGGGGAGGACCCAGGACTCTTTGAGGTTGCTGGGGACAGTACCTGAGGAGAAGGAGGCGTTGATGAGTCTTGTGATGAATGGCGAGAGTTCTCTTGCTGCATCTTTAATAATTTGTGGGGGGCAAATGTCGCCCTGACAGTTAGATGGTTTTAGGCTGAGAATGATTTTTTCCACTTTGAAAGTAGAGACTTTGGAGAAGCTAAAGCGGGTGGGGTTGGGCAGAGGGTGTTGGGGCGTGGGGCGCGGGGTCGTGTTAGTGGGGTTGGTTGGTTTGGCTAAGGAGTCTTTCTTATTTTTGATTTTAGTTTGAAGGCTTGTGACTTTGTTGTTAATGGCATTTTGGACACTGGTGCACCATTGTTTATCTTTCACACAGGTGTCTGGGGTTAGCACAGGTGTTTCCAGTTCTTTAATGATCGTAAACAACTCTTTAGTGCTGGAGTTGGATTGTGCGATTCTCAGGTTGTACGACTCTTGTTTGGCAGCTATGATTACTTTTTTGTAGTTGGACGTTATTTTATTGAGCAATTTTTTTTTATGGTCTGTGGGAGAGTGTCTCCAAACTTGTTCCATTTTGCGTTTTTCTAATCTAAGGGTTTTAAGGTGATTGGAGAACCAGTGGTTGAGATGCTTTTTCGGTTTACATTTTCTTAGTTTTAAAGGTGCAATGGAGTCTAGGGCAGTGCGCATAGTTTTGTTATAGCCTTCTTCAAGGTCTTGAGGGTTGGAGGAAGCAGGGAGTTGGTTAAGAGTAGGGAGGATGAGAGGTATCAATTTTTCCACTGTGATATTTTTTTTACTTCTCGTGGGGATGGCTGAGGCTAGCACGTTGTTGGTGATGGGGCTCGAGGCTTCGAGGGTGAAGGAGAGGAGATGGTGGTCGGACCATGATTGGAGGGAGTTATCGGTGATGGAGGCTGAGCAGTTGTAGTCTGCTACCCAGTCGAGGGTTCTCCCTTTGTTGTGGGTGGGGCCAGATACTTTTTGGGTGAAGCCTAATTCAGAAAGAGTATTATTGATGAGGGTAGCCTGGTGATCTTTGGGGTCTTTAAAGCCTAGGTTGAAGTCTCCTAGGAGGAGGCTCTGGGAGGTGTTTTTCAGGTTATTGGTGAGGATGGTGCTAAGGTCTTCCTCAAAGGGTCCTAAGGGAGGTCTGTAGAGTAGGTGAATGGATATCATTTGGGAATTAGTAGTAGGCAGCTTAGCAGTGAGTGTTTCACAAGATGGGAGGTGGGTAGAGGAGTCAAGTCTAATGTTGAGATGTGTTTTGGCAATTACGGCCAGGCCACCGCCTCTAGATTCTGTTCTATCCGCTCGGAGGATAATGTAGTCGTCGGGGATGGCTAGTGAGAGGGCTGGTCCTGCGACTGCGTGGAGCCAGGACTCGGTTACGGATAAGAAATCTAGATCTTCTGCTAGGATGAGGTCCGCTATATCTGTGGCATGGGCTATTATAGAGCGTGCGTTGATGAGGGTGCCTTTTATGAGTGCGGCAGTGGTTTTGGTGGGGGTGGAGAGGGTGGAGAGGGTGGCTGTGTTGTGGGTTTTGTATTTGGGTGTAGTATTAGGTGGGATGGTCTTAGGTCTTTCCAACGAGAGGTTGACGCAGGTGCTAATGGTAGTAGTACGGTTGTTCAGTTTGGACTGGATAGAGTCCCTGGCTCGAGGCTCGTACAGTTTAGGTAGTCTGCACCGTACACTTGTACTTTGGGCTCACTGGGTTAAGACCTGTCTGGGACTTTCCAGCTTGTCCAAATCTTTACAAATACGGCAGGTTCACTGCTCCTTTGGAATTTTTGTGTACGTGCCCTTTGTCATGAGCAAAGGACGTTAGTTGACTCATAGGTGTAATAAAAAGCTGTGTACCAGCGGGTTTGAGCATTTAACAAAATAATGCTGGGTTTGCATATATTTTTGGGACACACCAACCACGTATTTGTAGTTACATAAAGATTCCAAGTGTGTATTGTTATTCTGCCAGTCACGCTGTTCCATCATTCTTTTATAGATACTTTTGGTACAGAAAAACTAGTACCACGTTCAAAATCAGTTGTCGACTCCATGAATTGAAAACACTCTTTGTTGAGTCTCTTGTAATCGTTGGTGCCCCTTCTCGTCAAAGGAACAGCCTTGCTTCCATGACCCAGTATATTCAGCATAGGACATTTAGGCTCTGCCCTAGATTTAATGTATAGTAATCCTCTTCAGATCATTGTCTTGGTCTTCAAGGAAGTCAACCCCAATTCGAGCCTCAAATAATCCCTTGAGGTAGCTGGAGGGAGGGCTAGGAATGTCCTCCAGAAAACTCCTTCGAGGACATCCTACCAGGAGAGATCTCTCATGGCCAGTGCCTCAAGGCCATAGATGATCACTGGGACAAAACTCTGCTTGTAGAGTCTAATAATGCCTTTTATTGAGAATCATGCCGTTTTTTGGGAGAATTGATTTGTGATATGAGTCAGCTGCTGGGCCTTATGCTTTTTGCCTTCAATGATGTTATGGTAGTTACCCCCACCAGATAACTCCATTCCCAGGTAGGTATAGCACCCCACATACTCAGGTTTGCCCAGTTCAGACTTAAGACTTGTGCAGTTTAACTTTCCCCAGATATTACCATCATTTGTGTTTTCTCCGTGTTCAGGGCAAGGTCGTTTTTCTGTGCATAGTCCATCAAAGCTTTGAATTTACTTTTGGCACCGCTTATTGTGCAGTCCATTACGACCAGGTCATGAACATATGGTATGCTGGATATGAGGTTGTCTTCCTTTTTTACTGAGCAACCTTTATTGGACAGTACTGAGTGTGGGAGATCCAAAAAGTTTAAAACAGGAGACCCAGCCCACAACCCTGTTTGACTCCCCTGTTTATATCTACCCTAGGGGAAAGAGATCCAGCATCATCTAGCCATATGTGGACGCCTATACTTGTGTGTAGGGTGATTATAATGGTCAGGAGCCATTCTGGGAACCCCAAGTCTCTCAGCTTCTGCCAAAGTATGGAGTGGTTAATAGACTCGAAGGCCGCACTGAAGTCTACAAAGATCAATAACAACACAGGGCTGCCCCTCTGTGCGGACTCCTCTATCAACTTGTCTACTAGCCTGATGTTATGGGTAGTACTTGACCCTGGCCTAAAGCTAGTCTGTGTGGGGTGAAGTAGGTTACATCTTGTGACCCAGCTCTGCATCGCACCCAAGACAAATGTGGCAAACAATTTCCCCGTCACATCCAATAAGGAGAGGAGCCTATCATTTTCGGGCAACTCTATGTTTCCTTTTTTGTAGACGGGGAGAAGAATAGCCTATTGCCATGACACAGGGACTACACCATCCCTACACACCTTGGCAAATAATAACTTGAGAATCTTAAACCATACTCCTCGGTTTCCTTTTAACACTGAATTTGAAAGCCATTTGGCTCTGGTGCTCTCAAGCCCTTTAGATGGATCTATTGTTGTATAAATGACCTCTGTGCTAATTTTCAGTGGCCAGTGAGCTCCAACCCCATACACCTGCATGACCTCTGAGGATTGTACGAATTTAGATTTAATAAAATCAGTCCATTTTTCAGCAGGGATTGGGTTGACTATTTGTCAGTTGGTATCAACGTTGGCCTTTGATAACTGTTGCCAGATCAAATTAGTTTTTTTTGCTTCACAGTGTGAGAAATATGTTTTGCCACTGGGCGGTCTTCTGTGAGGTGCTTCTTCTTTTAAGCCAATTCCTTTAATTGCATTTCAGTCTCATTATCCTGGCATCAACCACCCACTGTCTACACCATGACTGTTCGACTTTTACGAATGCAGCACCACATTTGTCGCTTAGCCTCTCTGATTTGAATGTCGAAGGCATGTTTGTGTTGGGAGTAGAATACAGTTGTGTGCCTACGACAGAGAGACCCAGTGTCAAACGCCAATATCTGCAGACGTTCCCCCATGCTAGGTACCCCTAGTGACACACTAAGTGTAAATTCATTTTTAAGGAACCTCTAGACCACCCTGGAGGCCCGTTTGATGTTCTTAGGGGTCCATCCTAGCCGGTTTCCTGCACGGTTGACTTCTACCCCTCCTCCTCCCACTGGCCTTCTGCTCAGTTTAATCAGGCAGATTGATAGGACTAGTATGGAGTGGTCACTATATTCTGAGCCTAGAATAAGGGACTCAACATTTTCAGCACAGGTATTACTGGTGAAAAAGTAGTCCAGAGTGGACAATATTTTGCCCATCCGCCACGTACAGTGGCCAGGTACACTGGCCAGGTATGTCTCCAAGGGTACGTTCATTTAACATTGTAAATCCCAGCTCCTTAAGGAGTGCCACCCATTTGGCGCCTTTCCTGTTTCCTCGATCCTTGCTCATTATACTTACTGGGTTAACATAGCTATAGGCACAGCCACTATCAGTGTCTCTACCGCCAGCATTCAGGTCCTACCTATAAGAATGAAATAGGGGCCTGCTGAAATTGACCAGTAAGCACATATGGAGTCAATACAGTCATGAGTATTCTCCAAGTTAATAATAGACGGGGCACATACAGGTTAATCAAAAGCATTTCGGTAAACTCTCCACACCCACCAATCATAACCACTTCAATGGCCACTACATTTGGTCTACTCATCAATTTTGAACTCTCTACCGGGAGGTTCTGCTTTAAACCAATAATGAGGCCACATAACCCCTTCATTGCCTTCATCTGGAGCAATACAAATCCCTTCATATGTATCTCATTCATAAACCATGTATCCTGCAATAATATATCACCTTCATGCAGGAGAAGGAGGAAGCCCTTAGGGTCCAAAAAGTGGCTATGGCTACGGGTATTACAAGATACAATCTTCAGTAATCAATTTGGATCCACCAAGCGTCTTGGCAACAATTTCTGAACCATTCCTAGCCCATGGCATCTTCAGTCAATGAAGCTGGCAATGGCCCTGTTCCCAATATACCAGATGTTTAAACCCTTCCACCGTCTTTTACACCCCGGGCACCCAGCCGGGCTTCTGCCTGAATCCTAGGGCACACATGCGAGGGACAGTCAACTACATACCCCATATTCTCTATGGGCACTTGGTGTGCTCTAACTAAGGCAGTAACCTCAGGGGTTACCCAGTGTTCTCAAACATAGTTGCCCCCATTCACCTTAACAGGTTCCACACAGCTGAAGTCTGAAGAGGAGAGAACATGTAATGCCAGTAGACTTTTGCATATATTCAAAACCTCTGATCTGTCTGAATTTGTCGGAAAAGTTCTGCCCTCGCCCAAACGTGAATATTTTTGGATCCAGTTTGGCCTGCATTCCTTCCCTGGTTCAACTTTTGGAGATAATGCAGGTGGAATTGATATATCTCGGTTGCATTGGCCAGTTGCAGGTTGAATAAGCAAAAGGCCGACTTGACTCGCTTCCCTGGGTTTGATCATGCTGCCCGTCGGAACCATAGATAATGGTACTGTCTCCACTCCTGTTTCTTTATAGGCTGGCCGGGCCACATCACCAACTAGCCAGCTAGTGAGAGTGGCAGCAGATTGTTGCTTCTTTCTCTTCCATGCAGATTTCTTTTTGTCTTTCTTATTTCTTCTCTCTACAGGCGAGATGATTATGGAGTTTAATTGTTCTAGAGATTGGGTTTTAGGCACTCCACTAAGAAGATAGAACTGACGGTGGGCTTTGGTACGCTTAGCTGACCGTCTTTCTTTTCTGGTCATGTCAATGGAAATGTCTTGTTGATTTTCTTCAATGAGGTTTATTGCCCCTTGTGAAAGAGGTGAGTCTGGTTTTGTACCCAGATGATCTGGGTTTCCTGCAGGGGTCTGCTCTGGAGTTGCTAGAAGGCAACTTGGAACTCCCACAGTCTTGCAATCGACGGTCAATCAGATCCATAAGCCTACCATGCTTTTGTACTTCATCTAGTATTACCCCGCAGAGCTTTAGTAAGATTTTTACTGCAAAATGTATGACACTCGTAGTGGTATTATTTACGTCAGTTTGATCTCCATGTTCACTACTTCGAGTTGCGTTGCAGCATTCATCTTCAATTGTTGAGTTGGGGAATAGATTTGGTGAAGTTGCGAGGCGCCGGTTGGTTGCGGGGTTGGGGGAGAAGGGGATGGATGGGGAAGAGTGGGAAGGGCTGGGTAATACATCAGGGTTGAGGCCTGCCACCAATTTTCAGCGGAGGGCTCAATGGTCATCCCACTGTTACCCATAGCTTCTTGCAGAGTGTAACAGAGTGCCAGCAATGAGTTGTCGTCAATGTCTCCATAGTCTGAGTTTAGACAGTTTGATGTGTCAACAGCTGCATTTTAACAGGTATCAGACGGTTTGGGCTTATCGCCCTTAACAGAATAGTAGTAGTCCTCCCTGGGACATGGGTAGAAATGTGTATGTACACGGCATCGCTGTTGGTTTGCTCGGGTGGTATAACCGCCATGTCGGGTGATGTTCTCTGCCGTGAATTGGCTCAAGTGACGGCTTTCCCATTAGGTTTGCCACTTCTTGGATTTAAGTTTCTGGATTTTGTAACTGCCTTTCCCGGCATTTTTTGCGGCCCTTGGTTTAGGAGAGGTAGGGCAATATGGAGAGGTTTTGGGAACAGGATCAAGGCAAAAGAGAAAAACTGTGGATTACTGGTACTACGTGGCAGCTGCGCAAGTACTAAGGGACAAATGAGCCAAAGTCGACGTTCCACAGTAAAACCGTAGTTGCGTAATTAGTTCAAATGAAAAGACGTATGAACATCTGTATATGTGGATATTAAGGTTTTTGATTTTGTTTACCTTATTTCACGTCCAGTTAGCGTATTGCTTCATGCTCCTTGAAGGGCGAGGGAGGCGGTTAACCCCAACACCGAACACCAAACACTCTGCTGACACATTCCACTCAACGGGCTTCATGCTGCCTCCTTGGAGATATAGGAGTTGCATAATTAAAGGGCCAGTAACAATTTCCTGGTGATGTGTTTTACTCAAGTCCAGTGAGGGGGGTCTCAGCCAGCACACCACGACAGTCTGCTCTACCAAACACTCTGCTGACACACTGCGTGCAACGCGCTACCTCCTTGGAGATATAGTAGTCTCAGAGTTAAAGGGCCAGTAACAATTTCCTGTTGATGTGTTTTACTCAAGTCCAGCAAGGGGGGTCTCAGACAGCACACAACGACAGTCTGCTCCACCAAACACTCTGCTGACATACTCTGTTTTGGTATTACATTAATTATGAATGTTTGAGCTTACAGTAACAAATGTGTAGTTTCAGCAGCAGTAATCAATGGCCTGCACCCAAAATGAAACATTGCTTTGGTGACTACAGAAGAAACAGGTCATTGGTTTCAATCAGAGCATGAACCCTTTTAAGAAGCAAGGACATTTTAAGGGGCAAATGATGTGTATTCTCTGCAAAAGAAGCTGTTAAAAAAGAAAATTATATAATTGCACTCACATTGTAACCTGGCCCCTTTAAACATGTTACTATGCTTATTTGAAATGATCTCTTCCAATTAATAGGGTAGCCATAGTGAGAATGTTGAAACTGCCTTGCTGAGCTTAATCACATCATCAGCGTCTAAATTATACTCTTTGCCCCCAGGAGAAAGGGAAAGGTGGCAAATAGCGCCTGGGTAAATGCATAAAGTCAAAGAGCATTGTGGGGACACACAAATGACCATAGATCTTCATATTTGACACATATGCGTCTGGTAAAATATGCTTGAACTATATGTAAAACATACTGCCATATACCACTTGTGAAGGAGGCCAAGGTTTTTACCACCAGTGGGCAGATTAGAACTGATGCAATGCATATTTTTTATGATTTTCCAGTAGCTAAACAAATATGGATGGAGGGCAGAAATGAAACACCAGAATAAAAAAATAACAATAGTCATCTAAAAGTGTAAACCAGGCCCCCTCCAGCACAATGCACTCCACTGACTGCAATATGTATTTGAAGACCAGCTTTGGGGTGGGAAGGTCAAGCATTGGAGGGTGGTAATGTGTTCAATAATGGGATCAGCTGTTGCCTACGCAGAATTATTAGAGGTCTTGCATTTACCACCAACTGTAACCTGGGGGAGTACAGTTTCCAAGCTGAGACTGTTATTCCCCGTTCTTAAATAGTCAGTATTTTATCCATCAGTTACGGCAAGGAGCATTTGTATCACTCTTTCTAGAATAAGGTCTCAGGAGTAAAGAAATGCAATCTATTGTGGTCTGCGTTAAACCAGCTCTCCCGCATGGAGGCCCGCTCACACCCTTCCAGGTAAGGAACACTAGGACACAGAACCTCACTTATCGGGCTCCCGGCGTGCAGCGGCGTGCAGCGGCACCACCCCTTTTATTTGTTAACACCCGCGACGGCAGAACGTTGCCGTCGCGCCACGTGACTACATCACACAATCTATAAACTGTTTTACTTAGATTTGTATATCCTAAAAATATACAAATACAAATACAAATATAAAAGTGCCTTTAGGAATATGCGCCAAAAGAGTGAAAAGAAAAACACGCGTGCGGAAAGAAACATACGGACTTTGTGAACTGAAGGCTGGGATTCAACCCGTGACTTGATATACAAATTGTAAAGATTCTGAAAGTCAATTGACAACAATAGGCCCTGATTTGAAAAAGACGGAGGTACCATCGAAACACGTGTCATCAGATAGGGCGAATGACCAATAATAACACAAAACAATTGACCACTAAGAATCAAGTTTTTGTGTTTTTCTTTTTGGTCTTTTGGCGCATGAATACAATTAAGGGTAACTAGAAATACATTTCCTATGAGAACGAAGTTGAGGAACCAATTTACTCCGTTGTTACCATTTTTCATGCAACTTCAAAACAAGCTTTCCCCAAAAGAAAAAGGGCGCTGAGGTCCACCCCTAAGTAAATATTTGATAGGTTCCTCAATGATTAAGGCCTTTATGAATATGGTGAGTGTGATGTGTTTAGCAATGTATTTGAGTGTTGTTGTTTTTTACTGTAAACTATCATGAATTGATGATCTTTGATGTTTAATTGTGTGAAATGTGTATAACTGTTCCACACAAAAATAAATAAAAAACATCAATGATACGTACAAACCAGGCTTTCATAAAAGCCTGCTTTTTGCCTGCAGCCAAACCTGTCCTAAACCATAAGCAAAATAAATGACATATATTCATGGCATGCACGATTTGTAAGGCATAAACGCCCTTATATACGCTCGCTTACATTAGATACCCCCCCCCCCGTTACGACACTAGTTAACGTAAAGATTGTGAAATGGGCGAGAGCGGCGACCCGTGCTGAGCTGGGACTATTCATAAAGGCTATCTTCAAATTCAATTTGAGTACACATTTTAAATTGCATGCGGGGTGGCCATTCATATTCAAATGTGGTTCACGTATGCCATTCTTTAAAATGAATTGTATATATTTTTAACTGCATCGAGGTATGCTCGAGCTATGCCAACACACAGCGCCTACGTGTTTCCTCATTAACTCCTTTCCAAGAATACATTCCAGCACCTGTTCTTAGCAGGTGTATTTTTTTTCTTTCATCCTACAATCCCGCAGCCTCTATCACGTATTTTCAATTAAGAGCCTACGCACGATAAGTTGAATGAGTGCTAAGCCCACTGCCTCCTCCTGTTCCTGGCTGAGGAATCCTTATTAAATTAATATTTAGGACCTAAATCACAGAACGTTTAGCACTGAGCAAAGTGACTTCGCGTTGCCATAATGCACTTTGCACCGAGCCCAATTCACAGAGCGGAGCAAAGTTACTTTGCACTGCCAAAGTACTCTTTACACCGCGCTATATGGGCCTAGATTTAGGGCCCAATTCGTGGAACGTTTAGAGCGGAGCCAAGTGACTCATCACTACCAAAAAACACGTTCCACCGGGCCTAATTCAGAGCGTGGAGCAAAGTCACTTTCGACTGCAAAGTCACTTTCACTTTCGACTGCAAAAGCACTCTTTGCACTGCGCTAAATGGGCCTAATTCACAAAAAAACACTAAGCAGCACAGAATTAGTGATTTTTATGTGAATGAGGCCCTTTTAGCGCAGTGCAAACAGTACTTTCTACGTGCTAAACGTTCTGTGAATAGGCCCTTCGATTCCAATTTAAAAAAATTGAAGATGTGCCCCAATATCCACCCAGTGGAGAGGCTTGTACAAGGATCTGAGATCACCACACCAGAGTCTCCGCAAGCGCCACTGAGCAAAGGGAAAAATGAGGGGACATTGTACACTTACCTCTGCCGTCCGGTAGGTAGCAGACCGAGCAAAACGTTTCCATTGCAGGTCGTGGTCAGGGAAATTAAAATAATCAATGCAATTCAAATTAATTAGAAAAAATAATATGCTCGGTCCACATGTGTAAACTCAACAAACAGAAGGAGCAACTAAAATGAAAGACTTGAATGTAAATGTAATGGGAATGTAAAATGTTCTCTCTTCCTGTTATAGTATGACATATCTCTTTCTAATATTGACAGCAAGGCTATTGTAATGATGTTGTATGACCCACATTTACTGGATTGAGTAACCAGCGAGTTGCACGTAAGGATGGAGGGGATAGATCCCGGGCAAAGTGGTTATATTCCAAGACAACCCAGAGCAACACAGGTTCGAATCCAGGTGCCACGCCTAGAGACTGGTCTCAGTATTATGTAACCTGTATCTGTAACCCTACAGTCCCCCTACCTGCACTTTTTGGACACCTGCTGTCTGCACCTGCAGATGCACCTGCCACCCGCTGGCCACACTTCTTGTTATTGTTTTGATCCCATGTACAGCACTGCCCCCTCCCCTTTGCCCTGGCAATTTTCCCCTCCTCCTCCAATCTCAATGTCACTTGGCCTAGTAAGATTGTTGTCTCTGTCCTCCCTCTGTTCCCCCTTCCTTGGCTCGTCGCGCCTTGCAACACTTGTGTATAGGCGCGTTACAAATGCCATATCATATCATTAAGCAGGTTATAAAAGATGAATTAAGTGAGCAATGTTGCCAACTATGAGGTCAGTCCTTGGTAGAGAGTACCTTGGTCCTGTAGGTGAAGTGCTTGCCTTCGCCTTCTTCATTCACCTAGAAGCTCGCCCGTAGTCTCAAGAACCTGTTGCGTTGGTGCAGAGGTGTCAGAGCTCAGCGGTTCTTGATTATCACTCTATGTCCAAACTGTCTTGTAGACGAGTGGGTCCACAAAGAGGCTAAACACAATTCATAGGTTAAAACGTATTTAATTGAATACGCAGATGTTTCCTCCTGGGTCCAACTCAAAACATTGGCTGTCCAAGCAGTCTTTGCTTAAACGTTTCAACTGGATGAGGATTTCCTTATAAAGTTCATAAGGATCTGGCGGGAGAGGGGCTTCCTTGTCACTCTAAGTCTCAAGGATACCCTTGCCCGATTTCCTTCTGGTTGTTGTTGGACCGCCTCCACTTCAACTTGTACTTCCTATGGATGCTGCTAAATCTCTGCCATGAGGTGTAGGGAGTAGTAGAGCTTCTCTTCAACCTTAAGCCATCGCCAGCTAGGTCTCCCTTCCCTAGTTTCCACGGGCAAGTTTAATAAGGCCCCTATCCATGACCTCTACTAGGAACCTGGCCCTCCCCCTTTACTCCAGTTCTACTCCTGTTCAGTGGTTTCTGATTGCCTCGTGCAGGGGTGCTTCCCCCGCATGACCAGGAGGAGGCAGTGTACTAGGCACCACCAATCAGCAGCAAGCTCCGAGGGAAATAGGTATAGTATCTTAGCAGAAATGAAAAGAAAACGTGAATAATGCTGGCCTTTTCAAGCATCAGCGCGGTGTCGGGCGTGGCACAGATGGGTGCGCCATGCCACAAATGTTTTAGAGAGTGTTGGAGGAATGCCAAAGGTGTGGCCCAGCCAGGATGATTTTGTGAGCAAACAGTGCAGTTTGTCCTTATGCAATTGGTACCACATACACCCTATGCAGGACATCCTCTGAGCGAGGGCGGGGTCAGCAGGGACTTTTGAATGATTCGGCCAGAATGCAAGGAGCAGCAGTGCGGACCCATAAAGTATACCACATAAGTAACACAGCATACAACGCCTCCTCGACACCCCTATGCTCCTCACTTTAGTGTCACTCATGGCCCTGCATTTGCAGTAGTATTTCATGACTCTGCCTCATATTGGTGGACACTGGCCAGGAGGACAGTGCTACGAGCAGAGCCCTCTAATACTTTAGAGCCTGTGCCACTCTGAGGCCCCTACGCATTCCAGGGCCTGTGACATTCCGCTGGGCCCCGCCAACCCTAGGACACCAAGTACCTGTGTGTATGTGGTCCAACTTATCTGTAATGTACTATTGAGTACCGATCAAGGTTCATATGGGTAGTTTCCTGTTGCACGTCCTGGTCTGTGGACGTCTCTTGATTACGGCTTACTGTTCGTTATGAGTTGCTGTGACGTTACATGACACTGGGTACAAAGGGTTTCGACCCCGCTCATCAAAGCGCAGTGACCCGCACTTCCTCAATATTCTTGTAGGCCCAACTGAGAGGGCTTCGCCTGACCTTCCTCCCTCCAGCCATGACGGTCACTGTTGAGAGGCGCCCCCCCCTATGGGCACTGGTACTTGATGGTGGCGCTCTTCCATCAGCAGGGACGTGCATCGCCAAAAAAACACTCTTTCAACTCGCTGGCCTATTGTCGGCAGGTATGTGAAATTTCCCGGTAAGCCTCTGCACCCTGGGCCTCTTTTGTGAGGTATTTCCAAATGTTCCCATAGACAAGGTGTTGGGTTTCCGGAAAATATGTTTCAGCAAGTCAATCAGCAATGGATGCCTCGGCCCAAAAATGCGATATTGCTTGTGCCCATATATATGCATACCCACCGTAGAACTGACCTTCCTCTTGCCCTACTAATATGGAAACTGGGCCCAAAAAATGTCTGCCCACATTCCTCCTCCCTAAAGAGACTACCCCTGAAAATCCAGTGCCCATACGCTCAGTTATCCTGCCTGCCACCCCTACCAAATGCCCTTCTGCCAACCCTACATCCACATGTTTTATCATGGGGAACTGCTCATGTCTCCCTTGTGCCCTGGAGGCCTAGGTGCAGATAACATGTCTAGTCATATCTAAGCCCACTAACTTCCAATTACGACTCCTACATCCGACCTGTTCTAATATCTCCACACCTCCGTACCTCCCTTGGCCTACAACATTCCTGCCCCCCCTTCCAACTCATCACACACAGCCAGCTAGCATCCCATCCTACTACACAACTGGGAGAAACTCAGCCTTGCGTGGAGGACGACCGACTGGCAACACCTAGAGCTAGAACAGCACACCTGTTACACAGCCAGCCCACTCTCCACTCCCCCACTTATCTGGGCGAAACCCAACCCTACTTGGCTGACTGTCAGCTGGCAAGACTTAGAGCTAGAACAACCCTCCGACCACACGTCCTCATCAATAAATGACCATCTGTGTACAGTTGCCCCTCCCCACATCCTACTCCATCTAAACAACATGCACTCTCGCCCACTCAGGAATTGCAACAGCCCACTAAACAACTATGACTTGAACAAAGGTGCCCTCGTGAATATCCGATCACTGGAAGCCCATGCTATAGATATCCAGGACCTTATACTGGAACACTAACTTGACTTCCTTGCCAGCCTGGATTCCTGGCTCCAAGACGCCTCTGGCCCACTTCTCTCCTTGGCCATCCCACTCAACTACACCATCCTCGGAGCTGATCGTCCAAATGACATAGTAGGTGGAGTGGCTCTCATTGCCAAATCCTGTCTGCAATTCAGAGCCTGCCTCATCCCCACAACACCTGGGTATGAAATGCTCCTTACGAAACTGTTAACCAACCCAAAGACCACCATCAATATACTCCCTATCTATCGTCAGCACAACAATGGCAGTCACCCCGACTTGGACATACCTTTGCTGATCACACCACTCCTTAAATCGGCCACCAAATGCATCATCCTAGGCAAAATTAACTTGGGATTTAAGGACACTGCTGACACCAAAGCCACTGCTCTCACTCTTGCCCTAAAAGACATGAGCTTCACCAAAATTATAGATGCCCCCACGCACACCAAAGGCTGTATACTGGATTGGCTTCTCACATCCAATATTACTGTAGACATCACTCCCTTTAATGAAATCTTGTAGTCAGATCACTTCTTAATCCTCTCCAAAATAGCTACCCCCACCCCTATCACCACCCAGACTTCCAAGCTAATTTCCATACTTGTCAGAAACACCATGAAGCTGTCACATGAGGCTCTAAAGCCCACCCTGACAGCCACCCTGGAATCACTTCCACCCTACTCTAATTTGAACCCCTATGATATTGATAACCAATATCATGACTGTCTGCTTATCACCTTTGACAAACACCCATCCCCAGCCGGTCTAAAACCCCTAATTCCTGTACAACAAACAACAATTGGTTCAACAAAGACCTCACCATCCTGCATAGGAACAAAAGAGCCCTGGAAAATCTCTACAAAAAGAAGCCCTCCCCTAGCAACAGCATCGCCCTTGCCATGGCAGTACACAAGGCTCATCACCACCAAGGCCAACGTGTTCAATGAACACATTAATAACGCAGGCTCCAACACCAAAGAACTTATCGCCATACTGAGAGAATTAGAGACTCCTATCCCCACCGCACTTCCCGTCCCTCATTGCCAAAACATGGTGCACCACCACCGCCTTAGCTCACAAAACCACCTGCTTGCAAGTGAAAATCAGTACTAAAAATGACAATCTCTCCTCCAAAGCACCTACTGTCACCACTATCAACTCCCCCTCAAATAACCACCCTGACAGCATTGCCCCGTTCAAAATTAACAAAGTTCCTCAAGAGGAAGTTCTTGCTACCGTACCTGCATTAAAACCATCCAACCAGAATTCTGAAAACAGAAACAAATGGAAATCTAAAAAAGAATATATAAAACAAAGATTCTTGAGGCCAAAAAACCCTACTGCAATGCACAAATCGAACTTGCTGGAAACAACACAAAAAAACTCTTTGAGTTATATAAAAATTTGGAAAAGCCTACCGCCCTCATTAACCCAAATCAAGGATGGCTGTGAAAAGGTGCAAAAAGCTTTTCAAGGTAAAGTCGAACTGTCCCGTGATAAAAATCAACACTCTCAAGGTGTCATATGGGCACCGCCAGAACAAGTGAAGAAAATTAATACCAAAAATAATAACACCTTGCCTAAATTTGGCTTTCAGACCATAACCATTGATGACACCACCAAAATGCTAACCAACATCAGGCCTTCTTCCTGTATAGAGGACCTTCTCGACAACAAGGATCATTCTTAAAAACATGCACACTACCATCTCAAAGTATTGAGACAAATAAATCCATTAGTATCGCGTAAGAACTGTGAAACTTTAGTTCAGCCCACAATCATGCCCCGGCTGGACTACTGTAACGCCTTACTGTGTGAAGCCAGGAAGTGGAACATCCAAAAGTTACAGACTATCCATAATGATGCCATCCGAATCATCTTTAATGCCACAAGGAGAGAGCATATCTCACAATATAGAAAGGAGCTTCACGGGCTACCGGTAGAGAAACAGATTCAATTTTAGACAATGGCCCTGGCTCATAAATGCCTCCACGGAGAAGCAACAGACCACCTAAAGCAAACACTGACAAAGTATTCTCCAAATAGGACACTGCGCTCACGTGTTGCGCACCTTGTCGTTGTACCACAAATGAAATGAGCCAGAGGAAAAGGTAGATCTTTCCTGATTAAATCAGCCAGCAGCTGGAACAAACTGACCACATCTATGCGATCTTAGGAAAGCTACAGTACTTTCCATAAAAATCTTAAAACAACTCTGTTTGAGTAATCTATTCCTTTATCATTAGCTGTAAATAATGATGTTGGCTGTTGAGCGCCCTGATGCCTGTGGGTTATGACGTGGTAAAAAACCTGAAATAAAATAAATAAATAAATAAACTGCAAAGGAGATGCTTGCTCAGCACACGTCGTTAAATTTGGCCCCCATAATCACAAACTTTGTCAATGCCTCTTTCCTTACCAATGATGTCCCACCCAATATTAAATAAGCCTGGATCACCCCACTACTTTAAAAAACTACTCTTGACCCATCCATCCCAATCAACTACCGGCCAATCACCACAGTCCCCGTTCTCCTCAAGATACTGGACTGCATGGCCTACATCTAAGTACAGCACTTCTTAGAGATTAACCATTTGCTTGCACAATAAGGCTTCCGTCCAAAATACAGCAGAGGATCTCAAAAACCAAATGGATCTCATGAGGGACTCAGGACACTTAGGCATACTCCTACTACTGGATTTATCCACACACTTTGACCTAGTCGACCATGGCACACTCTGTCAGCACCTTAGCCAGCATTTCCACTGATGCCACTGCTTGGATACACTCTTTCCTCAGTGACCAGACCACTACAGTGTTCATTGGGGAAGTTACTGCTGACCCTACCCCGGCACCTCTAGGAGTACCGAATGGGATTGTGCCTCTGCCCTGTGCTTTAAAATATCTACACCAAACCCCTATTTGATCTACTGGGCTCCTTTGGTGCCATCTACACCAACTTTGAGGATGACATGCAACTACTCATTCCAATCATAGGTAACCTCTCCCAGGACACAAACACAATCAACTCCATCTACAGTACTATACAAAACTGGATGGCCACACACATCCTTTGCCTGAACAACAAGAAAACCAAGCTCCTCATTGTCAGCTTTCCCTATTATCCTTATAAACTTAGAAACATCCTACTCCTCCATTTACATAGATGGTACCACCATCCCTGTCCTGAAACGGGTAAAAACCCTGGGAGTATACCTCGAGGCAGAACTAACCATGACAAAACACATAAATGCACAGCTATGGCCAATACCTCGCAGCTCATTTAACTGAGCAGACAATATCAGACTCCTACCAATTGCCTCACACTCGCACGTGCTCTCATCCTATCAAAATTGGATTATTGCAACGTCTAGCCAAACTACAGCTACTGCAGAAAATAGCACTGCGAGTGGCACTTGGCTTAAGTGTTCGGATCGCATCTCTGCCATCAGACGAGAAGTACACTGGCTGCCAGTAAAAGCATGCATTGAGTTCAACACTCTATCTCTCACGCACAAATGCATTTACAAAGTAGCATCCACTTACCTCAACGACACACTCACCAAGAAACACTGAGGTAGGGTCCTCAGATCAAATGCCAGTATTAAGTTGGTCAGGAGTAAAAGGGCTGGAGGCTGTAGCTTTAGGGTTACTGAACCTACCCTCTGGAACAACCTCCTGATGTTCATCAGAAACAAGCAATTGTACAATGTATTAAAAAATATGAATGATGTGTACTGTAACCTAATTCTATATGTGTAACAAATGCTGTGATACCCCAGTTTCTGGGTGTTATATAAATGTCATAAATACATTTTATTTAAATGTAATATGGGGACACTTTGAAAATTATTTCCAGGGCCTCTTTTGGTTCCCAGTCTACCCCTGCCTGTTGGGAGCCACAACAGAAGATGTGGGTGTAAGGTGACAAAGCCATACCACTTCAACCTTTTTATTCGCCAGGGTGGGTGAAAACACCAGATTTTTGGGTGGGTGAGATCCCATTGAAGTGAATCGGCGTATAGGGAACCTGGTGAATGAGTCTGCTGATTACAAGGCAGATGTGAGGGACACCCAGACATTCCTGGCAGCCCCAGCACCAATCCTGCTTTCCCCAGTGGGAGAGGCAGAAATAAATATATATATATATATATATATATTTATACATATTACACAGCCTGGTGTAAATCCGTCCAGAAGTTTCTTTTAAAATGGGCAAAAAGTAGGTAAAAAATTGTGATAGCTGGGTTTGGTCCGTGGTCCACTTACTTCCCAGCTTGATCCGTGGACAGGCCTCCGATTGGTCCAGAGGGTGGCGTGAGGACCACAGACATCGATCGCGCCTGCTGATTGGATAGTGAAAAGCATGAGGTGCATCATATTTTGAGAGACGGCCACTATGTTGTATCCGTGGACTGTGGCAGCTGAATGCGGACATCGCAGTTTGGAAAAAGTCTGCAGAGCACATTTTGGGTTATTTGGTGGTGGCAAGAGCGTCTGGGAAGGGTGGGGGAGTGGAAAAAAGATGATACAGGGATATTTTCATATGTGGAGAAAGGTCGGGCAGGTGTCGTAGCAGTCCTCGTAGCAGTCCACTGACAGCGCAGTAGTTTGCGGACACTGCAGTAGTTCACAGACGGCTAGAGAAACACATTTAGAGTTATTTGGTGGGTGAAACAGTGTTTGGAAACGATAGGGGAGTGGAATAAAGATGTTATGGAGCTGTTTCTATAGGTGAAAAACAGCATTTGCAGATGCCGTCGAGTCTGTGGTCAATTTCGTTGTCCGCAGACGACATTTCGATTTCAAGGGGTCCAGGGTGAGTTTTATTAGTTGATTGTGTATGGTGGGTACTTGTTATATAGTTAATTGTGGTGGCTGTGGCCAATGGCCAGATTCTGGGGGGAAGGTCGCAGGCATGCCCCCAAGAATCTGGCCACGTCCACCACAGTAGTAATATGCGTATAGTAATTATAGGTAATGTAGTAGGAGTATGGCCAGTATCACCACAGCATTAATATGTGTATAGTAATTATAGGTAATGCAGTGTGAGTATAAATTGTTTGTAATATGGTAGAATTATATAATTGAACTGTATATGGTACTTATGATTGTAGTACAATTGAGGATAGTGCTTATAGAATATGTATTTGATTATACTTGGTATGGTTACTTGGTTCCATAGCATTATGAAGCTGAAATCTCTGGTTCTTTTTTCTGTGGAAAAAAACAGTATAATGTGTTAAGCAGGATAGTTTAAAACCTTTAATTGTATACAATTGTACATATAAATGTACTTGTTTAGACCCTCATAAGTATGTAGTGATTAAGGGAATGCTTAAAATAGTTAGATACCTGTTGACATAGTGTAACTACATTAGAGTTTAGAAGATGTTTTGTCAAATAAGAATTGTACTGGCGTATGTGAAGTGTTTTGCAATGGAGGGTATTTCAGTTAGATACCTGTTGACGTATTCTAGCTATATTGACTTTTAAAAGTACTATCATAGTATTAGGGATGTAGTTAGATACCTGTTGGCGTATTCTAACTGTTAATTGTGGTAAAGTTTGGTGACTACATTTGGTTTGAAGGAATATTAAGTAGGCATTTGTTAGATTTTCAGGTAACCTATGTTTTGGAGTAAAAGAGGTGTCTTTTCATTAAACCAACCACTTATTTTATTGACATATACAGTATAGTGTCCTGAAGTGGTTGTGGCACCAGTGTGGTATATTATACATACTGTTGTGAAGATTTTCATTGCAAAAGATACTTGGCCGTGTGTGAAGCCTGTAAGTTTACAGTTATTTTTGGTACCATCTTCATTGTACCTTAGAAGCATTAGTATGACATATTGGCTATGTGAGTTCATTTGTATTGTGGAACGATTGTCTGAATTGTAAAAAGGGCATACTGCAGAAGTTAGTGAAATGCAATGGATTCAGTATTTTGGTATGGATACACATACAAATAGTTCATTAGGGATGTGTTCTTGTGAAGCATGGTTGCAGAGAGCATGTATGTTTCCATGTGTACACAATCTGGAAGATTTCAATTATAGGGATGTTTTTGGTTTTCAATACTTGTAGTAAGTACATTAGGAATTTATGTGGATCTTCCTGTGTGTTTATGGTAAATTTTACCATTCCTGCACAGTAGTCCAATTCTTGCCTTATACCCGAGACACTGTAAATGTTGTCAGGATTATTTATGTTTTTTCTATGAATGATGAGCATTTGCAAACACAACTGTTCTGAGCCGTTTAAGTAAATGTTGTGAACAATTGGTGGCAATTGAAAAAGAAGTTTGATTGTTAGATTATCATAAAAATGTGTTAGATTAGCATAAAAATGTGCTCCAGTTGTGTTGCTGAATTTAAATGGACCAGAGAGTTCTTTTTGTGGATCATTTGATGGGCCTGCAGATTGTTCTGGAGAAGAGACATGTGAGTCTTTGTTTTCTGATGGACATGAAGTTGACTTTGTACTATACAGTTTTATGGTTGTATTCTTTGATGCAGGAGTGGGTTGTTGTTCCTTTAGCAATATTTTTGGGAGATCTGTTATAGATTCTGTTTGTATTAGTTCTTTTTTTTAAAGGTTTCATTTTTTGAGGTACAGGGTACATATTTAGATGGTGGGTGTGTAGTGCACATAGTCTGTTGTATTCCAGGATGCAAGGAATGTCAGCATTGACTTGACTATCTGTGCATCACAATTAATTAGGAATAGACCATTGAGTGTACACAGACGTAAAAGTGCTATGTAACTATTACCTTCTTTAATGACTGTGCTGCCAATGTCAATCAATGATTGATCTAGGGTTAGACCTTGTGATTTGTGAATAGTGACAGTATATGCAAGAGATGCAAGAAATAGAGAAAAGTGTTCTCTGCATACATAAATGTCTTTGAAAAGAAGGAAATGTGCTATTGTATGGCCAATTTTTAATTCTGCAAGTTTGTCAAAGTGGATGTTGACAAACTGAATGTGGTTGTCATGTGGATATGTTTGAAAGCCAACCACTGTACCAATTGCTCCATTGACTAAACCTTGTTCTACGTCAAGATTACGTTTTAGAATTACTCTGCAGTTTAGACACAAAGTCAATATTTTCTCTAATCCAGCTGTGTTGAAGATACATTTTTCTAAGCTATTTAGTCATGCTGTTGCTTGTTGGTACATAGGAACTGTCATGCCATGCACTTCTAGTGTGTCTGTGGAACTGATATGCAGTATGGGTTGCATTTCTTTTTTCAACATTGTCTCATTGAATTGACTACAGCTTGCAAGGGTTGGCATTAAGGACATGCATTTTAGATTATTTGAGTTAATTGTTCCATGACATCAGGAGCAGATGATTTCATCCATATTACTCATGGCTTAGTCTATTATTTAAGATGGATGTTGCATCTTTAGTAAGCAGACCAGTTCTAATGATTTCTCCTACTCTCTCCTCACAGCCACCTCTAAGCTCCTTCTCATGGATGACTTCAACATCCACCTTGACTTCTCAATCATGGCATCCACTCTATTCCATGACCTCTGCACCTCACTCTCCTCTCCATTCTCCCTTCTGGTCCTACTCCTTTGGCTGGACACACTCTTGATGCCTTCATCCACAGTGATCGTTTTCTCTCTCCCACTGATCACCCCACTCTCCTGGTCTGACCATTCTCTCCTCACCTCTCATCTGGTTCCTCTCGGTCCTCTGACTGCACCTCCCCCACCCTTGCCAAACTCGCTCACCAACATCTGTCCAATGAAACGAGTGTCAGCTGCTGCCTTCGCATCTACCTTCATCCCCCGCTTGATCCCCACTACTGACTCTACCTCTGACTCCGCTCTCAGCAACCTCCATCTTGCCATCACTAATACTCTTTATTTTTGCCTCAGTCATGAATTAGGATTAGCCTGAAACATGCCTCCAAGTGTAACACCTGGTACGACTCCAAACCTGCAGCCCTGAAACACAAGTGCAGAGCTGCGGAACAGATGTGACAGAACTCAGACTCACCCTCTGACAAACTGGCCTCTCACCTGCTACAAAGGCAATACTGACTCACAATTCGCTCCAAGAAAAGTGCCCACATCCAGGCTTGCATCTCAGGTGCATCCAACAACACGACTGAACTCTTTCAAATCTGAAAGGAACTAGCCAACACTTCCACAGTCTCCTCCTCACTGCTTCCCTCCCAATCCCTCTGCAACGCACTGGCCACACACTTCACTGCAAAAACTCAGGACATGCTGATCATCATCGATTCCCTCTCCTCTCCCCTCCCTTGTCTCACCCCTGCTTACTATGGCCTTCTATCCCCCTCTGCCTTTCTCTCTTCCTTCTCTCCTATCACACCTGATGAGGTCACCATAGTTGTACTCTCCATGAAGGTCTCCTCCAAACAGGTCTCCCCCTGCTCCTCCAGAACCATTAAGGACAATATTGTCTCTCTTGCCCCTGCACTTGCTGATTTCTGCAACTACACTTTTGCTACTGGATCTTGCCCCTCCTCCCTCAAGCACTACCTTGTGTGCCCCTCCTGAAAAAACCTTCTGCAGACCTGTCTTGTCCAGCCAACTACTGCCCCATCCCTATCACCCCCTTCCTTGGGAAACTCTTGGAGAAGCTGGTCTTCCCCCAACTGACCCAGCACACCAAACTTGTTGGTTGCCTACACGGCCATCAATCTGGATTCCGAGCATCCAGAGGCATGAAAATTGCTCTTCTGAACACCCTTGAGGAACTGCTTGCATCTCTTGACTCCAACTCTCCAGCTGGTCTTATTCTACTTGCTCTCTCCTCTGCATTTGACACGGTCAACTACTCCATCCTTATAAAACAGCTCTATGATACCTTAGGTATCTTGGAGTGGGCACTGTACTGGATGACCTCCTTCCTCAATGACCGTCCATCCCAGGTTATTCTGGGCCCTTTCTCCTCCGCCACCTAAATCCCCACCTGCAGCATCCCCATGGCTCCAACCGTTCTGCCTGGCTCTTTAGCATTTATCTTGCTCCACTTGCACACCTAATTTCCATCTTGTCCCGTAACTTAGAGTGTTATGCAGATAACATACAACTCTTCTTCAAACTCCCCTCTATTCTCTCCTTATTCCTCCATCATCCCTGACTGCCTATCTGCGATACAGCCGGAGTTTACCTCCACTGACTGAGATCCTTCCTATTGGGACTACTGCACCCACTTTCTACCCCTCACTCTGGCCATCCTCTATGAGCTCTCCCCCTTCTCCTTCATCTGAAGCCAGAAACCTTGGAGTCATCTTCGACTCCTCTCTTACCTTCCTCCCTCACACTCAGGACCTTGCCAGGAAGGCACACTTTCAACTCCAACTCCTCAAAGGAATTCTTCCTTTCCTCACTTTCCCCAAGAAGCTCATTGTCTCTACAGCTCTGGTTCTCTCTAGGCTAGACTACTGCAATAGCCTCTTCCTTAATTTACCCTCTTCTTCTCTACGACCCCTCCAGCTAATCCTGAATAGGGCTGCATGACATATCCTTGGCCCCTAGCCCAGGGACCGCCTCTTTACAGCCCTAAAATCTCTCCACTGGCTACCGCTTGCTGCAAAGATCTAATTCAAATTCCTCTGCATCATCCATAAGGCTGTCTGGGGCTGGGGACCAAGCTATCTATGACTGACTCTCACTAAATACACTCCCTTCAGATCTTTACGTTCATCCAGCACTCTGTGTGTCAAGCGCTTCCCTATACAGCAAGCTGGTGGCTGATCTCGTTCCTCGGCTGGCTCACTCCTATGGAACAGCCTCCCCCTTCCTCTTCATCTTGAGGCAAATCTTCTCAAATTCCAGAGGCTCGTCAAAACCTTCCTTTTCAACTCCTCCTTCCCTTCCTCCCTCCTTTGCTAAACTCCACAGTTGCTGAGATTGGTGACCAGGGCCCTTAGGTGTCCTCCTGGGTGCAAGCCTACCACACCCTATCTCCTTCAGCCTCCGCCCGCTCCCAGAACCTGCCTTGAAACCCACCGGCTTATGTCACCACAGTCCTGCACTTATTTATTGGCAGTTGACCACGCTCAACAATCACTTAACAGCTGCTTACTCCCTAGCACTTCCCACTGTGGTACTCCTAGCACTTACCCCCCACCCACTCATCGCTTCTCTCTCTATGCACTTGCACGTTCTTAATGCTCACAAGGCCTAGTAGCTCCGCCTCTATCTTTCATTGTTATATCTGTTTTTTCATTCCCATGTTCCCTCCCTGTTGCCCTATGGATGGTTTGAAACACAATTTACTTGATGTATAAGTGCCTTAGAAATGCACAATAAATAAATAAATAAAATGAAGAGGGGGCTTGGGAAACGGAAATGGAACGCTGATGGTTGGGGCCATTGGGATCCCTGTTATGTTTTCAATGGTACAGAGGGACAAGATACAGTCTATAAGGAGCAACGTGAAAATCGAGCCATGGGGTAAATAAAGGCAGAAATCTGATGGTCCATGGTGGTTTGACCCCAATCGCCTCTGAGCACCATCTAAGTAGATAAGCAACATGTCTGCCCCATAGCTAAGCATCTTATGAGGTAAAGAATAAAGGTAATGTGTAATCCTAGGTCTCTGAAAAGGGCTGTTCTGTCTTGTCCCCAGTGTTCCAACTAAGAGATACATTAATGTATTGGCACTTAAGAGTGTTGCTGTGTGACTGCAGATATGCCACAGAGGAGTTAAAAAGAGAGTCTTTGCCCCGAAATTTTGCAGTGGAATATCACAAGGTTGAAGGTGGACTGTAGGGCTTGTATCTGTTGATGGAGCATGTTTGCTCAGCTATGGCTGGTTCTGTTGAACTGTTCTACATGCTAAGGGCCCTCGACGTCTATTGAACACGAGCAAATGCAGGAGCGAACATGAAAACACATGGGCCTCAATCCATGTTTGATGATGCAGGGAAAAAGTGGAAGTAATTGCACTACCATCACATTTTTGGGCAGCAATGTAAATACTGCCATTTTTCCTGCTCCACCAAATTATAATTTTTTGAAGATTTACAGCTTGTTGCTTAAGGTAAACCCTCCACATTACCTTTAGAAAAGGCTAGAGTTAGTGTGCGGTAATTCCTCCTGTTGTAAAATTGACTTCAAACATGGGGAACTACACCACCCTACCACCACATGCGAGGTAAACCCATGGGACCAAGTGGCGGTAACAGTAACCGATTTTTGGTGGACAATTGGCAGATTTATCATCGAATTACCACCAAACTCAGACTGAGGCCCAGACTTTCAATAGCCTAACTCTGCAGGCGGGGATAGTATGCAACACTGCACACCTGCACACTCCTGGCACTGGACCTGCTTTCAGAGCCAGTGGAATACTATCAACAATGCCTGACGCTGTGGGCGTATCGACAGGGTTTTCCGTTATGTTGTCCACCCCACTCGAACCCTGAGAGTCTTCAAATTCCCCTTCCTCCTCACCTGATGAAGATGAGAAGTCCAACTTCTTTCCGCGGGATCGACGAGTAAAAGTCCTCCTCTCCTTGTGTAGATAGGGTCGGCCTCGGGAGGAAGCCACCGCAACCCTTTGGGAACGAATCAGTGGTGACTCCCCCCCACGACAGACAAGTGAGGCAAGGGGAAAAGCCTTACGGCACAAAAACCCGTTCGGAGTGTAGATATCCGATGCAGCGGAACGAGAGGATAATCCAAGACCAGCTGGAATATGGGAGACCGGCAAATCCGGCGGGTAGGGCTCAGCAAAGGTGAGTAGAGAGAAGGGCACTGAATGGAATCAAAGGGGGGGAGCCAGAGAGAGAGAACTCAAAAGAGGCAAGGCAGGAGAAGAGAAGGGATGCGAGCAATCCAAGCGCCCAAGTGAAATAACGGGGCGCAGGCAAGAGAGAGAAGAGAGACAACGGAATGAGAGAGGTAAGCAGGGGAAAATAGGACAGGAGCGGAACACCGGCAAGCGAGAGAACTGTGGAGCGCTCGCAACGAAGAGGATTCAGAAGTTGCAACGCGCCGAGCGCCGAGCGTAAACAGGGAAGTACACTCGGCGGCGGCCATGATGGAAAGGACTAGACCCCTAACAGCGCTTGGGAGCACAACGTTGCGGCACAGTCGGACGGCCGCCATATTTCCACCTCTTCCATAAACGCCAGGAACCTGCGGTTGTGACAAATACCTGCACATGCTACACTGGTCCCATTGACATCAATATTTGTCAGACAGCAACATTGTAGCCCCAAAGAGCAAGTTTTCCATATTTATCATGTCCTCTTGGGTAGACAGTCATAAAGCCAGAAGTTATCCCTCGCCAACAATATGTCCCTTAGCAAAATCAGAGCACCTATGCTTTAGATAATCACCAGAAATTCAAATACTTAAATTGGTTTATTAAAAATGAATTGCATACATTTTAACTCAATGTGTGTCGTGTTATTGCTAGGTAAATACAACACCCACTTGCCTTTTCATTTATTCTTTTTCTAAGAATAGATTGTAACACATGTTTTAAGCTAGCATGCATATTGTGTTGACGGTTTAGCATCATTTAGTCGCCATCACTTTTACAGCTTAACCGCCTGAGCATGTGATGTAAAAGTTCACAAAAACAGTCATAAACCTGATTCCCTCATCTTTTTTTTTAAACTTGTCTTTATTGATTTTCACATGTCAACACAACAACAAACAGGGCGACCCCCCCCCCCCAAAGCCCCCTCCCTCGGGGCATGATTGTCCATCTTTCGGGGGATCTCATTATGCGCTGAAAATATCCGCTACTTTAATGTTATGGGGGCACCACTGTTCCAAAAAGTCTGATTGGAGGTATTCTTGAACCCCACCCCATTCCTTTGCAAACATGTCCCTCGTACCTTGGATTGTTGGGTGACTTTTTCCATCGCCATTTGGGCCCATACCTTTTGAAGCCACGTAAATGTCAGTGGGGTGTCTTTCTTTTTCCAATTTTGGGCAATCGTTGTCCATGCCGCAATGAGCAATCCCATAAAGCTTCTCCATTGTGTCCTTTTGTATTTCCTTGCTATTTCGTCTCTCAATCCACACATCCATACTCCTTCTCCCATTTGTCCCACCTCTGGAAACATCTTCCCCATCTCTCCCTTCACTTCTTCCCAGAAGGGTTTTATCCCTTTACATTCCCACCAGGTGTGCTTCCACGTTTCCACCTCATCGCACCCTCTCCAACATTGATTTGAAGTTTTGGGGAACATTGCGTGCAGTCTTTCTAGGGTATAGTGCCATTGTGTTACTATTTTGATCCACATTTCTCTTGTCTGTGCTGAGCGCGCCATCTTGGGAATCAATTTCCATAAGTCCTCCCACTGTTTTCTTGTTGGTTCCTCCCCCACTAGATCAAATATGACCACTTGATTTCTTCCTCCTGCGAGTTTATGAAGGAGTAAAGTGTCAATACCCATTTCTTTGCCCCTGTATTGGAGATGACGTATTTTCTCAAACAGCGTGAGGTTTCTTGTTGCTGCTTTGGCTGTTTCTGGGGATTTTAACCAGTGCCTGAATTGTTCGTATCTATATTTATTCTGTTTGGAGAGTGATGAGCATGGATAGCAGGAGTCACATGGCCTATTTTCATTGTCCATGAACATTTCCCCTATTTTCTTGATTCCTGCCTCCTCCCATCTTTCATATGCCCCTTGCTCCATCCTTGGTGGGAATTGGAGATTTCGACAAATGGGCGTGAAAGGGCCTAGCGAAGTGGTCATTATACCTTTATGTGTTTGGCTGTTGCACGCCTCCATTGTGGTCTTCATTATTTCGCTTATCCCTATGTTGGGGTGTCTGTGATGTCTCTGTTTCGAAGAGTAGTTCCACCAGCGGTGTTCTCGCTACTGCCCTGTCTTGTTTTGCCCAAATCTGCTGTGGGTTTTACCCCATCCATTCCCAAAGCACCTTTAGTTGCACCGCATGATAATATTTATTCCCTGGTTGGTGCTGTAAGGATCGTTCTAGCTATTCTCGTGGTTTTCCCTTTCCATACAAAGGATGAGATCACCTTAGATAGTGTTTTGAAAAAGGTGCTGGGGACTCCCACCGGGAGAGCCTGGAAGAAGTATAGGAGCTTAGCGAGGATGGTCATCTTGACCGATTGTATCCTGCCCCACCAAGAAATCATCAGAGGGTTCCATCTTTCCAAGTCTCTACGTATGTTTGCGAGAAGTTGCAGGTAGTTTTTCCCAGTTGGCCTACCGGGTGTGTTAAGGTTATCCCCAGGTATTTTATGCCATCTATTGCAATCTTAAGATCCGGTAATTTAGCTTCTCTTTCTATTTTTTCCCAATCCCCCGCCAGTATTAGAATTTCCGATTTTTTTCTGTTGATCTTTAGGCCTGAGATGGCCCCAAAGTCTTCTAGCTCCCTCACCACTACCGCTAATGTTCTCCCCGGGTCTTCTATGGTTATTAACATGTCATCCGCGTATGCTATGACTTTGTGTTGCATTCCTGCCATTTCGATCCCCTTAATGTGAGTGGACTCCCTTATTTTCATTAGCAGGGGTTCCAGAAAGATAGCGTACAGTAATGTGGAGAGCGGGCAACCTTGCTTTGTTCCCCATGAGATTATTACCCTTTCTGTTATCTCCCCATTTATGGCGACTCTACTAATTGGGGAGTTATAGTTCGCTCTCATTCTTGCAATATACTGCTCCCCAAATCCCATGCATTTTAGGACTTTAAATAGCATCGATCATTCCACCCGGTCGAAAGCCTTTTTGGCATCTACGGAGAGTAGTATCGCCGGGGTGTGTGTTATGCCTATCTTTTCCACTAGGTAGATGAGCCTCCTGAGGTTGTCATGGGTTTGTCTGCCCGGGCTGAAGCCCAATTGGTCTAGGTTGATTAGTTTTGGAAGAAGCGGGATAGCCTTGCGGCGAGGATTTTTGTGTGTATCTTTGCATCTAGATTTATCAGGGAGATTTGTCTATACGAGGCGGGGTATGTCGGGTCTTTCCCATGTTTGTGGAAGACTAGCACCTTCGATTCATTCATTGTGGGGGTCACGTTGCCGCTATCTGTAAATGAGTTTAGGAGCCTTGTTGAGACCGGGATTAGCTGTGCCGCATATTTTTTATAGAATGGGGCCGTGAAGCCATCGGGATCCGGTGCTTTATTTATTGGGAGTTCTAATATTGCTTTCTTAACTTCCTCTTCCCTTATCGGGCTCTCCAGGGCCAGTCTATCTTCTTCTGAAATTTGAGGGATGGGGAGGGATTCCAGGTATGTGTCCTGTGCTTCTACATCCTGGAGATCTGTGGAGTAGAGCTTCTGGTAGAATTCTCTAAATGCCTCCCCAATGTCTTGTGTGCGCGACAGTAGTTCCCCTTTCATGTTTCGTATGCTCTTAATCGTTGTGTCTTTCAGTTTAGCGTGGAGTTGCCTTGCTAGGAGTCTGTCTGCTTTGTTCGCTTTTATGTAATATCTTTGTCTTAGATAGAGTAGATTCCTCTCTGCTCCTTTTGTGCGCAGCATGTCTAGTTGGCCCTGCGTGTGTCTCAATGCTTTCTTTAATGCCCTGGTGGGGTGGGTCAGTATTTTCTCTTGTATTTCTGCTATTGAGGTCTCCAGTTCCTTCTCCCACTGGTACCTCTGTTTCTCCTTCGTAATTTTCATTGCCACTATTTTCCCCCGGATGACTGCTTTGAACGCTTCCCAGACCATGCCCAAAGAAACATTTTGGGTGAAGTATTCTTCTATCATTTCCCTTATTGGATTCCCCTGCTATCGGGTCTTGGATTAAATCCTGGGGTAGCCTCCACCTCCAGAGCCCATTTGTTTTTCACGGGAAGTTCAGGTCAAGCCACAGCGGAGCATGGTCCGGGAGTGCTATAGCTCCCAGCTCCAAACCTTGAATCTTTCCCATGAGCCCCACTGATACCCAGAAATAGTCTATCCTAGACATAGAGTTGTGTACGTGAGAGAAGTATGTATATCCCCTTTGCTCCCCCTTCAGTTCCCTTCACACATCGTTTAGGGCCATGTGGTCTAGCTGTTGTGTGAGGCGTTTTGAAGGTGCCCCTTGGACATGCACATTCCCTGTGCTTCTATCTAATTGTGGGTTCCATGCCATATTGAGATCACCTCCCAGGATCACCTCCCCCCTTGCAAAGCCTTCTAGCTTCCCCAGGAGATCCTTAAGGAAGCTATCCTGTCCCGTATTTGGTGCATATACTGATGCTAGGGTGATGCAGTGTCTTTCTATCACCGCATTGGCAAAGGCATACCTCCCTTCTTTATCAGTGAGTATATCTTCCAGTTTGGCTTCTCCCCCTTCCCTTATCGCTATCAGCACCCCCGCTCTTTCTTCAGTTGAAGTTGCTTGTGCCCATATTTTGTGTCCCCTTATGCGGGTTTTCGGTTTGTATCTCGTTCTGACATGTGTTTCTTGGAGCATAAGTATGTCCGCTCTTTCCCTTTTGAGCTGTTTCTCCAGTTTTACCCGTTTCGTTGGGTGATTCATACCCCTAATGTTGAAGGTTAAAATGCGTATCTTCCCCATTTTGTTATGTATTCGTGCTTTGGTCTTGTATCCCCGACTTTGCCCATTTCTTCTGTTTCATGCTCCAGCCCCCCCCACCCCTTCCCTTTAACTTTCCCCCCAACTAATAAACAGAAACCAAACAACTTGCCCCTGAGTAGGGCGAGGGTTCCTACTGATGCTAGGGCGTTGCGTCCATCACTCTGCTCTCCTTACCCTCGGGAGAAATTTTGTGGGGGATCCTAAACCCCCCATTTTCATCTGTCCTTACCGAATTCCAAGACGGTGGGTCCTTCCCGGGCCGCCGTCTCCGTGTGGCTTGTAGCAGTTCATTTTATTCCTCCCGTCCCCTGCGGGATCCTCGTTTAGTTGTCGCCTTACATGTGCCCCCGTCGTTCCATCTTTTTTGGTTTTTTCATGATAGTTTCTTGCGGCCTTCCCTTACTGTGTTTGACCTCCTCTGTTTGATCGTTTCCCAGCCTCTCGGTTGTCTCGTTTGTTCTCCCCTTCGTGTAGGCTCTTCCGATTCCTCTTCACCTTCCTGGATTCCCATTATATTGAGGCCTTCTTCCCATGTGGTCGCTCTTCTCTGTTTCCCCTCCCATGTGAACATCAGTCCAAATGGTAAGGTCCATTTGTAGCGGATTTCTTTCGCCACCAATGCCTTGACCAGCGGGCCATTGACCTTCTTTTTTGCAGGGTCACCAGAGCTAAGTCCTGATATAATTGTATTTCTTGCCCGTTCATTCTAATATGCTCCATTTCTCTTGCTTTCCTAAATATCTGTTCTTTTTGTGGATATGAGGAGAGAGCTACCAGGACATCCCGTGGTCTTTCTCCCGGTGCCCCCGATCTCTTCGGCCCAACTCTGTGGACACGGTCCACTCCAATTACTTCTGTCTCTTGGGCGTCTAGGACATCTCTAAACACTTCCTTCACTGCCATCTTGAGGTCTTTGTCCAGGACAGATTCTGCCATGTTTTTTATGCGTATGTTGGACCGTCTGTAGCGGTTCTCCAGGTCCTCGCATTGAATTTCCAGGTTGTGGGTGAGTCTCACCAAATGTTCTTGCGTTTCGCTAACCTGTTGTGTTTCTTCTTCGACAGTCTGGATTGTTCTTTCAATTATGTCCGTTCTTTCCTCCAATTTGGCCATGTCTACTTTGATGTCCTGTACTACCTGCTTCATGTCATTTTTCATGGTCGTGAATTGTTCCTGTACTGTGGACATACATTTGTCTTGTAGGTTATGAAGCCAAGCTTGCATATCCTCTCTCGAGGGTAGTTGTTGATGGTGTGTAAGGGTGTCACCCTCCCCCTGTGGGTCTTCCTGGGTTTTCCCTTTAAGTTGTGATGAGTTGTCCGACGACCACATTTGCAGGATGCTTGCGTCATGTTTTGAGGTTTGTGGTGTCTGTTGCGTGGCGTTGCCTTTCCCTTTGTCTCTTGACATGGTATAATGTCTTTCTTGGGGTCTTGTCCTAGGATGGGTCTGGGCTTGTACGTTCCGTTTCTCCCGTACCCCTCCTAGTGGCCCGCTTCCTGTGAGCTGGTGTATGCTGGTCTGTTCCAGGACTCTTCTTCCCCCTTTTACTTGGCTGGATTCCCCGCCGGGGGATTCCTCTTATTCTCCCCTTCCCCTTAATCGGGGTTTCCCTGTATGTGCTTTTCATGGCGTTGTGGGGGTGTCCTTTTGAGGCTGCTGGTTTGCGGGGCGGCTTAGTACCGGCTGCGGTATGGTGATCTGGGGGCGGGAGTCCCTTTGCCCCCTCCTTTTTGCGTTCTTGTCTATTTCCTTGCTGTCCCTTTGGTGCAGGGGCTACTTCCGTGTGCCGCTGTTTCTTATGGGCTCACTTGGGTTGTGGGGTGGGGGGGTTGTGGGAGGCACCCCCTCTTCTGCGTTCTTTTGGGGGAGCTGTCTCTTCGCCCCCCACTTAGCTGCTGTTCTTTTGGGTGGGCCTCACTTGCCAGGCTATTTGTTTTTTTTTTTTTTTTATATACCCCCCCCCCGGTGTCTCCCTTTGTCTGGAGTGCGAGGGAGAGCACCGGGGGATCTCCTCCGCCCGCGCTCGCTACCCCTTTTCCACGGTGTCTGTGTCCCGGGGCCTCACCTTGGGGGCTTCCCACAAGGGGTCTCACCTCCGCTACTTGCTGCTGGATCTTCCGGTAGGCCCCCGCTTCGTCTGTCGGAGCGGTCCGCCTGAGACTCTGCTGTCTGCACCTCTGGGTCCCGACTCGCCTGTGCTGGCCTCCGCCTGGAGGTGCTCCCTGCGGCTCTCTGTTGTCGTCCTCCCGTCTGCTGGTGTCCCGACACGGACACGTCCCACGGCGCTGCTCAGGGGGGCCACCCTACGAAGCCGGCACCTCCGCGGTCCCGGAGTAGGGGGGTTATGGAGTCTCGTGCTGTGGGGGGGACCCCTCAATTCCGCTGCCGGGCCCCGACTCCTCCTCCAGCCGCTTCTCCCGTCCCCGGCTCCAGGCGGGAACTCTGTTCTTCCCGTTGGGTGAGCGGCAGTTCGTTCCCCGTCCCCGTCTGGCCTGCTGCTGTGGTCCCGGGCTGTTGGGATTTTGCTCTGGGGGTTTTTATGCCGGCGGGAGGGTTTTCACTCAGAACTGCTCACTGCTGGTTCACTAGTTGTGCTTGTTATCGGCGACCCGGGCGGAGAGCGTCTTAAGCGTGTCTCTTCGCCCCGGCAGCCATCTTGGAAGTGATTCCCTCATCTTTTAAACTAATTTAACATTGTTTTTAACGTGGATCACACAACAAATGTTATTGTTTGCCGACCAAGCTATAATAAAATGGTGTCAATAGAGTAGAGTTCTTATTAAGCACACTTTGGCCTGACAGGCCTTTGGTGCATCAGTTACAATACGTCAAAAGATTAAAACCATATAACGTACACAGAAATAAAGAACAAGGTACATTATATTCCAAATATGAATGGGTGGAATAGTTAATATGCCTCTCCAATATTTACGCTCTGTTGAACTATAGAGGCCAATGCTATGCTACTAAATGTCTTAAGAACACTTTCACAGAGATGGATGTATCCGCTAAACGATGATATTGTAGGGTAAGGATGGACACCCTATATACTATGTATAGTCAAGTCCAATTTTCAAGTCTGATGCATTAATGCTCAAGAAATGGGGAAGATTGCTTTAGATTCAATAGGGAAAAAATGTGCCTTTGTTAATAGGGAAAAATGTTGCCTTTGTTAATTGAGCAAACAGCAATTTCAGTATACAGGTGGTTATACGCCTGTGATACATACACATGTTGCCAGAGTTAACATGTGATCTGTTCAGTGAGGCGCCCAATGAAGAAAATGTGTCTTAGCCTGAGAAATCAAGGGTTCCTCAGACTTTGGCTCCCCAGACTTTTCTGACAGCAATCCCATCAGCCCTAGGCATCTTAGTCAATAGTAAGTGCTCTTGAGAGTTGCTGTGCCAAACATATGGAGAGTGGCAGGTTGACGACCCTTGATGTAGGCTATTCTTAGATACATTAAGGCACTTGGAAACAACCAATCTCTCTATAGGTACAGTGGACTTTGTATTTGGCATACATAATATCAGTGATGGTCTAGAATGTCCAAGGTTTTCCTTCTGATGATCACAACTGAAGCCTGAAGTCTTGAATCAGGCAATAAAAAGGTGTGTTGAGGGCCTACGGGATGTAACGTGTCATAGACCAAATAGGTTTCCTTACGCAGGAGGTTCTTGATACTTGGCAGCCAATGACGCAACCAGGATTTCCTTGGTGATGGTGCCTAACCATAGATATATTCCATGTCCTCAAGAGGCTTGCATCCAATATATGGAATGGCAACACAGAACAGGCTTCACAGAATCAATCATATTCTGTGACTATTGCTTTTTTTTCCGAAAGTCCAATTTCTCATGCACAAGTTAGAAATAATCATTGTAAGTTCATTGTCATCTCACATCAAATTCTCTGTTTATATTCCATACTCTGTCTATGTATTGTCTTTCACAAACCAATCCCAGAGTTCAGGTAGGCCGTATTAATCAAATCATTACATCTGCTTGTCCTACTTAGTCACAAACCCTTGCCATGCCAACAAATTCTGCTGGACTGAACATTGTCTCCTCAACACCCCCTTCAGATGAGGCCCTTTAAGACTCTCCAGCAGAATGATGTCTCCGTCAGATCATTTGAAAGCCACGTTGAGCAGAGACCATGAAATTCCTTCCTTCCGAGAAGATCTGTCAAAACCCACATATCACGCACTTACCCAGTCCTCCTCCATTCACCACAATCTGGACTTTTTCTTTCCCTCTTACCAACATCGTGGAAGAGCAATTTGTGGCCTATAAATTTACCTATATATATATATATACATATATATAGAGGAAAACAATGGACCAAGGCATAAATGAGGCTAGAGAAAATACTTTCAAAATTGCATTTTTTATAACATCATAACAGAACAATGTCTACTTTTGTATTGAAAAACGGTTTCAATGTTTTTTGTTCAAAATATACTTATACATCATACATTTCTTAACATCAGTCTCTACTCTCACATACTTTCACACATACCACAAATATCTCATCTATTTCAGCAAAAACATTTGAAACATAAATATTCACATATGAACATAAAACAATCCCATCAATTTCAGTATTGTTCTTATGTTTATAAATGTGCATCTGGTTTTCAAAGAATAGCTACAATTGCTTTCTATCAGAACTACATATGTTTCGGTCGTGTTAGGAACCCACTGGGTCCACTGTTTTTCCGACCTTCCTCAGGATCTGGGAGCCGCAATTCAAGGTTCCCACTGTAACTGAAAGAATGATGTCTTCTTGGATATATCTCTCTAACGAAGACCGTGTCAGGGGTAGTGTTGATGCCGGAAAATTAATCCACAAGGTAACTGCTGTTAATTACAGGCACGTTGGTCCTTCACTCCTCTTAGCCCATGGATCGAATACCTCCATTAGGCTAGACTTGGAATATGTTATTTAATTCCACTCACACGTGGTCTCCAGTTTCAAATCCACCTATATGTGGCTTTAATCATATAAAGGTGCAGAGCGGTCACAATACCAGGTCTTCCAAACACTCAGTGCACTCATTGTCTTTGGAATATTCTTTTCTGCTCTCGCGTACCCATAAACGCACCTGTCAGCCACTCTAAGCACAGCAGTGGAACATGAAAAGAGAATAAATATACCCAATGTCCCTCACTCTTCTTCTTACGCCTTCAATACCAGCGTTCGAAAATGTGTAGAAAATTGAAATTATCCTGATTTCAAACAGATAGAGACAAACAAAATACACTACAAAAAGTGAAACGATTATTTTATGTGTTATTACTTCATTCCTTCCACCTGCATGTTGACTTCTGACATCCTAAGGATTGTGAAGGACCTTTGCTTTATTAGCTACACTTGCATCTAATGTTGTGGCATACTAAGTATTGGAAAGGACCTTTGCCTGCTTAATTCCTCCCACATGGAATGTATCCTGTGACAGAGACAGCAATGTAAAGGACCTTTACATGCTTCATTAATTACACCTGTAGCTTATCCTTGGACATGCTCAGAGCTGTGAAGAGTCCTCCCAGGCTTCAATTCTCCTGCCTGCAGTTTATACTTTGACATACTCAACATTGTGAAGCACCATGCCATGCTCTAGTCCTGTCATCTGCAGTTTATATATACAGTGACATACTCACCACTGTGAAGGACCCTTTAATGCTTCAGCCTCCCACCTGCAGTGTATACAGTGACATTCTCAGCATTATGAAGGACCTTCAATATAATCCTCCCACCTGCATTTTACTCTGTGACATATTCAGTATTGTGAAGGAGTCTTTCATGCTTCAGACCTCCCACCTACAGTTTATCTTGTGACATGTTTAGCATTTTGAAGGACCCTTCCATGCTCTAGACCTCCCACCTGCAGTTTATCCTGTGACATGTTCAGCATTGTGAAGGATCTTTCATGCTACAGTCCTCCCACCTGCAGTTTATACAGTGAAATATTCTGCATTGTGAAGGACCCTTCCATGCTCTAGTCCTCCCACTTGTAGTTTATTCTGTGACATATTCAGCATTGTGAAGGACCCTTCCATGCTCTATCCCCCTCAAAGCTGCAATTTATCCTGTGACATATTCAACATTGTGGTGAAGGATCCTTTCATGCTTCCATCCTCCCAACTGCAGCTTATCCTGTGACATATTCAGTACCTGATGGGCCCTTTAATGCTTCAGTCCTATTGCCTGTAGTATATCCTGTGACATATTCAGCATTGTGAAGGACCCTTTCATGCTTCAGCCCTACTGCCTGTAGTTTATCCTGTGACATATTCAGCATTGTGAAGGACCCTTTCATGCTTCAGCCCTACTGCCTGTAGTTTATCCTGTGACATATTCAGCATTGTGAAGGACCCTTTCATGCTTCAGCCCTACTGCCTGTAGTTTATCCTGTGACATTTTCAGCATCGTGAAGGACCCTTTCATGCTTCAGCTCTACTGCCTTTAGTTTATCCTGTGACATATTCAGCATCGTGAAGGACCCTTTCATGCTTCAGCCCTACTGCCTGTAGTTTATCCTGTGACATTTTCAGCATCGTGAAGGACCCTTCCATGCTTCAGCCATACTGCCTGTAGTTTATCCTGTGACATTTCCAGCATCGTGAAGGACCCTTCCATGCTTCAGCCCTACTGCCTGTAGTTTATCCTGTGACATTTTCAGCATCGTGAAGGACCCTTCCATGCTTCAGCCCTACTGCCTGTAGTTTATCCTGTGACATTTTCAGCATGGCGAAGGACCCTTCCATGCTTCAGCCCTTCTGCCTGTAGTTTATCCTGTGACATTTTCAGCATGGTGAAGGACCCTTCCATGCTTCAGCCCTACTGCCTGTAGTTTATCCTGTGACATTTACAGCATTGTGAAGGACCCTTCCATGCTTCAGCCCTACTGCCTGTAGTTTATCCTGTGACATTTTCAGCATTGTGAAGGACCCTTCCATGCTTCAGACCTACTGCCTGTAGTTTATCCTGTGACATTTTCAGCATCGTGAAGGACCCGTGCATGCTTCAGCCCTACTGCCTGTAGTTTATCCTGTGACATTTTCAGCATCGTGAAGGACCCTTCCATGCTTCAGCTGCTTCAGCCCTACTGCGTGTAGTTTATCCTGTGACATTTCCAGCATTGTGAAGGACCCTTCCATGCTTCAGCCCTACTTGCTGTAGTTTATCCTGTGACATTTTCAGCATTGTGAAGGACCCTTCCATGCTTCAGCCTCCCACCTGCAGTGTATACAGTGACATACTCAGCATTATGAAGGACCTTCGATATAATCCTCCCACCTGCATTTTACTCTGTGACATATTCAGTATTGTGAAGGAGTCCTTCATGCTTCAGACCTCCCACCTACAGTTTATCTTATGACATGTTTAGCATTTTGAAGGACCCTTCCATGCTATAGACCTCCCACCTGCAGTTTATCCTATGACATGTTCAGCATTGTGAAGGATCTTTCATGCTACAGTCCTCCCACCTGCAGTTTATACAGTGACATATTCTGCATTGTGAAGGACCCTTCCATGCTCTAGTCCTCCCACTTGTAGTTTATTCTGTGACATATTCAGCATTGTGAAGGACCCTTCCATGCTCTAGCCCTCCAAGCTGCAGTTTATCCTGTGACATATTCAACATTGTGGTGAAGGATCCTTTCATGCTTCCATCCTCCCAACTGCAGCTTATCCTGTGACATATTCAGCACCCTGAAGGGCCCTTTAATGCTTCAGTCCTATTGCCTGTAGTATATCCTGTGACATATTCAGCATTGTGAAGGACCCTTTCATGCTTCAGCCCTACTGCCTGTAGTTTATCCTGTGACATATTCAGCATTGTGAAGGACCCTTTCATGCTTCAGCCCTACTGCCTGTAGTTTATCCTGTGACATTTTCAGCATCGTGAAGGACCCTTTCATGCTTCAGCCCTACTGCCTGTAGTTTATCCTGTGACATATTCAGCATCGTGAAGGACCCTTTCATGCTTCATCCCTACTGCCTGTAGTTTATCCTGTGAATATTTCAGCATAGTGAAGGACCCTTCCATGCTTCAGCCCTACTGCCTGTAGTTTATCCTGTGACATTTTCAGCATTGTGAAGGACCCTTCCATGCTTCAGCCCTACTGCCTGTAGTTTATCCTGTGACATTTTTAGCATTATGAAGGACCCTTGCATGCTTCAGCCCTACTGCCTGTAGTTTATCCTGTGCCATATTCAGCATTGTGAAGGACCTTTTCATGCTTCAGCCCTATTGCCTGTAGTTTATCCTGTGACATTTTCAGCATCGTGAAGGACCCTTCCATGCTTCAGCCCTACTGCCTGTAGTTTATCCTGTGACATTTTCAGCATCGTGAAGGACCCTTCCATGCTTCAGCCCTACTGCCTGTAGTTTATCCTGTGACATATTCAGCATTGTGAAGGACCCTTCCATGCTTCAGTCCTCATGGCTGCGGTTTATACAGTGGGATACTCTGCATTCTTAGGGACCATTCCATGCATCGGCCCTTGCACCTGAGGTTTAAATAGTAGCAGACTCCACATTGTCAAGGACCCCTCCGACTTGCATTATGTGCTGAAGGTCCTTTCTAGGTTTCTCCCCTCATGACTTCCGTGTATATAATGACACACTCAGCATATTGAAGCACGTTTCCATGCTTCATTTCTCTATCCTGTAGCGTTTCCTGTGACAGACATAGCAATACAAAGGATGGTCCATTCTTCATTTCCCCCACATGCAATTTATCCTATGAAATACTCAGCATTGTGAAGGACACGTATGTGCTTCTTGCCTCCCACCTGCAGTGTCTCCCAGGACATATTCAGCATTGTCTCAGAATTAAACTCATCACACCAAATGCTCCTCTATTCTAGTAATTTGGCATTTATCTGCCAGATTCGATAGTCATGTTATGTTAGAAATCTTGGATACTGCATCAAATCGCCATTCAATTTGTCTCAAAATGCGAAAGCTTCATTTGAAAGTTGCCATATTTTCCTCGCTGCCCGGGGTATCCAGACTAGTCTGCATAGGAAAGGAAAAGGGGAATGCGATACTTTTGATCATACCAATATGTATTCTTTTCCCTCTGATCTTCGCATCTCAAGATTGGCTCTTCTCTGGTGTAAACCAGATGTTTCTGCTCGTAACATGTCAGATTTGTGGCCATTCGCTTCAACGGCGTGAGATCCTCTTCTTAGCTGAACGCGTCCCTCTGTCCCACAGAGCTCTGGCAGTGGAACACCAGTAGTTGAGCTGTGGATTAAGCCTGCTTGTAACATTGAACGTTTTATGGAACTGAATGAAGAACATATTTTGTAGCGGTTCATTTCCTACAATGCTAATGCAATAATCTCCATATGTCTAAATAGTCCAACTAAAATAAAGAACATTTTCATTTTAGGAGATCCACGTAGTTGAGTTTCGTAAAATAAGAGAGAAGACGTGAACATAAAGTATAAAAACCATTCTGTGAAAAACAAAAGCAAGGCATCATTTTTGCTAGAAGACAATCAAACAGGTTTGAATGAAGGCAAGTTTGAATGTAATACTTTTAAGCACTAATGAGTAAAGTTCTCTAAGCCAAGATATGGTTTATACCTACAGGTCAAGGGCATGCATCCAAATTCATGAACTCGATCCTTCGTCCTTCAGGACTTAACAAATTGAGTATCATCAAACTGGACAATAGTTATGTCCATTGTCTACATCACCAAGTCACAGGAAAATGGCATCTCTATCTGTGTATGGTCTTTTTTGTTCACTTTCAGAGACGGCCTCAAGAACACACCCACTCTGGAAGACGATTCAAGAGTTTTATTAGAGGAATTTTTGATGGGCATCCTTCTCTCTCTCGTTTAGTGTGGATCATTCCCTTCCTAGCGCAGGCTTCCCTCAACACCAGGATGGTCTCTAGAGATCTCTAACCCATACTATGTAAAATTCTGCCTGACTGGTAGTCATGGCCTAAGGGCAAACAACCCTTCCAAGTATATCCCTCATGGAAAAATTGATGTGGTCCCTAAACTAAATTTCCCAATTCAGTTTTGTGTAAAAATAGTTGCCTTTCACAATCTGAGGCACCACTTGGTCCTTTCCTTCTATACCCATATATTCCTCTCACTGATTTTCTATCCTTCCCTTTACTTCTATTCTCCACCTCTCCGTCCTCCCACTCTCATGTATCGCTTCCTTTTTATCGCACTTCCTGCTTCACCCTCAGATGTTCCCTCTATGTCTCTACTTTCCTCACTCTTCTCCCAACTCCACACCACTACTACTCTCCCACTCCACGATAATACTCTCCGCTCTCCACACCATTACTACTCTCCAGACAACTACTACCCTCCCCTTCCCATGCTACTACCCCCCCTCTCCATGCTACTAATCTCTCCTCTCCATACCATTACTACTCTCTACTATATTAGATTCCACCATCACCTTCTCCTGCAGTCACTTCTTTCTACTCCCTCAGGCACCTTATGATACACTCCCGATTCTCCCTCTCTTTGTGTCACTCACACACTTTGCATGCATAGTCGAAAACAAGTGCCACTTTCTCTAAACCAATCAATATATCACCTTGCGCACTCCTTCTGCAAACCTCCTCCATGCTGTTCTACAGCGTCCTTCCTCTGCTTGGTTTCTTGGTCCTTCTTCTCCTCCCTTGACCTCACCAAAATGAACCCACATCTTCCTGTTTTCTGTTTCACATGTTATCTTTCCTCTTCCATCTCCTTTGTCTCTCACTTCACCTGATTCCCTGTCCCAACCGCTGACTTTCCATTACACAAGGGAGGTGTTACAGGTGTGCAAACCCAAAGACAGGGTCTTAAGCTGTGCCCGTTTATGTTAAGTGTGCCCACCAGTTCCGGGAAATGGCAGCATACTGTATTCATAAGCAATGTTCCAATCCATGTGAGGTTGGTCCGGCATGTTTGAGAGGCCAGTTTCACAAGGGGACCACTCTGTGGCCTTGTCACAGGTAAAGATATTGTCTCAGTGGGTTTTTCCTGGGTGTGTTAAGATTGCTGGAACACTGAGTGATCCTTGCTGCATGCTAGCAAATGCTGCAATCCCATTTATTGTGCTGTCTGTGTTGCAGAGCATGAATTCCCTGCTGCTGGCTGGGCTGCTCTGAAGCATTGGGTGTTGAATTTGTACTTTGCCTTGATTCCATATATTGTTCCACCATTAGGCATGCTGGGTTTTAAGGTCTTATGATCCTATGGAACAAGAATGAAAAAAGTCACTATCATACATTAGCTCCTGGCAAGGGTTAATGAGCTTGTTAAAAGCAAGCTCATTGGCCCTCGCCTGGGCGTTACCTGCCCTACAAGGCTCCAACACTGCGGCGACCCAGAGTTCTTTCCTGTGAGTGACCACAATGGAAAGGGAGAAGGGACTACGTGTAGTTCTTTCGCTTCTTCGTGACAGCCCTTTTGTTTGTTTACTCTTTTCCCATTCATTTTAATAGCCACCATGGAAAGTGATAAGGGATTATGTGTAGTCCTGTTTCCCCAATCCCTGGCTGCCACTTTTGTTTGCTTTATTTTCTCGAGTTGAGAAACGGTTGCAGAGCCGTTTATCAACGCAAGAAAAATTGCTCTTAGTAGCCCGGTACGACGTGCCGGGGTAATAATGGCAATATAACCCTTGGAGTTGGGCATTACTGGTGGGGTAACGCCCCCAAGGCTTTGTTAAAGTCCTCGCTTCACTTGGGCTTCTAACTATGGCCCTGTGGGAATTATCCTACCGTTAATACCCCCCTCAGGTTATATTGTCTAATTACATGCATGGGGCAAGAAAAGGTGGTGCTCATTTCATGCAAGCAGGCATAAGTAGAAGGGACTGGGCCTGGGGCCCTCCCAACTCCCACACCCCTCCGCTAGGGCATGACTGCCTTTGATGAAAATCATGATAGGCCTCCCACTACAGGCCGAGAGGGGACCCCATCCCCTCGTGACAGGGTCACCTATTATGGAACTATAAAGATTTTTTAAACTTTTTGAGCCATGATATATACTCCCCATGATATACGGGGGATGCATAGCTACATTGCAAACAATAGTAAATTGATGAAGTGGAAACTGAATCCCTCAAGACATGCAGTACAAGGTAATTGGATGCATGAAAGAAGCAAAGTTGTCTGTGTGTTAAAGAGTATTTAAAAATTGCTTCTGAGTCACTGTCATCTCAAGTGAGGTTAAGGTGACCAATTGACAAAAATTGCACATTCTACACAGTCACTGCAAAAAAAGTCTGGACAACTAATCACATTTCTGGATGCATATTCTGGACAAAGCACACACAACAAAAATCCATATAGCCATACAAAATAAAGCAAATATCCATCTGACACATTCATTCAAGTTAAATGAAAATCACAGAAACATTTTGGAAATATACGAGGACATTGGGCCTCATTATGAGGTTGGAGGTAGCCTTGCCGGTTTTACTGACAAGGCTACCTCCAAATTCTCATCTGGGTCCGGCACCCACGAATGGGCAATTACCGAGCTATTCTGGCCCAGCCGGACCCGGTAATTGCCCTTTTGCAGGTGCTGGGCCCGGTACATACCCATTCCCATTTGAACCCCATAGGGATCAATGGGAATGGGGAGGGTGGTAGCACTAACAAAGTAAGTTTGGTCCAGGATGGTTCACCCACCTCCCACCACTGACAACATTTTTTTTAAATAATAGGTTAAAAACAGTGCCTTTAATAGTACAGTCTTTCATACAAACTGGGTAAAAAGCCATACAATAAACAATGGTAGGGTAGAGCTGCCAAGTCGTCAACATCACAGCTGAGCATTTTTCAATGCATGCCTGTGCCCACAATATATCTATTATCACTGTAAAACACCTTTTGCCAGCAAAACAAACTATATTAATATATTGGGGCTCATTACAATTTTGCTGGTATTCTGGCAGTAAATCTGCCAGAATACCGGCAAACTGTATTACATTTACCGGCAATTGGTCTGTTGGAATGTTCCCCGGATTACGAGTGCTGGTAGACAGAGTAAATCCCCATTCCATGGAGTCCCTGGGATTTTCCCGGTATTTCGGGCGCTGGTATTACCTCCGCCTGTAATACTAGTGATATTTGCTGGCAAGGTGGCGAAATGACCACCATCTCTTAGCCGGAGGTCATTCTGCCACCTCCATGGCAAACTCGTAGTTGGCCGATGCAGTAACATGCCGGTATATGTTAATACTTGCACATTATTACCACACCGGCACAACCACACCGGCATAAGGCAGTCATATTTAATACATAGCTTTATCAATGCAGGACAGGCTGTTCTGAAGACTGCCAGACAACTACATACCTGGTTACATTTATGCTAATTTGCATACTAACAATGCCTTGCTGATTTATTTATTTATGTCCTTTAAATATGTCCGGCTGGTTTTAAAATGTAACACTTGCCTGAGGAAGTGATGTTGTAGGATGAAACATGTGGCAATCATGTACCATGAATAGATTAATTTTCCCGCTGCCTATTTTAGTTTTTCAAAGGCACAATGTTTTTTTGAAATGATTCAATACATATGCACTTTTCCGCACCATAGCACTTTAAACATCTGTTCCCAGTTGATTTTTGACCGTAGTGTTGCCCTTTGGATCGATTTGTGATAATACCATGGTCTTTGCTGGTTGAGAGCTTCCAAGAAGCCTTTCGTTGGCGCTATATATATATATATTCAGTAAAAAAAACATTGTTAAAGGGACGTTATGGTTAAGTTGCGTTCTAAAAACCTATGAAATTCAGTGAAAAAACTTTGTTGAAGGGACGTTATGGTTCAAAGTAAAACCGAAAAACCCCTGAAATTCGGCAGTTATTGTAAGATTAGCAACCATAACTCGCGCCGCCACTGTGCACTGCTAACACTAACACCCAGGACATCAAAGATGGCATCACAAATGTCATTGATGACATCACTGATGACATCACATGCGCATTTACCTTTCATAAAAAGTCTGTACAAGGGATTCTTAGTGTAATGTTAATAAAAAAAGTGTCAAAGATTATTGGAATAAATATCAAGTGCTAATCAGTGCATTAAGCTATGCATTGATATAAATAGCATTCTATTATTAACTTCAATCCAGTATACTAAGGTACTCATGTAGAAACATAGGCATTGTGTGCAGCATACATGATGGAGGTGCAATATTCATAAGCTTGCCATGTTCAATATTGAAATGATAACTGTTTTCATATTAGAGTTTTGCATACAGTGAAATTTGTGATAAGTAGGTAATAAAACCCACTTACTACATAATTGCATTATTATACACAAATCACAAAGAGACAACACCACATACAAATATGAATATATACAAGGGAATTGAAGTAGGAAACAGAAACAGCAATAGTAGCAGAAAGTGTTCATAACCTAACTGATTACCTTTATGGAGAGAAATGATTGCTCTGTTTCAAAGCTGTTACTTACCCTATCTATATATATCACATGATGTGTCTGGACCCTAAGGAAAATAGTGTGAGTACAATATATAAAAATATGAGCATATACAGGGAAAGTACAGTAATAAAACAAAATCAAAAGTATCAGAAAGCGCTGATAAATCTACTGATAATTTTAATGCAGAAAAAGGATTGCTGTCTTTCAAGGTTGTGACTTCTCCTATGTATATGTTTCATATGATATGACTGGACCATAAGGGAATTATTCTAAGAACATACATGAAAGATAAGTCTACGAATATAGTAATTTACAATTTTTAGTTCCTGGCTGTTACTGAAGAAAATCATGTGGCCTAGATATGTCAGGAAAGGAAAAAAAGGGAGAGCCAGCCACGTGATGTCATCAGTGATGTCATCAATAACATTTGTGATGTAATCTTTGATGTCCTGGGTGTTAGTGTTAGCAGTGCACGGTGGCGGCGCGAGTTATGGTTGCTTATGTTACCATAACTGCCGAATTTCATCTGTTTTTCGGTTTTACTTTGAACCATAACGTCCCTTTAACAAAGTTTTTTCACTGAATTTCATAGGTTTTTAGTAGCGCAACTTAACCATAACGTCCCTATAACAACGTTTTTTCACTGAATTTCATAGGTTTTTAGTAGCACAACTTAACCAGATTATCCCTGACTTCATATACATGTAACATAGAACATACTAACCCCCTCGTAGTGATTTTCATGTCCGCGGACTACCACCATGTCCGCGGACATATCGAAAATCTGAGCGTGGTGAATGTTAATTTAAATAGTGTGCCCCATTTCCCCTTTGAAGTTGGCTCTGAAAAGAGACGTTTTTCATTTTATTTTTACAGATGCTTGACAGACACCTGTTATTTTGGATTTTTTTTCTTGTTTTTTTTCTTACTTTACTCCTAAAATCTTCACATAACCTTCTCCAAAGCAACCCTTACATTCCAAAATAGAAAGGCATTTCCCGTAAAAGATAAAGAAATACCATCTTCTTTAAAATTAACAGCATTACTGGCATCAATATTCTCATTGTTACAGAAGAACATACCAGCTCTAAGCATGAAGGCACACATGCCTCAGTTGATGACACACCTAGCAATGTTTTGCTGAGGACAAAAAACTGAACTATTGTCCCATATTGCCCTAGGTAGTAATACAGAAAAAATTACTTTCGCATTTGGAAGGATCTTCATTACGGCTTGAACCAAGCATTCCAAATCAGCCAACAAAGTAGGGGCACTGACGTTGCCCAAATGGAAAGCACCATAGTGCAAAACTACCACATGCGGACTGACTGTTCATCGTGGCCATATCCTCACAAACATGTACAATTCCCTGTACATTGCAATCAGGCACAGTGCTCCACACCACCTCCACTCCTTTGACATCAAAGTTCTTTGCAACGTGCCTGCATTCAGCGTACTGCTGTAAACCATGCACAAACATATCTCCGAGCACCAACACCCTGACTTTCTCCACTTCTGCCATCTTCACCACACACAGTCTCTTTCAACACAAATCCACAACCTCGACATCTGATTGGCTGATCTCTACAGTCTTCTTTCCATGTTGGATTTCCTCGAAAAACCCGGATGTAGCAGGCCCTGTCCACGAACAGCCGCGGTGTCCGCGGACGGCGTCCACTTTGTGCCATTCCCTCATTGCATACAGCTAAGCAATCACACAATACGAATAACGTCCTCAGAACACCCCCATTTTGTGAATTTTCAAACATTTCAGGACAATTATCATTTCATTATTCAACATATTAACATTACAAATATTATACTTTCATCTTGTACTCTGCACAATGCTATCTTTCTCCATTAGTAGCTCAGTATACTGGATAGAATCCCATAATACAATGCTATTTATATCAATGGATCGTTCAAAGCACTAATAACGGTATGATATTTATTGCAATATCCTTGACACTATTTTCGGAACATTGTAATAAAAATCCCTAGTACACAAATTCCATGAAAAGTACATACACATGTGATGTCATCAGTGATTTCATCAATACCATTTGCGATGTCATCTTTGATGTCCTGGGTGTTAGTCTTAGCAGTGCACGGTGGTGGCGCGAGTTATTTTTCAGAGCTTACCATAACTTGCTATTTTCAGGGGTCTTTCGGCTGTACTTAGAACCATAACGTCCTTTAAACAAACTTTTTTTAATATCACGCAAACAATATACAAATATGGCGTGCAAAAACCAACTTCTACAGATGGCTTTACACAGAATGTTGCAAAGTAAGAATTTATGCTCGTTCACAGTGAAGGTCAGCTGCTTCCATTTTTTTCTCAGGCCCCGGAGAGGCTCCCGAAGCGGACTATAAGGTTGTATTGTGTTTTGACCTTGACAGACAAAGATTGTGATGAAAGACTTCTCTGGAAGTACTGTTGCTAAAACGTAAGAGAACATAAGTATGAAATTTCTGAAACGAAACCACTTTTATATATTATATCACTATGAGAAAGATCGTTGGCACACGCGGAGTCGTACTTTGGGACTGCACCACTCGTAGACAACAGAAATTGCAATTGTACTGTAAGTAACCCTTTAGATTATTTTATACCAAATATAATTACAATATCGTAGCATTAAAGACCGCTCAAGTTGAACTTGTTCGCTGAAAGTGGCATAATGGTTTCTACCATGCACTATCACCGCCGAATTGATCCCCTGTCGTTTAGAGGGCTCTGAAAAAGGCAGACGACACACGGTGGGTTAATATAAATAATTTAACCGGTCTATAGGCGGTCAAGCGCTCTACTCGCTGTGCCACTTCACTGTAGCCTGTCAAGTGGCACAGCGAGTACAACGCTCGCTTTGACATCCGTGCACAGCTTGCTAACGCAAGTTCGAATCCCGGCAAGGCCAAACTCAGCCTTTCATCCTTCCATGGTCGATAAATGAGCACCACACACCGTGGTTAATAATAAGCACCGCTTAGATACCTCAAGGTTCTTAGCGCTATATGAATGGGAAAATATTATTATTTTATTACTAACCTACTCCGTTTCACTATCTTCGATAGCAAATAGTTTCACGCCCTAATAAATAAAATGATGATTTTAATGAAGATAGGCTGGTGAGACTAATTTATGTTTTTTAAAAAAGGTATGTGGCCCCATTTTGCCTATGTCATGATTTACAGACTCCAGCGGATGGGGTCTTCAACTGCCAGGTGCAGGTCCAAATATGCAACTTCATGACCCTCACCATTTTATGGGACAATCGCCAAGGACCAATATGCCCTTACGCAGTGCTAGCGGCTACAAACAACATACCAACCAAAAGGGTGGTCTAATGGCGTGTTGTTGGAGCAACCTTCCGATTATCAGAGCGACCGTTTACTGCTTTCATCATAAACCAACAGCCTATCTACCGCAAAGGAACAACGCATGGCTCCAAATAAACTTTTGCTGATTGACAGCAGAGACAATAGCAAATCGCTAAATATTCACTAAACATTTCATGTGAAATAAATGTACTTTACCAAATGTACAATCCTGCTGTTTACTTTTAAACCACAGTTTCATATTCCGAATTGTGGCGCACTGAGTTGTAAACTGATCTAACACCCTCTGTACCGCAAAGGAACATCGCGTGCCTCAACATGAACTTGTAACGCTCACCTGATTCCCGCGGAGGCGCTGATCCCGGCTGGGCTGCTATCGTTTCTTCAATTGAGAAGCGTAGAGCTCGGACGACTCTCAGGACTGGGCTTCCTCTTATCGAATGTCTGACTTGCAGGGTAAGTTTTCTGCAGGTGGAAGAAAAAGCGTTAATCACCGTTTGATGGGATTCCTTCTCCCACCAATCACCAGTTTCTCCCACATCCTAGCTTTCTACTTGTCTCGGCGAGCTCTCACCTTAGGCGTATAAATGCTGAGCTCTCCATCCTGCGTCTGGTGCAGGGGTGCGTGGATTCCAGTTACGTCACTGGATGAGTTCAGTGTTGAGGCTCAAGTCTTTTGCGGCCTTAGTTGTGCCACTGGTGCTGGGATGCTGAAGAGCGATGCCGCTGTTACTGCACGAGCGGATGCCTGTAAGTATACTGTAGTCTTTAGGCTTTAAAAGATGGGCACCTCAATAATGTCCCTTTTCCTTTGTTTCAGGCCTCGGGATGCTGTGGGCGTAGATTTCCGTTGCGGCTGCACGTGTCGATGCACGTAAGTATAATGTTCGTTGGCCGCTTTTAATGGCACATCTTATAATGTCCTTTTTCTAGTTTTCAGGTGCCGGGATGCTGCGGGCTTTATATCCGTTGCCACTGCACGTGCCGATGCACGTAAGTATAATGATTGTTGGCCGCTTTTAATGGCACCTCTAATAATGTCCTTTTTCTAGTTTTCAGGTGCCGGGATGCTGCGGTTGATGCAGCCGCTTCTGCGCGTGCAAAAACTGGTAAGTTAAGATGAATGCGACTGCCTTCACCCGAACCCTTTTTAATTATGTCCTTTGCCTTTCAGGTGCAGAGAAGCTGCCGAAGAGAAGGCTGCGGGTTAGCTCCGTTGCAATCACGGATGGATCAGGTAAGCGGGCGCGGCTGCGAGCGAGTTGCACTTTTCTAACCTTATGTTTATTCTTTGCAGGTTTTGCCGGTGACTGGATTCCGGGATCTGGTAAGTATTGTTCTGTGTCTTTCTTCATCCACAGGTTGCTGCGCGGAAGCTGAAGATGACTCTGGACCTGGAATGCAGGAGCCGACTCGGTGAGCTTCCTGCTGCAGAATAACGCGAAGCACATGTTTTCCATCGGGCGTGGTTTAAATAGCAGAGAAGTGCTTCCAGTGTGTGTTCTTCCACCAGTTCCACCCAGGTAAGAAAAGAGTTCCTGAATGGAGGGAATAGTTCCTCCCAGCCCTGATGGCTGGGGACTTCAACCAGACTGGATTGTTCTGGGTAAATATGCAGCATGGTCTGCCTCAGGTAAGTCCACCCAAGCATTATTACACTGTTTATCAATATGAGCCCGGCACCTATGGCGCCGGGACTGAAACCCTTCATGAGCCTGGCGCCACAGGTACCAGGACACGGTCCAAAGGGCCCCTGTAGGGGTCTGCTGGGTCCGGAGTAGTGGAAGACGGGTCTGCTTCCGAGGGCGCTGGGCCAGTCCTGGCCCCTCGGGAGTAGCGCCCATGACAGCACCCCCCTCAAGGCCCCTCCCAAACTTGTCCTCCCCGGGGGTTTTGGTTTATCGGGAAAGGTTCGTGAAATTTCTGGACTAGACGAGGAGCATGGATGTGGTCATAGGGTTCCCATGACCTTTCCTGAGGTCCGTAGCCTTTCCAGTCGATTAGGTAGAATAGCTTTGATCTGATGATTTTAGAGTCCAAAATGTCTTTTACTTCAAATTCGGGCTCCCCATTCACTTGAATGGGCTCTGGAGGATTGGTCAATCTGGTTCCAGGTTGCATGGGTTTCAAAAGAGATACGTGAAATACAGGATGTATTCTCATATGGGTTGGCAATTCTAATTTAAGGGCCACTGGATTAATTATGGCCGTAATTGGATATGGTCCCAGGTATTTGGGGTTGAAGGTGGGAGGCTCTTTAAGCGATAAATGTTTGGTGGACAGCCAGACTTGATCCCCAATCTGGTATTGAGGGGCATTGCTTCAGTGTTGATCTGCTCCTTTTTTGTACCTCTCTTTAGCTTGTTGTAGATGTGCAGTCGCTTCCTTAAAAGCTTGGGTAATAACGGTGTGCAATTGATCCACGGCGGGTGTTCCAAAATCTTGAGGTGGATCAAGGTTGGAGGTTCGAGAGTGAATCCCATACAAGATGTAGAAGGGACTCTTCCTGGTACCCGAATGAACTGAATTGTTGTAAGCATATTCAGCTATCCAAAGGATGTCCTTCCAGTTACTCTCCGACTGTTGTAGCATGCATCGTAAATATTGCTCGAGAGTCTGGTTTGTTCTCTCGGTTTGCCCGTCGGTCTGGGGATGATGGCTGGTCGAAAGTCTTACATCGATTTGAGCTAATTGACAACAGCTACGCCAAAAGTGGGAAATAAACTGGCTCCCCCTATCTGAGATTAGTACTGACGGGAAGCCGTGTAGCCGGACGATGTTTTCAAGAAATACTTTGGCTAGGACTGATGCTGAAGGTCAGCCTTTTAGCGGAATGAAGTGGGCCATTTTAGAAAACAGGTCCACAATAACAAGAATGGTGTTGTACCCGGAACAGGAGGGTAAGTCTGTGATGAAGTCCATGGAAAGGGTATGCCAGGGACACGGTGGGATGTCTAATGGTTGCAGAAGACCAGCCGGCCTCTTCTTCTGACCCTTGTTTTGAGCGCACACACCGCAGGACATCACAAATTCCTTTATGTCTTTTCTCCACGAAGGCCACCAGAAGTGTCTCTTCACCTTTTCTGTGGTTTTGGCAATGCCAGGGTGACCCTCAATTAATGAATCATGATAGCAGGAGATTACCTGTCTTTGTAAATCAGCGTGTGGTAGGAACAATCGTCCTTGGAAATAAGGCAATTCATTGCTTACGGTGAAATCTTTTCCTTTTTGTAACCAGTTCAGTAAGTCTGGTGAGGTTACAAGTTGTTTAGTTTTTTCTTCAATATCCTCAATGGATTGTGAAGAAATCAGACCCACGATCCTTTGTTCAGGAATTATTGGTACAGGTTCTGGATTGGCAACGTTATCTCCCATTCCAATTCGGGAAAGAGCATCCGCTTTGCTGTTCTTGTTGCCGGGGCGATAAGTGATCACGAAGTCAAATTCAGCAAAGAATAGAGCCCAGCGAAGCTGTCTGGAGGATTGAGCCTTGGCGGTTTTCAGATACTGCAGATTTCGATGATCGGTGATCACTGTGACGGTGTGTCTGGCCCCGAGGAGATAATGCCGCCATGCCTTAAAAGCTGATTTAATCGCTAGAATCTCTTTGTCTGTGATGGTGTAGTTCATCTCAGGCGCCGAGAACTTCCGAGACCAGAATGCCACAAGATGCAGTTGGTTAGTCTCTGGATCTCTTTGCGATAGGACTGCTCCCATTGCTAAGCTGGAGGCGTCGATTTCAACGATGTAAGGGAGGTCCGGGTGTGGGTGTTTCAGTATTGGCGCCGAGGTGAATTTAGCCTTTAGCTCTTGGAAGGCTTGTTCTGCTTCTGCGGACCATTCAAAGCGTTTATTTTTTCTTAAGAGGGCGGTGATGCGTTGAAACACTCGTGGAAACTCTGGAATAAATATACTGTAAAAATTGGCAAAGCCTAGCATGCTTTGAATGCCTTTCACGGAAGTAGGAGACGGCCATTTGAGGATAGCGTCTACTTTTCTCGAGTCCATGTGGACTCCTTTGGGTGTCTGAATAAATCCCAAAAATTCGACCTCAGTGACATGAAAAACACATTTTTCGAGCTTGGCAAAAAGTTTATGTTGGCGAAGTTTTTCAAGGACCGCCCTAACATGATTTCGATGGTCAGCTTCTGAAGATGAGTACACAAGAATGTCATCTATGTAGACGACAACGCAGACATCAATGAGCTCTCTGAGGACATCATTCATAAAATATTGGAAGGCGGCCGGTGCATTGCATAGTCCAAAGGGCATCACTTGGTATTCAAATAGCCCATACTTAGTGCGAAAGGCCGTCTTCCATTCATCTCCTTCCTTGACCCGTACCAAGTGATAAGCTCCCCGGAGATCAAGCTTAGTATAAATACACACGTTTTTTACCTGGTCAAGGAGTTCCGGGATCAGAGGTAAGGGGTATCGGTTTTTTACTGTTATCTGGTTCAGAGCACGATAATCTATACAGGTTCTGAGGTCACCTTCTTTTTTTGGTACGAAGAACAGAGCCGAGGATGCAGGGGACTTCAACGGACGGATAAAGCCATTGGCCAGGTACTGGTCTAAATACTGTCGCAGATGAAGGTTCTCAGGCTCGGTAAGGGCGTAAATCCTACTGCAAGGGGGAGTTGCACCGGGTAGCAAATCTATCTGACAATCGTATGATCTGTGGGGTGGCAAGGTGTTAGCCTGTTCCTTTTGAAAAACATCTTGGAACTCTCGATACTCTAGAGGTAATTGTGGACCGTCAGCCGTTACTGACGCTAGGCCAATGTTGGGTCGTGGATAACAAGTTGGTGTGCACTCTGGAAACTTTATCGTCTTTGCTCGCCAATCAATCTGAGGATTGTGTTTCTCCAACCAAGGAATCCCTAGAATTACTTGGAATTGAGGAGCCTTGATCACGTCGAACACAATTACCTCCTGATGCCCGTCTTGGCCTAGTATCGTCACTTCAGTAGTGGTATGGGTCACTGGTCCGGAGGCGATTTCCGTCCCATCCACCGTGGTAATGACGTCTTTAACCACCTTTGGACAAAGAGGTAAGTTCATCCTGGAAGCCAATTCACGGTCCACATAATTTCCAACTGCTCCGCTATCAATGTATGCCTTAATTGCATGCAAACGATCCGGTTGCTCTGGGTTTACGAGGACCATTGGCATTATGAAGTGCGAGGTCAAAGAACTGTTTTTTACGCTCGGCAAGTGGACCTCTACACTCGTCGGGCGAGGTCGTTTCCCGGCTCAGGCTTTTCAGAACTCTTATCAGAAGCTCCCACTGTCTTCTTAGGTGGTTTCACCGGGCAATCTCGAAGAAAATGTCCTGAATTTCCACAATAGAGACCTAGTTGCATTTGTCGTCTCCTGTCGCGTTCTTTCTGGGTTAGGTGACCCTTTACAACCCCAATTTGCATAGGTTCGACAGCTTCAACTCCTTTGGTGTGACTTTGAGGCTTAGGGAACAATCGTGTTTCAAACCTGGATCGATCCGCCTTTCTGTTTTGTAGTCTGTGATCCAATTGGACCACCAAATCAATGAACTCTGAACAATCCTGAGGAGGATTCACTACCTGGGCAAGGACGTCTTTGAGTTCGCCACCCAAACCCCTGTGAAAAAGCATGATTCTTTTGTCCTCAGGCCATCTGGTTTCCACGATTAGCCTATTGAATGATGCAATGTAGGCCAAAAGATCTTGATTGCCCTGTCGTAGGGAAAGGAGTTCGTTGTCCAGGGCCTGCCCCTGGGAATGCCTTGCAAAAAGTCTTTCCATATTTGCCTGGAAGGTCGGGAAATCACGAAGGATCGGGTTATCCTGTGTAACCAGAGGGATCGACCAATCAGCGGCACTGCCGCTAAGATACGGAAGCACAAAGGCTACCTTAGTCTGGTCAGTCGGAAAGGCTGCAGGTCTACAAAGAAAGTGCAATCGGCATTGATTTATAAACACCGCAAACCTTTTAGGGTCACCAGAGAAGCGTTCAGGCGGTGCCAATGGCACATTTCCGGGTAGGTTGATTTGAACAGGATTGGCTGAAGCCGCTGGGCTATAGCTCCCTCCTGAATTAGGTAGCAGGGTTTGCCCCGCTTGTGTCTGTAATAACTGTCTGGTGAGATCATCAGTTCGTTCTTTTGATATTATCAATTCCCTCCTAAGGGCATTTGTTTCCTGGCGGGCAGCATGAACTTCAGCTCTTAATTCCTATAATAACTGGGCCAGTTGGTCTGTGTCGGAAGTTTCCATAGCGCCTTGGTAGGAGGTTATTGGTGGGCTTCGCGTTCTGTAACGCTCACCTGATTCCCACGGAGGCGCTGATCCCGGCTGGGCTGCTATCGTTTCTTCAATTGAGAAGCGTAGAGCTCGGACGACTCTCGGGACTGGGCTTCCTCTTATCGAATGTCTGACTTGCAGGGTAAGTTTTCTGCAGGTGGAAGAAAAAGGGTTAATCACCGTTTGATGGGATTCCTTCTCCCACCAATCGCCAGTTTCTCCCACAGCCTAGCTTTCTACTTGTCTCGGCGAGCTCTCACCTTAGGCGTATAAATGCTGAGCTCTCCATCCTGCGCCTGGTGCAGGGGTGCGTAGATTCCAGTTACGTCACTGGATGAGTTCAGTGTTGAGGCTCAAGTCTTTTGCGGCCTTAGTTGTGGCACTAGTGCTGGGATGCCGAAGAGCGATGCCGCCGTTACTGCACGAGCGGATGCCTGTAAGTATACTGTAGTCTTTAGGCTTTAAAAGATGGGCACCTCAATAATGTCCCTTTTCCTTTGTTTCAGGCCTCGTGATGCTGTGGGCGTAGTTTTCCGTTGCCCCTGCACGTGCCGATGCACGTAAGTATAATGTTCGTTGGCCGCTTTTAATGGCACCTCTAATAATGTCCTTTTTCTAGTTTTCAGGTGCCGGGATGCTGCGGGCTTTATATCCGTTGCCACTGCACATGCCGATGCACGTAATTATAATGATCGTTGGCCGCTTTTAATGGCACCTCTAATAATGTCCTTTTTCTAGTTTTCAGGTGCCGGGATGCTGCGGTTGATGCGGCCGCTTCTGCGGGTGCAAAAACTGGTAAGTTAAGATGAATGCGACTGCCTTCACCCGAACCCCTTTTTAATTATGTCCTTTGCCTTTCAGGTGCAGAGAAGCTGCCGAAGAGAAGGCCGCGGTTAGCTCCGTTGCAATCACGGATGGATCAGGTAAGCGGGCGCGGCTGCGAGCGAGTTGCACTTTTCTAACCTTATGTTTATTCTTTGCAGGTTTTGCCGGTGACTGGATTCCGGGATCTGGTAAGTATTGTTCTGTGTCTTTCTTCATCCACAGGTTGCTGCGCGGAAGCTGAAGATGACTCTGGACCTGAAATGCAGGAGCCGACTCGGTGAGCGTCCTGCTGCTGCTGCAGAATAACGCGAAGCACATGTTTTCCATCGGGCGTGGTTTAAATAGCAGAGAAGTGCTTCCAGTGTGTGTTCTTCCACCGGTTCCACCCATGTAAGAAAAGAGTTCCTGAATGGAGGGAATAGTTCCTCCCAGCCCTGATGGCTGGGGACTTCAACCAGACTGGATTGTTCTGGGTAAATATGCAGCATGGTCTGCCTCAGGTTGTCCACCCAAGCATTATTACACTGTTTATCAATATGAGCCCGGCGCCTATGGCGCCGGGACTGAAACCCTTCATGAGCCTGGCGCCAAAGGCGCCAGGACTCGGTCCAAAGGGCCTCGGTAGGGGTCTGCTGGGTCCGGAGTAGTGGAAGACGGGTCTGCTTCCGAGGGCATTGGGACAGTCCTGGCCCCTCGGGAGTAGCGCCCATGACAGAACTTTTGCAGATCGACAACAAAGACAAATGCAAATTGCTGAATATTCTCTAAACATTTGATGTCAAATAAATGTACTTTACAAAATTTACAATCTTGCTGTTTGCTTTTAAATCACTGTTTCATATTCTGAATTGTGTCGCGCTGTGTTGTGACATAATATGTGTTGTCTTCCGGGTTCTGTGTAAAGTCACTTAGGACTGGAGAGGACTGGGCCGTTTGATGACGCACCCTGTAATGTCACGGAGAGAGGCGGGGAATATGAATGCTTTGATAATATCAGGCTTAGGGGCGGGAGATATGATTTAGTGTCGCAAAAGCAAGTCAGCCAGGTCAAAAGCGCCAGTCATAGGATTATCACATAATGTCGGCGCACACCAGCCGGATTTATCGTTTCTTTAGTGGACAAAAAGTCGGTTGACGCCCATAGGAAATTGTACTATTAGCAGACAAAAGGAGTGGTTTTAAAACACTTTCACCCTGACAACGAACAATACAAACAAAGTTCTCAGAACACCCCCATTTTGTGTAATTGCAACCATTTCGGGACACCGCGAGTGTTCTTAGAACACATTCAACTAGACATATTACAATCCGTCCAGCAGTTTGGGCTGTAGGCGCGACAGAAATTCTTTCTCCATTCAGTCTATGGGAAAAAAAGACATTTTGGAACCCCACTATAACTTTGCCCCCCTGTACCAAACCTCACCAAACTTTGCAAAACAATTCGGAGTGGGCCATATACTTTTTTTCAAAGTTTGGTGTAGATTCGTCCAGGGGAAGTGAAGATACAAGCGACCCAAAAAGTGCTCTTCCTATGGGTTTAGCAACTTAATCATAACTACACAGCCACTAACAAAATGGAAAAGCCTGAGAGGTTTGCACTCCACCCGATCTGCACAGTACTACGTGCTCCGCCAAATCCAAAAATGTACCTGACTCCGTCCATTCCTCACAATATCCAATTTATTTCATAGTTACACCATTAAAAGCGTGCTCGCTGCTTGATCAAATACAAAGAGTCAAAGCACCAGTACTGATACATATACACACACAACACATCTCTATGGTTTGCCTTCCAATGTTGACCTTTTCTCTTTTGTCCTTTGTCCACATTCAATACATTGGGCCTCATTACGATTTTGGCGGCAGCCATGCTGCTATTGGCGGCATGGCTGCCGCCAATATCGGGTCTGGGTTCCCAGAATGGGGAATTACCGGGCCATTCCGAGTTCGGAGGGCCCGGTAATTCCTCCCTCCAGGAACCTGAGCCCGGACCTTCCCCATTCCCATTCAGCCCCCGTAGGGCTGAATGGGAATGGGGGAGGGAGCTAACAACGGTCCAATTACGACCGGCCCATTGTTAGCTCCCTCTTCCCCTCGCGGAATCCTCTCTGCACATCTGGTAAAACCAGACGTGCAGATCTGGTCCCGCGAGGGGTCCTCGTAATGTTGCGGAATGGTGTTAACGGGTCTGCATCCTTTTGCGGCATCCGTTAACCCATTCCGCCACTCTCGTAATGAGGCCCATTGTGTACAGGATTCAGCACAGAAACTGTGGCGGCCATTTTAAGATGGTTTACTTGCATATGATGGCATGGTTATAAAGCCCTTATATATACTTCATTATGATATAATTAATCATTAAATAAGAGCAGATTTTCATTTCATTTCCAGGGCATAAAAGTAATTCATCATGAAATATTTGTAATCATTTACCAGATTTAGGAGAAAGTTAAATTCAAAATACTAAATGCATAGACAACATAGCAGCTACAATCACTATTTAAATGCTAATAAAGTTCTCAATACTTAAAGTGCTTAGTACAAACGAAACATAGCAGCCACAATTATCCTTCCAATTATAAAGTGCTTAGTGCATTCCTGCAAACTATTTCAGTTGAATCCTTAAAGTGTATCATGCATATTTATTTCAGCAACTATAGTGATTGTTTCTAGATTAAAATGATTAATAACAATCATATAACACACTCCTAAATGATAGAGGGACAAAGATTTCTTGGTCGGACTCCATAATAAACATATAACAGCTTCATCAATATCTTATACATATTTATCCCGTACAAATGGTTAAAAAAACTTATTTCAAAAGACGAATAATAGTGAAAGGTAAGTTTTCATAATAAAGTGCGTAGTGCTCACTCAGTTCCTTTTTCCAAATTTTGGACTCAGGATTCTGACTTAACCAATATTAAATGCTTCAATCACATAAAGTATGCCATAGTGCTAATGGGACAACTATAGACACATTATTCAAACAACCAACATAAGACTGTGTACCCTACATTATCCCAAATTGTAAAAGAAAATAACATCAAGACATCTCTTAAAATGCTATTGTGGAACACAGCGTTCATGGGAAAAATATAGCAGCTTCTTTAATTTTGTTTTATAATGGGACACAACCATTTACTCATTCCCTGAGTGTTTGTGCTTTCAGTAGACAAAAGAGGACCTAAAAAGAAATTATGTTGACAGCAATCACAAACGCTTCACGCATAAATATTCAGGTTCCTAAGAACGTATACAGTTGTTAGTCAAGATTATATCCCCTTGTTTTTTTTTTGTCTCAAAGTCTAAAATAAATCTTTTTTCCATTTGTCGAAGTTCTAATTCTAGATTACCCCCTCTAGGATTTTATATATATATAAAATTCACTGAAAAAACCCTTATTAAAGGTGCAGTTAAGTTGTACAGATTTAACGCAAATAAACCTTGAAATTCAGAGGATGTGGGAAGTCATGACCAACTTAAATCAGTGCCTTCACGTTCATGCCCCCCATAATGCCATTTGGTATGTCATAGTGAATTTTTTTATAATATGTATGGGCTCATGGGCTTTGCAACGGGAACACGCCGAGTTGAGCTGCTCATGACCCGTGTTAAATCTGCACAACTAAACTGCAACTTAACTAAGGTTGTTTAGTGAATTTCCAAGGGTTTGTAATAGCATATTTTAGTCAGAGCCACTAGCCATGGCCTTTGGCCGTGGCCACTGTGCATCTTGCACCAATAGTATTTCTTTAGGGCCCAGACACCCATGCGCCTCCATAACATTCCCACCTGCGGCAGAAATTAACCTTCTGAGAAGTTACAAGGGCTACGAGCAACAAACGCACTCATGTCCCTCTAACCCTGGGGGCAGGAATGCACGTATTGACATAGTTCTAACACAGGGCCTCAATTTCAAAATGGCATCTACATTCTGAAATAAAATCTCACTACACACGTGACACTAACACCAGTTTTCAACATGTTTCTACCATAATCCTTCTCGTATGGGTGACCCCCATCTGTTCTTCCGGCTCCCTTACAACACCTCCCACTACACTTGCCTCATTCTAAAGCACAGATGGGCCTGGGACTGCTGCCCCTGCTAACCAACATTCCCCCCTTTCGTTAATTCTATATTAACAAATTCACTTGCCACCCTCTCAGTCCCTTCATATCCCCATGTTCCTTTCTTGGGCACCCACACTCAACATACTGATCGCAAACTTTCTCCCGCTTGAGCATGCTGTTCTGGGGTACAAGTAAGATATATACAGCCCCAATCCCCTTCTAAATCCACCCAGTGTTCTTTGTAGTTTTCAGGATCTGGTGGAGAGCAGTAACTGTTCCAAGGGAATCAATTCTTTGCTCTATTTTCAACATGCAGGGCTTATTTGGGTCTTCTGTTTGCACCTGCCCATCTTCTGTACCACAAGGAGCACTGTTTACGCCAATTGAAACCATCATCATTGCACTATTAGGAATCGCTTTAGCACAACATTGAAGTTCGAGCAGATAGTTAGATCTCTTCTTCCTTTTCAAGAGTATGTTTTCCCTTTTCTCTGGCAAGATCCAAAAGACAGGGGGCTGTAGTGGTGATGCAGAGGCGGTAGGATCTGGGGGTGGCGTGGGGGTAACCAAGCTTCCTGGTCTCATTGTTAGGTGTTCTTCAGGAACCACGAGGAGAGCCGAGTGCACTGTGGTAGGCGAGCATTCGCCCCTCCGTGATGGTGGGAGGTGCAGAAGTGCCTTCTGACCGCAGACCCAGTACATGTCCATTACTGCTGCTGGTCTTTTCTTGAGATCTGGAATGTTTATTGTCACATTGCATTTATCATTTGTACCCACAGAGACCAAGCATGCTCTGTAGAAGCACAGTTGATATTCTTCTTGTTTCTGCACCTTCACTGGCTTCTCCTTTGCTTCAATCCATTTTGGCTTTGCCACGTGCTTCCCCCAGTACCCTTGACAGGCTTTGTTTACCCTCTGAATCACTTATTTTCTGTGTCTGATAAGTCCCCCTTGCAATACAGCTTATCACAGTATGATTATTAGCCACAAACCTCACTCCTTCTAGCTCCACGTATGGTCTTTTCAAGCACTGCAGGCATTACGGGCACATTGCTGTTCATCTGGATCCATCATCACATAGTGTATGCTGTGCGCTATTTTGCTGAATATGTCTTTCGTAAAAAGAACCATCGCTACAACCCCAGAGAAGCCCTAGGTGTTGAGAGTTTCACCTGTTTACGGGAAATCTCCTCCTCTAATACATGATTTAGTGGCACCCGTGTTAATCATAAAGATGAATTGTTTGTTTTCTATCTCAGTGCCCACCAAGGGTTCCTCGTCTGGGTGGGTAGTCACGGACAGGACTGGGCATGCAAGAGCTTTCTGTGGGCTGTCCTAGTCAGGATATGTATTTGTACCTGGAAACGCAAAATGGTTGCCTCCCAGAACACTTACTCCTCGATAATATGTTACCGTCCCATTAGGAACAGCATTGCTTCCAGGCGTTGGAGAGCTATACGTTTGGCCTGGTGGTGCAGCTTGTATTGGGGTGCCAGGTGGGGCAGACAATTGCATCTGAGGGGTTCAGGCTGGCAACTCTGTATACACCTGGTGTATCTCATATGGTATCGATGTGGGCATTGTGGGTGCCTAAAGCATTGCTTTATTTAGGTTATACCATGCAACCATGCTGCTTCTGCAATCCCTCACAAAATGACCCATTTTTACACATCCCCAAAACTGAACTGTTCCCGCTCCCCCTCTCAGCCCCATCCCTCCAAATCCACCTCTGCCTCCCCTTCCTCCTTGAAACTCTTCTCTTCCACGCTGCTAACCTCCTGGGTACCACTCAGCGTACTCTGACTGGGAACCACTGTTCCATTGCCCTCGCCTAGCCAGGAGGCTTCTATTCTTGGGTCGGTTCTCCATGCTGCCTGCTCTACTACGTTCATTTGAGTAACTGCCACGACCACCCCTTGTGACCATTTTTTCTGTACCGGTTTTGCTTCCTCAGCCTGCAACCTTTGTGCCGTTTCCTTCTTTATTTCATTAATCTGCTTACAGTGGTGTATAATTATAGTCTGTATCTCCTCTCAGCCTTTCGCCTCGACACCCACAATCAAATCAAGGGATTTCTGTACTTCTTGGGAAATCCCCTTTTAATATCGAAGTAGAAAAGGAGAACTGACAGATCCCACTGTTCCTGCGTCTCTGTCCTCCACATCTCCTGTGCTTTCAAAAGGTATTGAGCGGAGTCTTAATCATCCCCCATTGTGTACTGCATTATGGACTGCAGATCCGGCGTATCAAGGTGTGCCCTCCGAAGAGCAGCCCACACCTGCGCAACAATGTTGTTGAAATGTGCCCCATCGTGTACATCACTCCTGGGTATCCAGCCTTAACCCAAACATCACCTGGCTAGTCTGCCACAATCGCCCCAAGATAACTTTTTACATCTCCCACTGCTAAAAGGGAGATGTTGTGGTTTTCAAATGGATCTATCCAATTCCGAGCTCCTGCAGTGAGCGGCGCGAGCGCTTTAATCAGGTTGTTTTTGTCCATATGAGCCCAGGGTACATGCTGTGCCTCCCATGGCCTTTATGCAATAATATCAACTGTGTGCCCGCTCCCCTTCTCCCCTTCATACCATCACTTATCTTTTTCCTCACCCCGGCTGCCTGCTCAAATCTGTCCCTCAACTGTGGACCCCAAAAGCTCTCTGCCCATTGGGTAACTGTCGGTGTCTCCTCTTCATCCTCTAATTCATGCATCCTGTCCCACTCATCCTGCAGCAGCTACCTGTGTGTATAACCATCCAACCTTACCATCAGATAGTTTGCACTCTCCATTCCTCGTTCACAACCCTTCCCCTTCTCCTTTTCAATATGAACGTCTTTGATCGCGGTGCTATCTAATCTAAACATAATGTCTACAACCCTCCATTCGTCTAGTCCACATTCCAATTTACTTCCTTCTCCCCGAAGGGCCCTCAATCACACCAGTTCCATTTGCGCTGCCTTTCAGGCCTCTTCTAAATCCTTCTGTGGTTTCCTATCCACAGGTATGGTAGCGTTAGTATTCGTTTGATATGGAGGTGATAATATGGGTGGGGTGGTGCCGTGGTGGAAGGGGACACATACGTTGGGTTGGTATATCCCGTGGTGGGATGGGTTGGGTAGCACCCTACTGGGGGCAGAGATAACTGATTTTTCTCGGGTAGTACTGTTGCAAGTACACTCGGGGTTCGGCTGTTGTCACACTGAGGTTTACACTCATCATTGTCCTCTATGTCCTATACTATTTTCCATAATTATTAAATCTCTTTCCTCCTTTGTAGCTTTTTACCTCTGTATTTGGCTGCCAAGAATGTGTTCATGTGTTCCAGTATTCCTCAGTTGTTCATACCCTGCTCACGCCATGGGCAAAACATACCCCCTTTTGTCTCTGCTACCCACTGCTTATGAGCTTTCTCAATTGTGTATTTATGCAAGGGCAATGCACTACTCCAATACACTAACGGTGTAGCTACCCCATTTTAAAACACTTGATATACAAAAAAGTCACACCATATACAAAATATAGTTTGTTCTAAGTGCTCCTGCCATTCCTTCACACCCATTACCCCGTCGCCCCCTACCTACACTTCCCTTACTCCCAATCACTCCACACAAACACACTGACTGTCTTCACGCACACAATACCAACACTATTTGTTCTACAGGCCCTCACTTGGCCCCCTCCTACTACACAATATAAATCTTAAACATGAAAATAAGAAGCTGAAACAACTAACTAAAATAACAACCACTACTTCACCTTAGTCCCGCACCTGAAATATATTGGGCACAGGAATTCAAGCCCTCTAATTATACAGAGCCCCTAATTTTGTATCCTCTTATCTTTTTTCAAAATATGGCATCATCTTCTTCCCCACCTCAGAAAGGATTCAACTTTGCCATTTCTTGTCTCATATAATAAAAATAATCTCTCTCTCTCTCTCTCTCTCTCTCTCTCTCTCTCTCTCTCTCTCTCTCTATATATATATATATATATATATATATATATAGCACACGGCCACGGTATGGTTAAATTGCTGTTGCCGTGGGAAGAGCACTTTTTGAGCAGCTTATAACTCCGCTGCCCCTGGACGAATCCTCACCAAACTTTACAAAAAAAGTATATGGCACACTCTGAATGTTTGGTGAGGTTTGGTCCGGGGGGGCAAAGTTATAGGGGGGGTCCCAAAACTTCTGTTTTTCCCATAGACATAATGGGAAAAAACTTTGCTCACGCCTACTGCCCAAACCGCTGGACGGATTTTCACCAAATTTGCTGCAGGATCAGCGGCTTGGTCTCGAAAGTGTGCTTTTGTTAATGTGGGTTAAATCTGTCCAGTAGTTTTTATTTTTTAAATGATCAAAATGTAAGGCAAAAAAATGTGTGATATCTATGTCTGCTCTGCGGACAGGACACGGATTGGCCAAGAGGCTTGCGTCCTGTCTGCGTACATGTGACTTGCTCTCTGATTGGCTGGGGTGAAGCGTGAAGTGTGTCAGATTTTATGAGACGCTCGGCATCTTGGATTCTCGTCCGGTGTCCGCGGACATCGCGGTAAAACATAAAAAAAACACAACGTTACACTCATTAAACTTATCAAATAATGTTTGGGGAGGTGAGGGGTGATGAGGATGGGATGGAATATGGCTGCAAGAAGCAAAAAAATGCGTTAACTAAAAAACATCCGAACACGATGAAAGCACGTAATGGTGTAAACCCCGCTCACGCAGTAAAGCGCACACGTACAACTACTTCACATGCTCTTGACATATACCGTGCCAGTCAAAATGAGCACTTTCTTTTTCAAACTCGCACGCGTGCCTCATCCGAACAGGGACACGTGTTGAATAAAACACGAAGAAATGATGACCGTGCACAGGAGTTAACGGAAAACTTGTAGCACTGAAGAACGCGCACACGCGCTGTAGAAAACATGTAGCTGCAAAGACTGCACACACACAATGTAGATAACACATAGCTGCGAAGACCATGCACACGTGCTGTAGATAACACGTAGCTGAGAAGACAACGCACCCACGTTGAATGAAGCACGCACACACGTTGGAGGAAGCACGTAGCAGTGTATCTTTTTCAAAATCGCACGCGCGCTCTTAAGAGATGAATCGAAGCACGCGCCTTATCTGACAATGCACACGCGTTGAAGAAAAACATGCAGAAATGAGATGAATCCGAGCTCACACGCTTCATCCGAACAAGCACACGTGCTGTACAAAACACGTAGCTGCGAAGACCGCTCACACATGCTGTAGGTAACATGTAGCTGCGAAGAGCACGCACACATGTTGTAGAAAACACGTAGCTGCGAAGTCCACGCACACGCGTTGTAGAAAACACGTTGCTGCAAAGATAGCACACACGTGCTGTAGATAACACGTAGCTGCGAAGACCACACACACGCGTAGTAGAAAACACGTAGCTGCAAAGACTGGACACACGCGATGTAGATAACACGTAGCTGCGAAGACCACGCACACGCGCTGTAGATAACACGTAGCTGAGAAGACCACGCACACGCGTTGAATGAAGCACACACAGGTGTTGAAGGAAGCACGGAGCAGTGTATCTTTTTCAGACTTGCACGCGCACTCTTAACAGATGAATCCGAGCTCACACGTGCCTTATCCGAACATGCACACGTGCTGTAGAAAACACGTAACTGCGAAGAGCACGCACACGTATTGTAGAAACATGTAGCTGCAATGACCATGCACATACGTTGTAGAAAACATGTTGCTGCGAAGACCGCACACTCGCGCTGTAGATAACACATAGCTGCAAAGACCGCGCACATGCATTGTAGGAAGCATGTAGCTGAAAAGACCGCACACACGCGCTGTAGATAACACGTAGCTGTGAAGACCACGCACACGCATTGTAGATAACGCGTAGCTGAGAAGACTGCGCACATGCGTTGAATGAAGCACGTATCAGTGTATCTTTTTCAAATTCGTACACGCACTCTAAACAGATGAATCCGAGCTCACACGTGCCTCATCCAAACATTCACATGCGTTGAAGAAAAACACGCAGAAATGATGACCGCGCACAGGCATTAACGGAAAACACGTAGCATTGAAAACTGGGCACATGCGCCGTGGAAAACATGTAGCTGTGAAGACCACACACACGCATTGTGGAAAAAACTTAGCTGTGAAGACCGCGCACACGTGTTGTGAAGGGAAGAGGGGCCCTGAATGGAACCCCGCCTTCCCTTTCCATGGTGGCCATCTTAGTAAAGTATTTCCCTTCCTACACCGGGACGCCACAGGTGTTCCGGTGTGGGAAAAAAAACTTTTTTTTAGCAGTCCGGGTTCCCGCTTTGGGAACCTAGGGTGCTAATGGCCTTCATCCATTTAAAAGGACGTTATGGTTAAGTTGCACTAATAAAAGCCTATGAAATTTAGTAAAAAACCTTTGTTAAAGGGACATTATGGTTAAGTTGCGCTACTAAAAACCTATGAAATTTAGTTAAAAAAACTTTGTTAAAGGGACGTTATGGTTCCAAGTAAAACCGAAAAACCTGTGAAATTCGCCAGTTATGGTAGGCTAAGCAACCATAACTCGCGCCACCACCGTGCACTAACACCCAGGACATCAAGGATGACATCACAAATGTCATTGATGACATCACTGATAACATCACATGTCTGACTCGCTGTTTTTTTCTTTAGTGATATATCTTAGACAGTAATAGTTAGGCACAAAAAAAATCAAAAAGTACTATACTTTAAATATGTTCTTACGATAATTCTCTTAGGGTCCACTCACACCATATAAAACATAAACACAGGAAAAATACACAATCAGTAAGGTTATCAAAGTAAACCACGGTGCACTACTAAGCCTAACACCCATGAAATCACAAATGTCATTAATGAATTTCCTAGGCTTTTATTAGTGCAACTTAACTATAACGTCCCTTTAACAAAGTTTTTTCAGTGAATTCCATGGGTTTTTACCAGTGCATGCTAATTTCCTACAACTTACTAATATCATACTTTCCCCAATATAGCAACATGTGTGTCCAATTTACAAAGTTTCACCTTAAAACTCTGTCATTTCCAACCTTCTAGCATCTTTTTTAACACTTCTATACACTATTTTCAACTTTTTGCCCTGTTTTTGCATCCGTCGACATTTGCTAATGGCATTCCTCATTGCGGACCTTCCCGACAGTGTCACGTGACCATGCGATCATGCACGGCATGATGACGTATTCACGAGCGCGTCCGCACTTCACGATCGGGTCTGTGCTTCACGGACATTTAGGAACTGCATTTTCTACTGATCTAGAAACTTTCAAGCTCAACATTTTCCCCTTGCACAGCTCCTACACCTGTTCTTACTCATGATCCATTAACAATCTAGTACAAAGCACATACTTTGAAGAATATTAGCAAAACTGCTATTCATCTTAAAAATGGCATCAGCTATTGCCATCCCTCCGCCCCAAGAGCCACCACCACCACCAGTTGGATGACCTACAAAACAAAGAAAGTGCAGTACTTCCAAAGACATTGAAGAGGACCAAGACGATGAGGTACAGGAAGTGCCTACCTCTAGAACCAAGAGAGAATCATGGGTGTGCCAGTTATTTGCTACTGTTGGGAGTGTACCAAAGGCTAAAGCTACCAAAGTGAAATGCACTGAGTGCAACCTTGTCCTCAGTCGCGGACCACCTGGCAATACTCCTACGGGACCTCCTCCATGCACTGCCACAGCCAATCCAACCACCGCAATGCTCTCAGAAAGGCTGTTCCACGATGTCCGAGCACTCCATTTCTGGATTCACGAAGACCCCATCTCCAGATGGCAGGCACAGAGGACTGGCTTTCACGATACTTTTAATGAAGAACAGCAGGTTTTATTTATTTATTTATTTATTTGTCATTTGTTAGGTGCTTATTCAATTAGATAAAACTGTTTCAAAGCACCTACAGGGCACCAGGGTGGGGACAGTGGAAGGTAGGCAATGAATTACAATAAAGATAAATAACTGAAATAATAGTTCAACAAATAATGGGAATAACAGGTAGGGGAGACAAACCTACTATGCCTTCTGGAGTTCAGAACGTGCAAATGCAGAAGGGGGGGTGGTAAGGGATAGGTGCTGTGGAGCTCGTGGAGAAGTGCTTGGGGTGAAGTTCTTAAGTGAAGAACATAAGTGCAATCTCCCGTGGGAGACTAAGTAAGTGCAGTAAAAATAGACAGCAGCTGATGTGGTGGGACAAGGTCCCTGCACATCAATCACACTACTGTGTGATTAGCAGAGAAGAGAGGAGGAGAAGGTAAAGGTAAAGAGAAAGGTCTTGAGGCTTTTTTTTAACTTAAGGAGGTACTGCTCAAGTCGCAGATGGAGAGAGAAGCTTTTCCAAAGAAGGGAGCCGGCCGAAGAAAGTGATCGACCACCAGCTTGATCACACAAGCACTCTGTTTAGCAAACTACTTCACACGCAGGGAGTTGGTACCAGTGGAATGCAAGATTCTAGAAGGGGAGTATTTGGTCAGGAAGCATAGAAGATAGAGTGGTTCCCAGCCCCAGATAGTCTTGTGGATGATACAGAGGGATTTTAATGTAATCCGTGCCGAGACCGGGAGCCAGTGAAGGCTTTGTAGGGCAGGAGAGATGTGGTCCCTATTCTGGGTTAGTTGGAGGAGTCACAGGGTGGACAAAGGAAGATTAAGAGGCTATTGCAATATTCTAGCCTGGAGAGGACCAGAGCACTGGTAACATTGAGTCTCTGGGGGAAGGTGAGGAAAGGTAAAGTTCCTTTGAGACGGAAGAGCTGAAAGTGGGACTTCTTGACGGTGTCCTGAATATGAGGGATAAAGGAAAGGGAGGAGTCGAAGATGACTAAGAGATTCCTGGCTTCAGGGAATGAGGTGTGGAGGGGGGCCCATGGAGGAAGGCCATAGTGAAAAGAAGAAGTAGGGTGCAGGGGACCCAATAGGGGGAATCTCTGTTTTTCTGGCATTGAGGCAGAGGTCATTGGCAGTACGCCAAGCCTGGATGGCAGAAAGGCAGTCAGGGAAGAAGGAAGGTGCACAGGTGTCAGTAGGAAGTTTGAAGAAGAGCTGTGTGTCATCGGTGTAGCACTGGAAGTTGGAGGAGAAGGACGAAATGAGGCATGCCAGCAGAAAAAGATAAATGTTAAAGAGCCAGGACAAAAGAATCGAGCCCTCAAGGATGGCACAGGTGGAGGAGAAAGTAGAGGAGGAGAAACGGTCAGTTAGGAAGGAGGTAAGCCAGTCCAGTGCCCGCTCCGGGATTCCAAGGGTATCATGGAGCCTTTTTGTGAGGATGGAATGGTTCACTGTGTCAAATGCAGACGAGAGATCAAGGAGGATGAGGAGAGCAGGGGAGCTGGTATTCAGGTATGCGAGCAGTTCTTCACAGGTGTTCATAAGAACAATTTCTAAGCCTCTGGATGCTCGTAATCCAGACTGGTGATCATGTAGACCTCCAACAAGTTCGGTATGAGAGTTGAGTTGGGGAGGGCCAATTTCTCAAGCAGTTTCGCCAGGAAGGGGGTGATGGAAACTGGGCGGTAGTTGGCTGGGCAGGAGGGGTCAGCAGAGGGTTTTTTAAGGAGGGGGCACACTTGTGGGAGGATGGAAAGGAACCAGTCACAAAGGAATGGTTGCAGAGATCAGCAAGAGTAGGGGCGAGAGAGGAGATTTTGTCCTTGATGGTTCTAGAAGAGCATGGGGCAACCTGTTTGGAAGAGAGCTTCATGGAGTTGACAACTCTGGTGACTTTTTCAGGGGTGACAGAAGTGAAGGTGGGGAAGGAGGAGGGTGAGTTGTAGAAAGGGGCAGAGTGGGGGAAGGTTGGGTTGGAGGATTGTGTGGCAAGGCTGTTCAGTATGTCCTGAGTTTCTGAAGTGAAGTGAGAGGAGAGTGCATTGCATAGGTCCTGGGAGGGAGTAGGGTTAGAAGATACTGTTGACGGGTTGGCAAGTTCCCTGCAGATTTTGAAGAGTTCATCTATGTTGTTTGTCACATTGGACACTTGTGCCTGAATGTGGATCTTTTGTTGGCATGGATGGAGAGTCTGTAGTGTCTCTGGATCATGCATCACGCCAGTTTGTCAGAGGATGAGCCTGAGGTGTGCCACCTCGGTTCAGGAGCCTTGCACTTATATTTTTGGTCTGCAAGTGTGGAGTCATACCAGTTGTTAAGCTTGGAGGCGGGTTTCAGGAGGATCCTCAGGACTGGGGCAAGGATGTCAAGGGTGTTATTAATGGACAGATGGAGGTTTCTGAGGGCAGAATCAGTGGTAGAGTCTGGGTTGGGAGGACAAAGGGGCATGAAGTTGGAAGAGTAGGCAGCAGCTGGCACTCGTTGCATCGAGCGGATATTCGTGAATAAGGTTGGCAGAGCTTCATGAAGAGTTGTCACAGGGCCATAGGGACTCGGATGAGAGGTGAGGAGAGAGTGGTCAGACCAGGATAGTGGGGTGAGCAGGGGAGAAGAGAGCGCGAGGTTAGAGTGGATGATGTCGTCTAGCCTGTGTCCAGCAGAATGGGTAGGCCCAGAGGAAAGAATGGAGAGGGAAATGGAGGAGCGAAGAGGGTGGTTACTGTGGAAGGGGAGTCTAAGTGGAAGTTGAAGTCACCTAGTAGTAGCAGGTTGGAGGTGGTAGTGAGTAGGAAGGAACAGATGTCCGCCCACTCTGAGAGAAACAGAGAAGAAGTGCCTGGGGGCCGGCAGATGGTAGCAATGGTCAAAGTGGTGGAAGGAGAGATGACCAAGAGGTGATTTTAAAGCCGTCAGATAGGAGTGAGTCAACGGATGTAACTGAGCTGGCATTGAACAAAGTTTCAGTGAGTGCAAGTATGTCCATGTCATTGTCTTCAAGAAGCAAGCAGATGTCAGCAGAGTGTTTGCTGGCTGAGCGTGCGTTGACGGTCGCCAGGTGGAGACGATTGCTGCCTTTGAAAGTTTTTTGAGGAGGAGTGTGGGAGCAGAGGGGATAGAAGGGGAAGAGGCAGGGGAAGGAAGAAAATGTATGAAAGATGGCAGGATTGGGTCAAAGAGAATGAGGTTGGCCTGAGGGCCTTGAACCAGGACTGCGCCCGTGTGATAGACACTGATGCAGCAGTGAGATGAGAAGAACCCTGTACGGAGGGCTTCCCACTTGGTGCCGCCATTAATTGATGTGGAAGAGTAAGCTGGGAGGGTGGCAGTGAGGTGAGAGGTCCGTAGGGCAGGAGATGGGACAGAAAAGAGGATGTCAGTGATGATTTCTCTTCAGGGAGCACTGACCTAGGTGTCTGTGATTGGGATCCAGGGTTTGTAGCAATGATGTCCTTTTTATATTTTTTATTTACGGATTTTGTGAGAGAGTGAAGATAGGTGATGGTGCAACAGTTTGAGTAGATTGGGGAAATGGAGAGTGCATTCTTGGAGCTAGAGGAGGTAGTTAGAGGCAGAGAGGGGGTGGAGTACACAGTTGGCCAAGTAGGTGTTAAGAGTACAAAATACAAAGCAATGCAGGATGAAGGCACACCAAATTCAATCTTTTTAAACTAACTGAAAAATACAAAGCAAGATGAAGACACACCTGAAATCAATCTTTTTAAACTAACAGACAAGTGCAATGCAGGATGAAGGCACACCTACATTCAAACATTTTAAACTAACAGACAAATGTAATGGAGGATGACAGAAGGAATTGCAGCACAGCCGTACAGAGATGGGGACAATGGGAGTATAGATCAGTGAGTGAAAGCAGAGTGAGGTTTCACCGTAGTACAGGGGACATCTGCAAATTGAGCGAATGGGGAGGCAGAGTGAGTGAATCAAGTAGAGACGAAGCAGCCATCAAGCCACAGTCAATAATCATGTGATGGCAAGAGGATGATGACACAGACCACAGGTGCGTGGTTGGAGTATCCAACAAAATGGAGCATATTTGGCTGTATTTGTAGGAGAGGAGGGGCCCCACCAGTCACTGACAGGAAATGACACAGATAGGAAAGGCCAGAGAATCAGAGATGACGAGGGTAGGGGGATCAGTTAGTAGACAAGAGAGAGAGCACAGGGGAGTAAACCTGTCAACACATTCTCAAGAAAGGTAGGATGTGCACACAGTCAAAAACGGTTTTCAACAGCAGCAAGACAATCAGGATGTGCACAGGCTGGACCGCAGTGACAGAAAACATAAAGAAAACACACACAGAGAAGTGGTGGGACCGGGACTAGGAGGCCCTATCCCTCCAAAAGGCATTTCAAGCATCACACATTCGATTATAGTGAGCCAGTCGCCACACTATAGTTAAATTCAGTATCAAGTTCCATATGAAACCCACACATTGAATGGCTAGTAACTTTTCACTTGCATGATGCAAAAGGTTTGTCACAGGCCCCCCAGCGGCCCCCCCAGTCTGGAAATATTGGGAATGGTTAAAAAAAATATGAAAAGTTAAGAAAGCAAAAATATACTGTTTTCCGCCTACTCTCATTAATTTCCCAATGCAGAAAAAGTCAAAGTGTTTGTGCAGTGCACAGAAAAAAAACCTGGATTGAATTGGAGCAGGTATGAAACAACTATGGCACGAATCACTGACTCGAATTCCGGGAGGGGTTGGGGTTATTCCATCCAGTAGTTCAATGAAATAAACCTACTTACTGTACAGTTAAGTTACACAGATTTAACACAAAAAATCCCTTGAAATTCATTGGATGTGGGAAGATATTGTTGAGCGCTTAACTTGGTGCCTTTCCATTGCAAAGCCGAAGAGCACATACATGGTATAACAGCAGGCCAGGCTCCAGGACGTTTTATCTGGTTGGCCCAGATTTGTGATCAGGGCGGGCCAACTTCCATTGTGTGTGGGTTTCGTAGTAGCCTAAAAAAAGTGCTGCCTTTAAGCCAGATTTCTCAGACCAATGTTCAGGCAAAAAAATGTCTTCCTGGATCTGAAAAATCCATTTGCACCCTTAAATTGTTTTAGTCTGTTAGACTGCTTTATAAGGAGCAGAAGCCTGGATTCAAACCCAGTCTGTTAGGACCAGGGTTGACACATTTACCCACAAAACTACCAGAATGTCTGATAAAGATGCTTATTAGGATGCATTCTGTGTCACATTTAAGGTAAAGGGATTCTTGGGCAAGGCTGACTGATGGTCTAAGGGGTGGCGGTACATGTTTTATGGTGGGAATAGTTATTGGCTGCCATGAGTGCAACAAATGTTACATGTTTTTTAAGTTGTCTTTTTCTACTATTGGAGCTGTGTGTTTAGGGGTATGACTGGCTGGAAACAGCATGTTCACCTCACCAGGTTTTGCTGACATGAGGTGCTTTGCCCAGATACACTCAATTTATTCAAATGGGAAATCTGCTCTCGCCTTCCACCTGCTCACCCCTTGCAAAATCACAGGCTCTCCAGTAACCCTTCCAAAGTCTTCTGCACTCTTCTTCCATTTGCTCCTTTATTTCCTTCCATAAACTCCCTCACCACTTTGACCTTCCATTGGCTACTCACTTCATCTTCCATGCGCTCCCCCATCTCCATAAAGAAATATATTGCCAAAGCAGGAAAAATTTAAGCTATATACTGCCGAACCCTTAACAAGAGTCTGAGAGATTACTCCCAATGAATTATACCCTAAGACAAATGTTTTGTACCTTTTTTCAACATAATGCTATAATTGAGATATGCAAACACAGTACACAATAAAGGAGAAGCAGAAGAAATAGTCTGACAATATCAATCTATCTACCTTCCCTTCCCATCTGTTTTCTCCTTTCTATTCGATCCCCTCCTCCTTCACCTTTCACCACCTGTTACCTTCCATCAGCGCCCCCAGACTACCATTCCCATTTACAACCACTCCCACCTCCCCATACTGTTCCCACCATGGTTTCTTGGCTTGTCTGGGGAGAAGCAAGGATGATGCCACCTCCTCCTTTGCAGGGGCTGAGCAGCGAGGCCTGCAGTCCTTATTCCATCTAAGATGGTGTGCACTCCCTGAATACTGTGGCTACTCTCAGCAGGTCACGGAGGAGGTGCTTGTGATCCAGCCATTTTGTTGGGAAAGACAGCCTCCCTCCACCTAGGTAAATATTGAAGCAAGGAATAGGATATTTTGTTTCTTACAAAATGACATTTTGAAGCACAGCATTGTATTTTTATTGCAGTTTTGCAGCATATTTTAATTGAGTTGAGGGTGTGTGGGAGTGCTAGCATGCAGGAGAGTGTGGGAGCAGGATGTAGACAATGTAGGTTGAGGGGTGTCAGGCCTCCTGGTATCGCTCCGGTTAGATGTGCCAGGGAGGAGGGTTTGCCGCTCTCCTGGCACCCCTATATATGTTTGTCTGGTACATAATGTTTATAATATGCAATTGTCCATGATGACTTCTTATTTGACTTGTTTACTTTGCTTTGCTATTGAATGTCACAATCATGAGTTGGGAATATTTTGAATAGTGCATACTGCAAACTAAATAACTTCTAGGGGCTCCTAATTTTGGCAGGAAACACAGTGAGAATAAATGATTTGCCCAGCATTACACATTTCGGTTAAGTGGTAAATCCAGAATTTGTGCATAGTCGGAATTGTAGGTACTTGACCACACATCTTCCCATCTCAAGTTGGTACAAATATATGTTGAACTATGGTTTTAAATAATACAATTCTTTGCACACAAGTCACTTTTTGTCCAGAATTTTAAATGGTACTTCTGTGCTTACTATTGCTGCTACTCTGTATATAAAAGAAACTTTAAGTGACATGGATGATTTATAGGAAGTAAATGTTATTGTTTTGAATGGTATCCCTTTATACCAATGATTGTAAACCAAGAAAATGAAATGTTGTTTATTATTGTAAGTTTCTGTATTCAATTTTTCTTTTCCTTTTTCCAGTTGTTTAGTTTCTTTTTCTTACATCACTAACATCTTTTGTAAATGTTTGTAATAAACCATAAACAGTAAATAAAATACTGAATTTGATACTGATTACTTTAAAAACTCATGAGTCACATGATAAACCAACCCAACAATGTGAACATCATTGTAGAAACGGGTTGATGAACAAGAGTGTTGGTGTAATTTTGTTTTGAATCCTAAATTGCATGGAGGGGACCACTCCTGTTTGCACTTCTTTGCAAAAGGGTCCCTGCAGGCAATTTGAATGGTTTTCACAAAGTACTGGAAAAGTAAATAGCAAAACATAGGAAAAATTGCCTTTTCTCTTCATTTTAAATCTCACCCACAATTAACGATTTAAATACCCTTGCTTTTACCAATCAAGCTACAATCATAGGTGGTCATTTTCCAAGTCCCTCGAACTGGAAAAAGTGGCAGTAAAATGATTTCATGGTAGCTTTATTTTCCTCATTCTGAATGGAAGCCTTAAAGCTCCAGGATGCTAATTAATCAGAACCTACAAAAAATCTCATACAGACACAAAGTGAAATGAAATGCATTACAAAGTCATTGTTTCACACAGCTTGTTCTGTCCCCCCCAGCCCCCATAATGTCTACTAACCCAAGAATCACACTTAAATAGCTTACTAAAAGCTTATATAATTTAAAGAAAAGGTACTTTTTGCAATCTCTAATCACTTCCTATTTTAAATAATATGCTTCTGGTGCATGTTAAAAAGATAAGGCCTCACTGGGAGGTCCTGTGCAGCCCTTGCTGACTTTGAGAGGAGAAAATCAGATGAAGGGTGCCCCATGGGCATGTGTCCGTTGGCCGTGTGTTAATTCCACCTCTGATTGCACTCTGCAGGAAATATTTCAGTACCCTTTTTTATGTTTAACAGATGTGCACCGTTATACTTTGCCAGAAACATAATAGGAAATGCTCTTTTCTTGCGTTATTTTCAGGGTTTTATTATCAATCTTCTGAGAGGCAACTGTTTATTAGGCAGAGGGGGGGTTCATTCCTCCAGTTCTGACCCCCAATCCCTGTCACTGGTGGGATCCCACAGTAAATAGCCATTTCTGACACTGCCTAAACTCCCAGCAGTTGCATCATACTTTTCAAACACATCCACCAATACACATGATGTATTTTGTGTGAATACAAACATTGTTATTAAGGCAGTACTCATCCATTCATTTCATGAAAAGTTCTGGCCAGGCAGGCTAGGCTTCCACACAGACAACGATAGATACTATTTAGGTCAGAACCCCACTGGTAAGTATGCATGAGAAGAAGATAGCAAGAAGATCTGAAGCTGGTCCCATACATGCCGTTCTAGCCTTGATATGTTCAGGTAGGTTCTTTTTGGACCAACTCAGTGAGGTGCAGTTTGATTCCCTAGGCATAGCAGACAAGACACCCACATCTGGGCACACATACTTTCTCTTAGGGAGACAAAGCCATCAGTTTGGGCTTTTGAATACAGATGGGAAAGGCTTTTGCCAGGCACTGCCATAAGGGTTCCACCTGGCATAAAGGTGGTAACTGCTAGAAAAAGGTGCAAGTAGCTAAGCATAGGATGTCATTGTCTGGGAAATGCCTGTGTAATACGTATACACATGTCAAGTGCTTGTTTTAGGATTGCAGTGCAAGGAACCTATGTGAGTACACCCTTGTTGCTTTTGAATCTACTGGCTGAAAACACACATTGTTAAGAGATTTTTTATTACAATGGGAGCTCATTTACAGAGGTAATAACTCATTAAATACTCAAAAGAATGCTTAGATACAGCACAAACAGGCTCAATAAAGCACATAGTTTGATGTTACATTGTGACAGAGCTAGCTCAAAGAGTACCCAAGGGGGTATGTTTCAGCAGGGAGAGGGCAGGAAGCTGGTGGAATACCATAGGGATTAACACGGCAATGGATGGGTAAACAGCCAAATGCATCCATAGAAAGTGTGCCCCTCCTAATATCCTTTCTCCATTCTATCTGTGGTCCAATGAAATCGTTCTGGTTTACACCTAATAGCCTAATTCAAAGCCTTACATCAAATTACTGTGATTTGACTACACTCTCCTCTCCAGAATTACATTTGTCTTACTTCCAACCCTATTGTTTCACTTATACCCAATAAGTTCATGCCACAGAATATATACCTTGAACGTAATGTGTAAGGGACCTGTGTCTGATGGATGTAAGTCTCTGAATCAATCATAGCCATTCACATTGCTTTGGTAAGGCTTCCATACCATTGTTTGCAAATCCGTCTTGGCTACCCTGCCACTAATGTGAGCAGGTCTGCCCAAACTGCTGGACAACAAAGCCTAAAAATGCATGCAGAGGCATATGTTCCAGTGGATGTAATTTGTCAGGGTACTCAGCCATTTAATCACCTGGTGCAGAAAAGTGTGTCCAAGTATCACCACCTGCCATGTATTGTTTGCATAGTTAACCATCTTATTAAGCATGATGGGAACAAGTTATATTTCCACACATAAAAAAAAGAACTTTCAATTACAAAAATCAACTTCATAAGTTTGAAATGTATGTAAGATGAACAGTGCAGTTAAGAAAGCAACACAGGATCTTGCTAGACAGTTGTAGGCTGCCTGTTTGAGCAAGTTTGCTACCTTATTTATAGGTGTGAATGGACCCCCATCTCCCTGGCCATTTCTGCTTGCATGGCTGTGGGGCATAAATCATTGTCCAAGGCAAGCAAACAAAGTGTGACCGGGCCTCCTGCAGTGCAGCCCATCAGAATCCCTAAAATCCCCTCCCTGCAACCCCCCTAGTAACCTCCAGTCCCAGTGGTGGTTAACTTTCAATTATTTTATTTTGTATGGTTAAAATACATTCAAACCTTTGCAAAAAAAAAAAAAAAGGAAGAAAACAAAACACCACTAGCAAGGCCTCCTATCTGGGGCGGCAGGTGTTGGCTGTGGGGGGGGGATCCTGGCCCCCCTGCTGGAGCCAGACCTGTAAGACAATGGATTTGTGATGTCATACAACATGGCATTATGGGGGACATCCATTGGAGCGCACCAAATTAAGCTGGTCATGACTTTCCACATCTGCTGAATTTCAAGGGTTTTGATGTGTTAAATCTGTGCAATTAAACTGCATCTTAACTTTGTTTTTATTAACTCTTCAATGTCAGTACTATTTTTCCATCAAGATACAAAAATCACAAAAAATAAGACAGACATGTTGAGAGAAACTTTTGTTTTACAAGTAATTTGTTCCTAGCCGCCCTGCAATCATGAGAGCAATGATCTTATTACAATAACAAAATAAACCCTGAAACAACCCCACCCCATGCAACTGGAGATCTCATCTCTAGTACTGTTCCATATACTCCAGTACGCCAGTACTCATTTCAGTCCCATCACTCATCATAGGGTCTCATTGGGCTATAAAATTGTCTCGAGCACCAATGAAAAAGTGTCCACAGTTGCAAATGGCTATTCACTCCTTTTGTGACACTGTTTGAATAGTAAGCAAAGGGGGAAATGTTGGATATTTGTGATGCGAATTTTGCATTTTAAAGAATATTTATTTGAATATTTATTCAGCAACACTGGTCAAAACTACTAGCCGCAGAGTGAATTAACTGAAACTTGCCCAATTTGTTCAAAAAAGTGGCCCACTTTGACCCAAAAAACTGGCCCACACCAGCATTTTGTGTTTTTAGCTCGGCCATGAGCCTATTGCCCTATAGGCCAGTCCGAGCCTACCCATACATTTCTAGGTCAAAACTTATGGTTACATATTACAAATATGGTCTCGGTCATGTATATTGATCATATCTACCAACCAGGTATTCAATGCCTGACCATTCTCAAACAACTCCAGTAGGCAGCCCATGCGGTCAATGGCTACTTCTAAATGCAATGGGGGTAATTCATAGAATTCAGCGCACAAGTAGTGCACGCGGCTGGTGCACACTGTGCACGTGCGACAGTCTGCGCCAGCCGCGTGCGCCAAAATCCATTTCCACGCACAGCGTATTCATGGATTTCAACATCCATTACCAGCCGTGGCGCAGAGTGGCGCAGCGACCCTGCAGCAGCGCCAGTTACGCCTCCAAACCCTGCCCGTGCGCCATGCACAGCGCACAAATCCCGTACATGGTGCACAGGCCAGTGGACCAGCATACAGCCCCCCAACCACGAAAACGCCTGTAAAACTCCCCGCGCACCCCTCCGAATACATGTACAACCCTGCGCTGGGAGTTTCACACGCGATTGGCCCTGTGCGAGCGGGGTACGTGTATTACTGGGGTTCGCGTGGAGTTTCACACGCGATTGGCCCTGTGCGAGCAGGGTACGTGTATTACTGGGGTTCGTGGGGAGTTTCACACGCGATTGGGCCTGTGCGAGCGGGATACGTGCATTACTGGGGTTCGCGAGGAGTTTCACACGCGATTGGCCCTGTGCGAGTGGGGTACATGTATTCCTGGGGTTCGCGGGGAGTTTCACACGCGATTGGGCCTGTGCGAGCGGGGTACGTGTATTACTGGGGTTCGCATGGAGTTTCACACGCGATTGGGCCTGTGCGAGCGGGGTACGTGTATCACAGGGGTTCACAGGGAGTTTCACACGCGATTGGCCCTGTGCGAGCGGGGTATGTGTATTACTGGGGTCCTTGGGGAGTCTCACACCCGATTGGGCCTGTCCGAGCAGGGTATGTGTATTACTGGGGTTCGCGTGGAGTTTCACACGCGATTGGGCCTGTGTGAGCGGGGTACGTGTATTCCTGGGGTTCGTGGGGAGTTTCACACGCGATTGGGCCTGTGCGAGCGGGGTACGTGTATTACTGGGGTTCGCGTGGAGTTTCACATGCGATTGGGCCTGTGCGAGCGGGGTACGTGTATTACAGGGGTTCACAGGGAGTTTCACACACAATTGGCCCTGTGCGAGCGGGTTACGTGTGTTACTGGGGTTCGCGGGGAGTCTCACACCCGATTGGGCCTGTCCGAGCAGGGTACGTGTATTACTGGGGTTCGCGTGGAGTTTCACACGCGATTGGGCCTGTGCGAGCGGGGTACGTGTATTACAGGGGTTCGCGGGGAGTATCACACGCGATTGGGCCTGTGCGAGCGGGGTACGTGTATTACTGGGGTTCACGGGGAGTCTCACACGCGATTGAGCCTGTGCGAGCGGGGTAAGTGTATTACTGGGGTTCGCGTGGAGTTTCACACGCGATTGGCCCTGTGCGAGTGGGGTACATGTATTACTGGGGTTCACGGGGAGTCTCACACGTGATTGGGCCTGTGCGAGCAGGGTACGTGTATTACAGGGGTTCGCTGGGAGTTTCACACGCGATTGGCCCTGTGCGAGCGGGGTACGTGTATTACTTGGGTCTGTGGGGAGTTTCACACGCGATTGGCCCTGTGCGAGCGCGGTACGTGCATTACTGGGGTTCACGGGGAGTTTCACACATGATTGGCCCTGTGCGAGCGGGGTACATGTATTACTGGGGTTCGGGGGAATTTCACAAGCGATTTCGCTGTCAGAGCGGGGTACGTGTATCCAGTGGGGTGCGCGGGGAGTCCCCCACGTGAATTGGCAGTGTGGGTCCTCCCAGGTGTGCCCTCTACCCCCTCCACAGCCCCTGCAGGCAGCGCATACCACAGGGGACTATCCTGCACCCCTGGTCATGTTCCACACGCAGCCCATCCACCATGGGCAGGCCCCCCAGCCAGCCCACATGTCACCTTGCATTAGTGATCACCAACTCATGTCCCCCAGCACCCCCACCCACCCGGCAGTGATGGGCACCTGCCAGCAGGCCCTGACTCATGTCCCTCAGCACCCCCACCCACCCAGCAGTAACAGGCACCTGCCAGCAGGCCCTGACTCATGTCCCCCAGGACCCCCACCCACCCAGCATTGACAGGCACCTGCCATCATTCCCTGACTCATGTCCCCCAGCACCCCCACCTACCCAGCAGTGATGGGCACATGCCAGCAGGCCCCGACTCATGTCCCCCAGCACCTCCACCCACCCAGCAGTGATGGGCACCTGCCAGCAGGCCCTGACTCATGTCCCCCAGGACCCCCACCCACCAAGCATTGACGGGCACCTGCCAGCAGGCCCCGACTCATGTCCCCCAGGACCACCACCCACCCAGCAGTGATGGGCACCTGCCAGCAGGCCCCGACTCATGTCCCCCAGGACCCGCACCCACCCAGCATTGACAGGCACCTGCCAGCAGGCCCCGACTCATGTCCCCCAGCACCCCCACCCACCCAGCAGTGATGGGCACCTGCCAGCAGGCCCCGACTCATGTCCCCCAGGACCCCCACCCACCCAGCAGAGACGGGCACCTGCCAGCAGGCCCCGACTCATGTCCCTCAGGACCCTCACCCAACCAGCATTGATGGGCATCTGCCAGCAACCCCCGACTCATGTCCCCCAGCACCCACACCCACCCAGCAGTGATGGGCACCTGCCAGCTGGCCCCGACTCATGTCCCCCAGAACCCCCTCCCACCCAGCATTGATGGGCACCTGCCAGCCGGACCCGACTCATGTCGCCCACACCCCCACCCACCCAGCAGTGACGGGCACCTGCCAGCAGGCCCCGACTCATGTTCCCCAGGACCCCCTCCCACCCAGCATTGATGGGCACCTGCCAGCAGGCCCCGACTCATGTCGCCCACACCCCCACCCACCCAGCAGTGATGGGCACCTGCCAGCAGGCCCTGACTCATGTCCCCCAGGACCCCCACCCACCCAGCAGTGAGGCTCAGGCCCGGACTCATGTCCCCCCAACACGTCATCATGATCCACAATCATGTGCCTCATGGCCTCCCAAATCCCACCGCACGCCACCCCTGTGCAACGACCCAACCAAGTATCCCATCCACCCCACATTGAAATGCCCATTACATGATACAACCCAAATGGCAAGAATGTACATCAACACATGTCTGTCACAAACCCACAATGGGTGCTGGTGATTGTGAATACCTACACCGTGACATGCATGAAACCAATGAGAGAATACCACACATCAAAGTAATAAAACAAAATGTATTGTACAGAAAAATAATGAAATCCAATGAAAACATGAAAAAAATGTATCAAAAAAATATGAAATGTAGCATGTCCAAAACACAAACAGAAAATCATGAAGTCTGAATGCAAATCAATCGAAATGAAAATATGTCCAAAGTCTCCGGCCAACAAATCAAATCCAAAGGAAACTGAAACAGTAAAATCCATTGATCATGGTGAGAAAAATAATAATAGATAAATCCACTGTTCAACTATGTACAAAGAAGTAATCCAGGGTCCATGAGGCCAACGAATGAAATGAAACCTAGCCAAAAAACTACCTAATAAAGAACTATATACAAAAAGGCGGGGCATAGTCCAAGTGCCCCAAATGAATGAAAAAGATAAAGGAAACCTAAAACTACAAACGATATACAATGGCGGCGGGCTAGTCCAAGGGCTCACTTCCCAATTTCCCGGGCCAGGGCATCATCGAACTCCTGCTCGATGTCCTGGAGGCGGTCCTCTTCCATGGCCCCGAGAGTTCGCAGGGACGATGACATGTTGACCTTCAACACCCTGCGAATTGCCTCAAGGCACTCGGCCCGCCTCAGTGCCCTCCGCATGGAGTTCTCCACCCTGACCATTGTGAGTTGTGCCTCTTCCGCCCGCCGCCGCTCCGCATCTATGGCATGGCCCAACCACTGCCACACGGAAGACACTTGTAATCCTGGGTCCTCCTGCCCTCTGGCCGATGCCTGCCCTCCGATGTCAATGGCCCTGAGCCATCATGGCTCCCACCTTGTTGCTGCTGCTGCTGTGCCTGTGCCTGTACCCCTGCTCTTACTGCCTACTGTCCTCCTCTGGCTGGGGTGCAGTTGTCGTGGTGGCCACCCCTGCTGGACATCCGACTCCCGACTGTGGCAGGGATGTGTCCCCCACCAGCCTGGCCGTTGGGTCAGAGGCAGCTCCACAGGGTACCCAGGTGATACATGGGTGGGAAGATGGCATGGAGGACGACTGGCGCGTAGGGCGTTCAGGTGAGGAGGGGGTCGAAACAAGGTCCAGCAAATGCAGGAATCCAGCCCTGGTGACCAGTCACAGTAGGTCAATGCGGTCAATGAGGCATTCGAGGTGACAAGCAGTGTCGTCACGAAAACACTGCAGGTCACCTCGCATGCCCCATTGACGCAACGCCATCCCACTCAGGACAGGCTCAACCCGGTCCCGGATAGCTACGTCCGCAGGGAGAGGAAGGCGAGTTGTTGTAAGCGGATACCCTCCCTGAAAAACGGGTCTGGACATAGGCATCCCTGCTGGTGCGGGATGATGCAGTCACAGGATCGGGGACAGGAATACCCACAGGCACCTACACGGCGGCCTGCGCTGCCTCCTGTCCCTGCCCCTGCACTGCACCACTAGCACCAGTGGAATCCCTACCTCCAGACCCTGTGTGTGTCCCTTCCACGGCCTCCTCCTCCACCATATCCCCCACCAACCTGGATGACTCTGTGCCATCTTCCCCCGTCGGACCCTGTGGGGTCTCAGCTGCCCCTTCTGCTGCCGAGGAGTCCACCACCAACCTCCGCCTCTTGGACCTACCCTCGGCAGCTGCGGCCTGGGACGCGGAACCAGACTCCTCACTCCCGACAAGATGACAATCTGGGAGGGGAGCCGGGCCTTGCGTCTCCAGCTGGTGGTGCGATCCCTGCCGCTGTGCTCCACAGCACCCTCTCCGCCCTCTTCATCAGTTGACGCTGCAGACAGGGAGAGATAAAACACAGACATCAGGGCACTGTACAATGGATAGATACAGACATGACAGTTGCACATGAGTGGCAGTGTCAAACTTCAGACATGGCATCACACTCCACGACACACATGTCATTTCAACTCACACACATGAGCAATTCAACAGCATTATTGCACCAGGCAGCACCAGCCATACGCAAACAGCACGAGCAGCCGAAGGTGAGCCTGATGTCACATGAAACACGGGGAGTGCACAACACATGCACACAGGCCACCACACTTACATGCATGTGTACATCTCCACCAACTGTCGCAGTGATGAGATCGCCATCCATGTCACATCTGCCATTCAGCCTTCTACATGTCAGTGCCACATGCATCCATGTTGCATCACAGTTGCACACTTGTCAAATACACACACATGCACATGTACACAGTGCAGATACATGCAGCTGGAACCACCATCCATGTGTGACACCACAACCATGCCAACGTACATGCACAGAAATTGGTAAACATGTGTGCTCCCACACCTTCATTTGGCCTGCAGGCTTGCCAACACATACACCATCCATGTGTCTCACACATGAGAGGACTCACATGTGTCAGCCTCACGCCCCTGTATATACACATCCATACATGGCCCTACAAAAACACATGTGCAACCTGCACACTACTGGCACACCACAACACGCACAGCGTCCAATCAGTATGCATGCAAACTTACCGCTCAACTCCAGATGGGTCTGCCTCTCAAGGACCTGGACGTGGAGCGCTAGGTATGTGCGTTCCAGGACCCTCATTTGGTGGTCCGACAGGTGGCCCCGGTGCCCTTGGCATCCGCTGCCTTCAAGAGGCGCTGGTTCCTGGACCTGAAGACCTCCCAGCGCTTCCGGACATGTTTGATGTCGCGTACTGCCACCCCCTCCTCGTTGATGGCAGTCACGATATCCATCCAGATCCTGGTCCGTCCTTCATTGATGGCGCGCAAACTTCCAAAGAGGGCATCATACTGCCCCAGGACTTGCTCCACCAGGACACGAACCTCCCTGGCACTGAAGCTGGTGGCCCTCTGCCTCTCTGGCTGGGGGTTGCCAGTGGTGTCAGATAGTGTTGTGCCTGACATGGCAACCCCAGAGGCAGGTGTGGGTGGGCAACTGGCTCCTGGGGCTGGGCTATGGAGCGATGGTATCCCAGTCGGGAGTCTTCAGTTCCAGCAGGGGTGGTCACAGCAACTGCACGTCTGGCCGACGTGCAGGCAGCAAATAGCAGGGCACGTGGGCAGCAGGCAGTCAGGCAGCAGCAGATGGCAGGTGAGAGTGTGCACGGGCCGCGGGGGGCAGGAAAATGGCCTTCAAGGCAGGAGCGTGGTCTTCCGTGTGTTTTCGCATGGCCAGCTTGATACGGAGTGATTTGGCAAGTGAAAAAAACTGCACATCGGCGTGTGAATGCGTGTAATCTGAGGAAAGGGCCCAAACACGTAAGTGATGTGATGCGCGCAAGCGTTTCCCTCGGGCAAGGGTTAAAGGTGAGCGGGTCCCGGCAGTTCGCTGTACGTGCCTTTCGTGGAGACCGGCGTGTGTGTTGCTACTTCGTGTTGTTTCGCCACCATCACAACTTCACAGCTATCAAGGACGTATCTCTTCTTTTGGTGGGGGTATTGGCTACGTGTGTTTTTCTGCATCGCGCTAGTCAGACGGTGAGTCGCGCACGCTATTTTCCTACTGTGGGTGCCCCGTGTATCGCACCCATTTTCAAGGTCATAGTAGCCTGCGTGTCCCACACGTATGCGTTTTTTCGTGTTCCTGGGTGCCACCGCGTACTGCGGGTGGTTAATTCCACGCACGTAGACTGCAGGGGTTGCGTGCATGGTTTTAATGCAGTTTTGGGGTGCCTGAGCTTTGTGTGACCCGTCACTGCATCACCGGGGTCACATACAGCCTTGCAGGTGCAGGGGTGCTGTTAACATCTTGCATCTCACTCCCTTCACCCCAATTGCCCAGGACAATTGTGGTGTACACCTCCCATTGGCACTACTCCATCTGTGCCGGCACTGCTTCATCTGTTCCATGGTTGGGAGGTCACCAAAGGTGAGGGGCTCCTCAGCTAGGCATACTCCTCTTGGCGGGCGTGGTCAGGGACGTGGCCGGGGTGACCAGGGAGTAGGGGGACTCCAGGGTGTCCAGGGTGGCCGCAGAGGGGGAAGAGGCATGGGTGCACCACTTGAGCACAATGATGTGCCATGTGTTGGTGCAGTCATGCCACCAACCCCTGTGGTTCCTGGAGATGCAGCTTCTGCATCTGGCACTGGCGCCTGTGTGACCCTGCAGTCATTTTCATCAACTGCCACGGGCCCAAGGGGAGTGATAGCTGCAGGTGCAGCTATGGACACCACCACCCAGGCTCAGGGTCTGCCAGCGCAGGCTACATTGTCACTTGAAGAGTCACTGGAAGATTTCCAGCCAGTCAGGGGGAACACCGTAGGTGCATGCAGGGCTGCCCTGACCGAGAGACATGCCCCTGGGGCAGCAATGTCATCTTCTCCCCCGACCAGCCAGGTGTTGGCAACTGCAGGGGCAGATGCAGCCAACAACACCCCGGTTGTGAAACTACCAACCAGGACAGTCGCGGTCAATGACCCTGGCACAGTGGATGTTGCTGCGCAGGGTCCATTCCAGGGCACCCAGCAGCCACTGATGCAAGTCAGGCCTTCGGTCGTCCTTCAACCTGCCACTCCCTTGGTTCAATCCACCGGTCCCACTGGCCATAGTGATCAGGGCGGAATTCGCCAGCCAGGGTCCACGCCACTATCCAAGAGGAGGAAGGTTGCATCTGCAGCACAGGCTGGGACCCCAGACACAGCCACAGCCTCCTTCACGTCAAGGAAGAAGCCTTTCTGCAATGAGGAACTGGACTGCCTTGTGGACTACGTGAAGGCCCACAGCCGTGACATGATAGTGGGTCCAAATTGTCATACTACGACTGCCCATCGGAATACCCACTGGAATCATGTTGCGGATAATGTGAGTGCATTCGGCCATGAGGTGCGCACAGGTGCCGAGTGCAAGAAGCGTTGGAATGACCTCAAACGCAGCACTAAGGCCATGGGTACCTCTAATTACAGCATGACTCTGGTGATTGGCGGTGGGCCACCACCTGAGGAGGATGACCTTACTCCGCACAAGGCACTCGTTGCAGTGGTCATACCAGAAGAAATGGTCGAGGGAGTGGGCGAGATGCAGGACTTTGATGCCCAGTCCAGTGAGTGTTGTAGCGTGTATGTCCAGCCCATGTGTGTTTTGGCTGTGTGATGTGTTGTGCTTGACTGCCACTACATGCTATGTGTACATGGTTCACATGTGCTAGTCATGCAATGCTTCACTGATGCGTGCTTGCTGTGCAGGATGGTGGACATGTAGAGCAGACAGGGACTGTCCTCATCACCACACTTGCACCTTACTCACATGCTAGTCACCCAGACGCCCCTCCAGTCCATGCTCCTGCTCTCTGGCCCTTCTGCATGTAGCCCGGTGTGGTTGTCCTCTCAGCACTGGGACTATGTCATTGCATGACTGACGTGCATGTGTCCTCTGCCTGCATGCGTGTACTCCACGTGGGCATGCCCCCTTGCCCCTCCACCCCCCTGCACCCCAATTACACCATTGCACTGTTGTGCAACTTTCTGCGCTACTGCAATGGCCTGTTCAAGCCTCCTGTGTACATGCTAACTTCCACCAGCCAACCTGCCAGACACATACAGTGGGGTAAATCCCCTGCCCTTCATGCAGGGTGTCTCACTTGGACTGTGCAGATGGCAGATGCTCCGCAGGGACATGAGTTCCCATTCATGTTCCATGTGCATTGCATGCATGCCCCTATGTGTCCTTGTCTGGATGATTATTGTAGTACGTGTCTTGTATGAGCAACATTTCATAGGGTTTCTTCAGCCATCCCATGCCCACTCTGGCCCTGTCCCGCATCACACACATTTTTAGGGTGGCACAGTCTCTGTGGGGCACAGTCCTCCCCCAGTCTCAGGCCCATTGACTCTGGCCAACTGGATTAGTGGCTTTTGCACACTCGGGCGTACTACTGAGGGTTCATCATGGGTCCTGCTTACTGTCCCATCATCATCTGATGTGTTGTCAGTTGACTCAGATAATGCCATAGATGCCAGTCAACACTGTCTGCCAATACACAGGTCTCTGTTCAGCCTTTTGCTACCAAGCAAGGCATCCCTGCATTTTCACTGAGGGGGGGGGCTTTGCTTGTAGCCATGCAACCCATTGCATGCACATTGCATGTAATTCCTGAACTAGCCCTTCCACTGGCTTCAAGATTATTGATACACATCATGAAGTACTTGTTCATGTCGATAGTTAGTAACGTACACATGTTGTGCACTGCATCAACCCGCTTCTGAGCCATGTAACACCGTTCTACATGCCTACTCACTGATGCTATGTGAAATTGACCATGCATGCATGGCAGGTTATCTTTTGTGTGTGACATGTCTGCTTCATGTGTTGGCTGTCTGTGTGATGTCTATGTGTATGTGTGTCATGTGCTTCTGACATGTGTACTAATGTATTTTTTCTCTCCACTTTTCAGATGATGACGCAATGGAGCCAGAGGATGGTGTTGTCATGCCAGGCACAGGGTTGTCATCACAACCACAACCCGGCACTAGTGGGGGTCGTGGGGTGGTAGTCCGTGAACAATCACGTGTGCTTCAGACCATCTTGTCTTTGGCTGACTATGATTCCAGCCCAGATGACCACTCTGACAGCCATGTCGAGTTGGATGAGCATCAGGTCCAGACGTCAGGGGTGAGTGATTCTGATGTGGATACTACTCTGTCCGCGACACCTGCACTGAGGGGCCAGTCAGTGGTGGGACCTCTGCCTGTGGTGGATTGGGACGCAGGGTCACCCTCCACACCAGTCGCCGATGTGCCTGGGGCATCATGTAGACGGGGGCATGTAGTCGTGCAGCCGCGGGTGGTGCCAAGCCAACAAGGAAGGCCGGTCCTTGGGTCCACAGGTGTCAAGCCCAGCAACATGGTGGCCACGTGCCACAGAGGTATACTGAGTGGGAGCCAGACATGACTGCCAATTCAGAACGTCAGGGGGCAGCACTTGATAACATCGCTGCAAGCATTGAACGTGTGGCCTAATCCGTGCTCCCCCCTGCTAGGCAGGTGCTTCTCCAGAGGCAGGTGGCGCAGTCCACGGCCCGCTCGCTCAGGCTGGGCATGTCGGCCTCTGACAGGGCACGCCAGGCTAAAATGTTGTCTCTGCGTCAAGCAATTGATGCTAATGCAGAGGCACACATGGAGGCCCTGAGGGCTGAGTCTCCGTCCCTCAGATCCACTCTGGATGCCCTCTTGACATCCCAGAGGGTGCGGTCAGAGGAGAGGTTTGAGCAGCTTGAGCGTACCATCTCGGCTGAGCTACATGCTTGCCGGGAGGTGCATCGGTTGTCCAGCCAGACCACGCAGGAAGAACTCTGTACTACACGTGTTACCTTGCAAGAGGAAGCACGTGTATCACGGGAGGTTCTGCATGCAGACCTGTGTGTCATTGCCGCACAGAACCAAGCTCACCCGTCCGGCAGACTTGCTGCCGACGAGGGGCAAGCTGTGCCTAGGCGTGGTCAGGCTCCTGGCCCACGTCGTCCTTTACAGGAAGAGGCAGACTCGGACGACGAATTATCTTCCACACAGGTCGTGGTGTGCAGGCGTTGAGCACATGCAGGATTTATTTTTGTCTCAACATCATTGCATGTGGGTGTTGAGCTGCACCCTGTACCTCCCCCCTCCTGGGTACTTCTCCCCCCCAGGTCGTATGTGGCCATTTTTGATTTTTCCTTTTAGGTTAGTTAGTTGATATTGACTATTTGATAGTTATTTTAATTAGGTTATGTAGGTTGTTCATAGTTAGTTTAATTAGTTAATATAGTTTAATATTGTTTGTCTATTGTGCATTCATGTGACGGTGTGGTGCTTTGTGGCTTTTGAAAGCATCCACTGTCTGTTCCAGCTGGGCCCTTCAAGCTTGTCTTGTGTATGTTTTTGCAGCTTGGTGTCCTGACTCACATATGCCACTCCTGCTTCCCTTATCCATGGGCTTGCTAGGATGGTTCGGTGTTACAAAATTTTACACAAGGGCTTTGAACTTGCCTCATGACTGTGGCCTGTCTGCTGCTGTTGTATTTGTGTTAACACCCCTAGTGGGGATTGGTTGCGTATCATCCACCCGATGTCTGCAATTAATTTGGGTGAGTATGTGATTGATTTATGCATTAATTGATTTGGATTGTGATGTATGTCATTTTTTTGCCTGTATATGTGCTCGATGCACTTCATGCTGTAGACAGTGGCCTGCACCCTTGGCCTGTCAATGATGGTGGGAGGAGTTTGGATGTAGCTCTGTGACCTGGAGCAGTGACAACCAGCATGAAGACACACACACAGGGAACTTTCATGTCCTATTGATTTATTTAATGCCCTTTCTGCAGGAAGATAAGCCTCCAGACTACCTTTGCCAGCAGACACAGGGACAACAAATCCAGAGAAGTGGGCACATTCGGTGGTGCAGACATGTGGATGTGTGCGCAAGCTCAGGCACAGGGCTTGTACGAAGACGTCCAACAGAAGCAGACGTGTTACCAGGATCTCCAGCTAAGGTGAGCAGCACAAGGGCCGACAATGCATCCAACCTTCCACCAGGCCACTTGCCCATGCATGCTAAGTGGCACCAGTGCTGGGGAGCTTTGCCGGGCATTGTTGGAGAAGCACACAGTACAGCTGGCATGTGTTGAGGGCCAAATGCCAAGTGGCTTTACAAGTTGTCAGGGGCACACGCAGGGGCCATCAAACATTTCCTGGAGTACCCCCTGCTCCATTGAAGCATAGTTATTAGGGTAGTAGCATTCCTAGCCAGATACTGATATGACGCACAGGGACACCCAGCGAGGCACAGACTCGTGGCCGGTGCATGTCATTTACGTGTGCTAATTGCCAGGTGCACTACCTATAGAAATATGCGGCTGACAGAACATGTCATGATGCCTACCCCCGGAGCACCAGGCCAGGCCCAGCACCCCCGGAAGCAGGCATCATGCCCTCGGGTAAAAGCCCAGCGGCCCCTTATAGGGGCTCTCTGGACTCAGTCCTGGCGCCTTTGGCACCAGGTTCATGTTGGACATCAGTCCTGGCGCCATAGGCGCCAGGCTCATAAAGGGAGGTGTTTTGTGCACTTACCTGATGCAGACCATGCTGCACGCTTCAGGCCTCCCTGAGACCTGAAAGGGACTATTTTTTCATAGGGACTATTTTTTCACTGGGGCGTGGCCAGGGAAGGATACATACCTAGTTGGGGAAGGATACATACCTGGGACTTCTTTGGAGGCTATTTAAGCCACGGCCAGACAGCAGCTCATGCTTCGCGTTGTTCTGCTTCCTGCAGCTTAACGCTCACCGTGTCTGCTCCTGCTCCTGGACTCCAGCCACGCCCGCCTCGAACCTGGAAGACCTGCAAGGAAGGAGGAGAAGAGAAAGGTGAAAACCAAGGACTATTTCAAACTTCTTACCTGCATCCAGAATCTTCTCGCCAGCATCCCTGAAGAAAGACTTCCATTTAAAAGCATCGCGTTGCTCGCTGCAGCGCCACGCTTCACTCACCTGTCCTCGAGACATCTCCTGGCTCCATCGTGGCTGTCAGCATCGGACGCCACATCTCTGCATCTAGGGGAGAGAGGAAGAAACAAAAGGTGAGCAGAAGGAACACAGAAGGAAAGCCTGATTAACAGCCATAATACTTACCGGCTTTTCTTCCACATTTCGGGTCGGCGCCGCACTGTTGGCAGGTACCATACCCCGGCCCCTATGGGGAAAGGACAAGAGACATTTCTGGGGAATGATAAAGACATTTAGAGGGATCGCCCTCATCACTACTCACCTCGGCAGTTTAACCCCTCAACGCATCGCCTTCATTCTGCACCTGAAATAAAGGACAGATCACAGGTTAGAAAGACAACATAAAGGGGGCCTCACTTGAACTTTGAACTTTCATACTTACGGCGCATCGCTCAGGAAAGTCAAGTGGATTTTGCCAGCGCCATTCTGGAAACCAGTGAAGTAACTGGACGAACACGCGCCCCTGCACCAGAAGCAGGATGGAGAGTTCATCCGTCCAAACCATAAGGTGAGCTTAAACCGGGGTTTGGAGGAAGTTAGAGAGGAACGAAGGGAGAAGGGGAAAGGGCGGAGCAAGCACACTATTCTGCAGACTGTTTATCCCCTTTCTCATCTGCAGAAGGATATTCCTACGGGCCAGGCAAGCACGATTTGGAGGTCCTGTCCAATCGGTGTTCCGGGTCCTGCGCATCACGCTCGAGGAGGCCACAGCAATCCAGACTAGACCAGCGCCCCCGTGGGAACCAGGTGAGCGTTACAGAACATGACTTGTACTGAAGTTGCACCTTGCTATACGCGTCTAGCAGCTTGCCCAGGGACCATTGTATCATGTGTGATTCTTGACCCATTGGTGTTCCATTTCCCACACGACCACATGCGCCTGCCTTACTGCATTGACAGTGTATGAATCATCGGTGGGCCAAGCTAACGTATGGGTACAAAGCAGCAGACAAGGGTGTTTGTTTGTGGAGAAGTCACTTACTTTGGGGCATGGATGGGGTTGTGTGTGTTGTAATCAGATTAGTAACTCACGCTCTCTTTGCAGCATTGAAGTGCTCCTGTTACCGGACCTGAGAGTGCGCAGGCAGGAGGCCAGCACTCACCCCAGAGATAAGTCTCTCTTTGGCTTGCATTTGACTGTTTTGGTGCAATGTGCATGATGAACATGTTTTTTCTAACTGAGTATGTGTTTTTGTAAATAGTTGAATAGATTGCATTCTCAGGCCCGCTGTGTCCATGAAGCAAATGATCTATTACCATTTGTGTATCCTGTACATGTGTCATTTGGTTGTGGATGTGATTAGTCTATTTCATGTGATGCTCAAGGTGTATCTGCAACACAATGGCTGCTCAAAGTGCTGTGTGCTGAGCAGTGTTTTGCTGGTGACACACATAGCACACGGGCACACGGGTTCAGTAGTAGGGATTTTGGCTTGCCCAATGTGCATGTGAACAGCCATTCAGTGTTGTGTTCATGGTAGGACTGATGGATGGCATTTGTGTATGGCTTGGTATGTGTGGGAGGCTGTTGGTCAGTCATTTCATCTGATTCCATGTCAGGCGTCATTGTCTCGGGACACTTTCCATTTATCACATGTCACTTCGTATCTTATTGGTCATGTGTTGGGCTTTTGCTATTGCTTGCCATGTCATGGTGTGGCAGACAAGGGTGATGTGGGTTGGGAGGGTTTGGGTTACATACCAGGGATTGTCATGGCCTGTTTGGGGGGGGGGGGCGTGATACACACCTTGCATGTGTTCCTTTTTTGGTCACCCAGGATTGGTTATGTTTAAGTAGCTAGGGATGCACACATTGTAGCACTTCCGTGGCAACATTCTCAGGGTGGTAAGGTTGTGACAGTTGACTGTCTCTTTGTCATCATCGATTGTCACCTGGTAGGTGCCAGGCCTGTGTGCACTCCGCAGGGGTGGGAGTTTAGTTGAAGAATGTGGCCACAAGCTGGGTCCGGGCTGCCTCGCCACGTGCCCTGTCCCCTCCCATGGGCCACGCCTGTGCCTGTGGTTGGGGATGTGGGGGCACCACCATGTCCACCGGTACCTCCCGCTGTGTTGTAACATTGTGCAGGACACATGCTGCCACAATGATCCTGCACACTACTGGGGGTGCATATAGTAGCTGCCCACCAGAGCGGTCAAGGGAGCGGAAGCGTGACTTGAGCACTCTGAATGTGCGCTCCACTATGCCCCTGGTTGCAATATGGGTATCGTTGTATCTTACCTGGGGTGGTGTGGTGGGGTTCCGGATTGGAGTCATCATGTGGTTGCTCAGAGGGTAGGCACTGTCCCCTGGGGAGGTGATAATAGCTGTGATTATTAGGGTTTTGGTATTTGTCAGTGTGTCACATGCATGCATGTGCACAGGCATTTGTACTCACCTAGGAGCCATGTGTCACCATACTGCCCAGCTTCCAGGGCCCGGCTCAGGGTGGACATTCTCTATATGAAACTGTCATGGCTGGAGCCAGGGTAGTTTGCATAGACAGAGGTGATGATTCCTTTAGCATCGCATACAACCTGCATGTTGATGGAATGCCAGTGCTTGCGGTTCCGATAGATGTGCTCAGTGGCCCTAGGTGGACGTAGGGCCACATGGGTGCTATCTATGGCACCGAGCACTTTGGGGAAGTGTGCCACCCTGTAAAAGTCCCGGACCACGACCTGCCTTTCTGCGGGTGTTCTGGGCATGTATATGTGCCTGCGGACTGAGGGGCATGCAGTGATGATTACCAACACCTGGTGTAGACAGCGTGACTGCGTGGCCTGTGAGACCCCCCCACTATGGCAGTTGTCCGCTGAAATTACCCAGTGGCCAAAAAATGCAGGACATTGAGCACCTTCTCCAAGGGGCTCAATGCTTGGGAGCACAGGCTGGGTGATATAAGGTCATCTTCCCACTCCCTGATGAGGTCTAAGATGATATGACGTGGAAACCTATACCTGCCATAGATGTGGTCGTCAGGCATCCCAAAAAGGCTGGTCCGTGGCAAAAAAATGCGGGCCCTGGCTATTCTCCTCCTTCTGCGGTGTCCCACGATCAGTGCTTTGACAAATGGGGCATTCATCGTAGCGGTATATACGTGTTTGTTGTTTGCGCGCACTTTTATGCTGTGCGCAGGGACATGTTGACGCCTGTGCGCTTCTTTTGCCATGAGCGGGTTTCCCATATTCAAATCCATGAATACGGGTTGTTTGCGTGCGTGTGGGCGTTCTGTGTATTTCTCTGTAGTACTTCCCCTGTTACGCCTTCTTTTTCACACGTTGTTCCCCATTCCGCATGTTACGCCCCGTGTCCCGCCCGCTTTTTGGTGTGTGTGCGGACGTTGTGCACTTTCCCTGTGCGCGTTGCTCACGGTTTTCGACCTGATGCAATGACGTGTGCGCCTGTGTACGCCACGCACAGGTTTGGCGCACATCCCGAGGGAAACACGCGCAGGGACTTCCATGAATCGCACGTGTGAACGTGCGCCTGTTTTTTAACGCTTGCGCCTGTTTGCGCCAAGATTTTCCATGCACGTTTGTTCCATGAATCGGCCCCAATATGTCTTTGTAGCTGTCAGTGGTTTCCTTCCAAAATTTCATACTTGTATTATGCTAAATGAAAAAAGCCAGCTTGTCCTGCTCCTCATCTCAAGTGTCGTTCTTGTCTGCCTTCATTGCATGTAATCTTTTGGGAGTATAATATGTGCGATTACTATATCTATAGTGTATCAACCCAAGTTGAGAGCTTTCTGACATATTTCGTGAGTTCTACTTTTATGTCCTGGCACCATCTATGAAAATTAGCCAAACAAATGTCTGATAGTGTCAGCTAATAAAAACCTCTCTGTTATCTGTGACGAGCAACTGAAATATCACACGAAACAGCAGAGGATAACCTATCGTTTCTCATTTATGTGCCCTTGCCTGGCAAAAACCTCTTTATTCATGCCAATCAATGTTACAATTTCATACCAAGCCAGCTATAGAAAACACATTCAATACAAGAGGTTTCACATGAGGGATTCCATGAAAAGGCAGGACAGGAACAAACGATACAAGAAAGTGTGATACGTATCTCACTCCATATCAATGGAAGATAGCCGAAGACACAGCCACCCACCTGCATTCATCTGCAATCACACGCTACTCGAAGACACATCGCACAACACCACGGCCCTTAGAATGCAGATAAGTCCCACAAAAAATATTCGGTCTAGGTGGACACATAATCAGTCTCCTGGACTTGCCTACTCTCCCTATAACCTGACTGCGCCCATACACAAGTTATCTCGATATGGGTCGCTAGCAGGGACTTGGCCACCCCTACCTATCTCCGTATTGGCTGAAATACACACACCCATTCCATACCCCTCTGATGAATCTCCCATTCCATAGACTTCGGTCCACCCAGGGAATTCACCTACATCGCTTTGGGACCACACCAATGGGAATAGGCAGTAGCCGAATGCCATACTACATTAAATTACATTACATGTAGGATTCTGACCATCTCCACTGATCTAGTGATAGGCCTGGACTCCCCTCTAGTGTCGTCTTCTCTACGGGTTCCAGACCATATTAAAATTCCTCATCCACATAGTTTCCATACCTGTTTTCGTTACAAGAATCTCATCTGTGTGTCCATGCATCGGGTCCATATATGTTCAGAATTCTCATTTCAAACCCACATATCTTAGCGACAGTACATTCATATCAACCTTCGGGATACGTCTCTACCTCAGCGATTTTAAATCTAGAGATCTTTGTATAAGAATAGCCCCAACTCCTCTTGAGTAATGCGAGCATCCTGCCTAATATACACCCCCTTCCAGTCTTTAAGACCAAGACATCTGGAGCAGCTTGTTAGATACGCTTCCAGCATAAGATGTTTATCCAATGCATATTACCATATTCTATTATTTTACGGGCTTTCTTATAGTTGTTAATCCCTCTCATATTCCAGGACATACATGCTAGTTTAATATAACTTACTCTGAGTACCTTTCTTACCATGTAATAATCGCTGCATACAATATAATACAATTACAATGGGTCTTTCTGTACCCTTAGTATACATTCCCACTTACTTGCCTGGCCTGGTTCGACTCAATCGCCAAAATGTCCCTAATACCCCCACCCGCACTGACCCTCAAACCTCGGCAGTGACATACCCGTTAACAAACTAATCTCTACACCTGATATGAAACCTTTGAGTGCTTCCCAATGCAGGGTCCCCGGCAGGCTCACCACTCTGCATTTTACACACCGTGTTAGTTCTGGATCACTATGTACTCAAGTGCTAATATATAAAGTAATCATTTTTGATGGCTGTAATGAGTCTCAATTCTTTGAATAACTTCTGCGTGTTTTCTTGGGTGATATCATCTATGCATCGCTCAGTCCATATAGTTCAGTGATGGAGGACTGAGAGTTCAAATTTATTAATTTAGGTGCATGGAAGGGGATCAGTACCCGGTACTGCTCGTCGACTTGGGTATCACCTCCACAACCTTTGCTGCTCCTTCTGCATCCGTCAAGAAGTGGGTTACCCCATCAGCTACAATCCTAAGCTTAAATGGATAAATCATTGAATATGTCACCTTTTTTGTCGCTGAGCTTCATTCTCACAGTCCCATATTGGCACCTGGCTCACTAAACCATCCGGCTGTATTCTGGGGAAAAAGCGTAATGTGTTTTGCAATCTGATCTCACACATATCTCGAGCCTCGTACAAAATAGCGTCACGGTCCCTGCAATACAGTAATTTAAATATATTTGCCCTGTGTGCCACACTTGGTTTCGGCAACGGGCCCATGGTCTGCTGTTTTGACCACAAATTGTGCAGATAGCTGTATATCAGGCAGGAGCTGTTTGATATGGTCGTTTATGTATAAATCTTCCCCTCTCCATTCCCTCTTTTAAACACAAAAGATGGACATTACTGCGTCTTGATTGGACTCCTCGAAGCTTCAATTTTGCCTAGTAGGGTGTCCATAGAGGTGTTTATTTTTTTTGTTTGTTTGTTAATAAAGTTCATTATTTTATTCAGATCCAAGGTACAAAACAAATAATCATTAGTTTAATAATTGAAATTCAATCAATACTCTAACATTTTACATCTAGACACGTATATCTTTTTTTTTTTATTTCATTCAGTTGTTACAAACTTTTTGAAAACTTTTACTTTTACAAAACTTAATTCCTAATTTCCGCAGTGACAGAACAAGAAAAAAGAAAAACTCAAATAACTAAAAAGCAACTGATTGGTAGTGAACTTGCACTTGACTCATCTCATTTAGTTCCTGTCTTGTGGCCATTGAGAAAGTTCTTTTGCACACTTTCCTTGATTACAGTCTTAGTTGTTTGCTGAATGTGTCTTCTCTGGCTTACTGAATGTGGCATCTATTGGGGTCACTCATTCTCCCCATTCGGTGTTGTCGCCTCTAGTCGTATTTGCATTTGGTCGAGGAATCTGATCGTTGCAATCAACAGTGATCGGCTCTCACCAATGTGAAGGTGCTTCCACGATTCCTCTAGATCATATGTCTGAACGCTGCTTCTCTCCTTTCCGAGGCATTTTTCGCGTTGGACTTTAAATTCGGTGCACCGCAAGACCAGATGTTTTAGATCTTCTGTTTCAATTGCACAGAACCTGCATTTCGAATTGTCCATAGGAATCTTCCTGCGATGAATTAAGACTTCCTTGGTTTCGTAGATGTTCAGATGAAATTTCAGGTATAGCCTTCTTAGGCATTTACAGGGTGACAATGTTAGATAGGACGAAAGCGTATTGCGTCTTTTCGCTTCTGGAGGAGTATTCTGCATAGCTTTTTGTGATGACCTTTTGTCATTGATTTCATTCCAGTCCCAGTCGAGCAGTTTCCTCTTAACCAGATCTGGATTCCACCACAACGTTTTTTCGTCTGTGCCCAGTTGTGCTAGTATCTCTCTGCAGCCGATTTTTCATGTCCTTTTTCCTCCGACAAGAATTTTACAGATGGAAGGTTTGCCTCCACGTGTGTCTTCCTGAATAACGCCAGCTTATTCCAGGTGATTCTTGAATTAAGGGTAGAGACTCCAACCTCATACAATATACAAGCTGTAGGTGTACTTAAGGGGATCTGAAGAATCTTTTTCCAAAGAGACTTTCACATCGGGCCCAATCTTTATAATCGCACCCGAACATGTTCTCGGCGCCGTAGATGAGAATTGAAGTCACTTTACCTTGATAAAATCTCCTTATCGGCTCATGGGAAAATTTGCCGTATCTTTGCTGTAAGATGGTACCTTGAGCTATTAGTAATTTACAGCCATTCAGGAGTTTTTTTACCATTGGGGTATCGTTGATGCTAGAGTTGATCGTGATCCCTAGATATCTTGTATGTGGTACCTGGTTTAATTTATTTGAACCTATGGACCACGTTGTTTTTTTTTACTTGCAGATCTACCTCTTTGGTTTCCTAATATTAAGATCTCCGATTTGGCCACATTGATGTCAAGGCCTAGATCCTCTGTGAAGATTTTGAAAGCTGAAAGTTTTATTTGGAGACCAATAGGAGTCTGATCTAGGATCACCAAATCGTCTGCATACAAAATATGGTTTATTGGCACTCCATTTATCTGTGGTGGAAATGACACGACATCTGCCAGTGCTTTTCCTACTTCAGATATGTAGAAGTTGAACAAGGTGGCCCCTAACGGGCATCCTTGCTTCACACCTCTCTCCGTTGGTATGGGGTTGGTTAGGTTTCCCTCACAATCTAATCTCACCTGAATATAGGTGTCGGAATACAGCTTGCGGATAGCGCGGATGAGACTCTCATTGCACCCCCTTTCTTTGAGTTTTTTCCACAGGGTTTCTCTATCCACGCCATCAAAGGCATTCGCCATGTCAACAAACACCAGATATATTTTTCGTCCCGTTCTAATAGAGGGTGTCTCACTTGGACTGTGCAGATGGCAGATGCTCTGCAGGGACATGAGTTCCCATTCATGTTCCATGTGCATTACATGCATGCCCCTATGTGTCCTTGGCTGGATGATCATTGTAGTACGTGTCTTGTATGAGCAACATTTCATGGGGTTTCTTCAGCCATCCCATGCCCACTCTGGCCCTGTCCCGCATCACACACATTTTTAGGGTGGCACAGACTCTGTGGGGCACAGTCCTCACCCAGTTTCAGGCCCACTGACTCTGGCCAACTGGTGTAGTGGCTTTTGCACACTCGGCTGTACTACTGAGGGTTCGTCATGGGTCCTGCTTACTGTCCCATCATCATCTGCTGTGTTGTCAGTTGACTCAGATGATCCCATAGATGCCAGTCAACACTGTCTGCCAATACACAGGTCTCTGTTCAGCCTTTTGCTACCAAGCAAGGCATCCCTGCATTTTCACTGAGTGGGGGGTGGCTTTGCTTGTAGCCATGCAACCCATTGCATGCACATTGCATGTAATGCCTGAACTAGCCCTTCCACTGGCTTCAAGATTATTGATACACATCATGAAGTACTTGTTCATGTCGATAGTGAGTAACGTACACATGTTGTGCACTGCATCAACCCGCTTCTGAGCCATATAACACCGTTCTACATGCCTACTCACTGATGCTATGTGAAATTGACCATGCATGCATGGCAGGTTATCTTTTGTGTGTGACATGTCTGCTTCGTGTGTTGGCTGTCTGTGTGATGTCTATGTGTATGTGTGTCATGTGCTTCTGACATGTGTACTAATGTATTTTTTCTCTCCACTTTTCAGATGATGAAGGCAATGGAGCCAGAGGATGGTGCTGTCATGCCAGGCACATGGTTGTCATCACAACCACAACCTGGCACTAGTGGTGGTCGTCGGGTGGTAGTCCATGAACAATCACGTGTGCTTCAGACCATCTTGTCTTTGGCTGACTATGATTCCAGCCCAGATGACCACTCTGACAGCCATGTCGAGTTGGATGCGCATCATCAGGTCCAGACGTCAGGGGTGAGTGAATCTGATGTGGACACTACTCTGTCCGCGACACCTGCACTGAAGGGCCAGTCAGTGGTGGGACATCCGCCTGTATTGGATTGGGACGCAGGGTCACCCTCCACACCAGTCGCTGATGTGCCTGGGGCATCACGTAGACGGGGGCATGTAGTCGTGCAGCTGCGGGTGGTGCCAAGCCAACAAGGAAGGCCGGTCCTTGGGTCCGCAGGTGTCAATACCAGCAACACGGTGGCCACGTGCCACAGAGGTATACTGAGTGGAAGCAAGAAATGCCTGCCAATTCAGAACGTCAGGGGGCAGCACTTGATAACATCGCTGCAAGCATTGAACGTGTGGCCTAATCCGTGCTCCCCCTGCTAGGCAGGTGCTTCTCCAGTGGCAGGTGGCGCAGTCCACGGCCCGCTCGCTCAGGCTGGGCATGTCGGCCTCTGACAGGGCACGCCAGGCTAAAATGTTGTCTCTGCGTCAAGCAATTGATGCTCCCCAGAGGCACACATGGAGGCCCTGAGGGCTGAGTCTCCGTCCCTCAGATCCACTCTGGATGCCCTCTTGACATCCCAGAGGGTGCGGTCAGAGGAGAGGTTTGAGCAGCTTGAGCGTACCATCTCGGCTGAGCTACATGCTTGCCGGGAGGTGCATCGGTTGTCCAGCCAGACCACGCAGGAAGAACTCTGTGCTACACGTGTTACCTTGCAAGAGGAAGCACGTGTATCATGGGACGTTCTGCATGCAGACCTGTGTGTCATTGCCGCACAGAAACAAGCTCACCCGTCCGGCAGAGGGGCAAGCTGCGCCTAGGCGTGGTCAGGCTCCTGGCCCACGTCGTCCTTTACAGGAAGAGGCAGACTCGGAAGACGAATTATCACCCACACAGGTCGTGGTGTGCAGGCGTTGAGCACATGGAGGATTTTTTTTTGTCTCAACATCATTGCATGTGGGTGTTGAGGTGCACTCTGTACCTCCCCCCTCCTGGGTACCTCTCCCCCCTGGGTCGTATGTGGCCATTTTTGATTTTTCCTTTTAGGTTAGTTAGTTGATATTGACTATTTGATAGTCATTTTAATTAGGTTATGTAGGTTGTTCATAGTTAGTTTAATTAGTTAATATAGTTTAATATTGTTTGTCTATTGTGCATTCATGTGACGGTGTGGTGCTTTGTGGCTTTTGAAAGCATCCACTGTCTGTTCCAGCTGGGCCCTTCAAGGTTGTCTTGTGTATGTTTTTGCAGCTTGGGGCCCTGACTCACATATGCCACTCCTGCTTCCCTTATCCATGGGCTCGCTAGGATGGTTCGGTGTTACGAAATTTTACACAAGGGCTTTGAATGTAACGCTCACCTGACTCCCACGGAGGCGCTGGTCTAGTCTGGGTTGCTGTGGCCTCTTAGAGCGTGATGCGCAGAACTCGGAACACCGACTGAACAGGACCCTCAAATCTTGCTTGTCTGGCCTGTAGGAATATCCTTCTGCAGATGAGAAAGGGGATTAACAGTCGGCAGAATAGTGTGCTTGCTTCCCCCTTCCCCCCTTCGTTCTTCTCTAACTTCCTCCGAAATCCCCGGTTGAAGCTCACCTTATGGTTTGAAAGGATGAACTCTCCATCCTGCTTCTGGTGCAGGGGCGTGTGTTTGTCCAGTTACTTCACTGGTTTTCAGAATGACGCTGGCAAAATCCACTTGACTTTTCCGAGCGGAACGCCTTAAGTATGAAGATTACAAAAGTTCAAGTGTAGAGCCTCTTTTTCTGTTGCCTTCCTAACCTGTGATCTGTCCTTTATTTCAGGTGCAGAATGAAGGCGATGCGTTGAGGGATTGAATTGCCGATGGTAAACTCAGGTGAGTTAGCGATGGGGGGTGTCCCTCTTAATGTCTTTATATTCCTCCAGCAATGTCTTTTGTCCTTTCCCCTTAGGGGCCAGGGTGCGGTACCTGCCAACGAAGCGGCGTCGACCCGAAATGAGGAATGGTCCACCAACAGAAGACCGGTAAGTGTTATGGCAGAAAATTAGGCTTTCCTCATATGTTCCTTCTGCTCGCCTTTTGTCTCTTCTTCTCTCCCCTAGGCGCAGAGATGTGGTGACCGGTGCAGAGAGTCGCGGTGGAGCCAGAAGAACTCCCGAGGACAGGTGAGTGAAGCGCGGTGCTGCAGCGAGCAACGCGGTGCTTTTAAATGAAAGTCTTTTCTCAGGAACGCTGGCGTGAAGGTTCCGGATGCAGGTAAGAAGTTTGATCAAATTCTTGGTTTTCACCTTTCTCTTCTCTTCTTTCCTTAAAGGTGTTCTAGGATCGAGGCGGGCGTGGCTGGAGATCAGATGCAAGAGCAGACACAGTGAGCGTTTAGCTGCTTGGATGCAGAACAACGCGAAGCGTGAGCTACTGTCTGGGCGTGGCTTAAATAGCCCCCAAAGTAATTCCAGGTAAGTATCCTTCCCTGGCCACGCCCGAGTGGCAAAATAGTCCCAATGAAAAAATAGTCCCTTTCAGGTCTCAGGGAGGCCTGAATCTTGCAGCATGGTCTGCATCAGGTAAGTGCACAAAATGCCTTCCTTTATGAGCCTGGCGCTTATGGCGCCAGGACTGATGTCCAACATGAGCCTGGCGCCAACGGCGCCAGGACAGAGTCCAAAGAGCCCCTATAAGGGGCCGCTGGGCTGTTACCCGGGGGCATGATGCCTGCTCCCGGGGTGCTGGGCCTGGCCTGGTGCTCCGGGGGTAGCCATCATGACAGCACTGCCCCCCCAAGGCCCCTCCCAAGGTCGTTCCCTCTGGAGGTTTCGGTTTGTTTGGGAAATTCCGATGGAACCTTTTTATCAGCCGAGGTGCATGTACGTGGTCGCTGGGTTCCCAAGACCTTTCCTGAGGCCCGTACCCTTTCCAATCAATTAGATAGAAAAGTTTTGATTTTGAGTTCTTAGAATCCAAAATGTTCTTCACCTCGAATTCAGGCTCCCCATCTATCTGGATTGGTTCTGGTGGCTTTATTAATCTGGTTCCTGGTTGCACTGGTTTCAAAGGTGACACATGAAAAATGGGGTGAATCCGCATGTTAGCTGGTAGATCGAGCTTGACTGCCACTGGGTTAATTATATCTTTGATCGAGTAAGGGCCCAAATACCTTGGATTAAAAGTTCGAAGTCCCTTGAGCAATAAGTGTTTGGTAGCCAACCATACTTGATCCCCTATTTGGTATGGAGGCGCCTCACTCCGATGCAGATCCGCATTCTTTTTGTATTTCACTTTCGCTTGTTGCAAATGTGCAGTTGCATCCTTGAAGGCTTGAGTTATCGTGGAATGCAAATGGTCCACTGCGGGCATTTCAAGGCTCAGAGGTGAGTCCAGGTCTGAAGTACGAGGGTGATGTCCATATAGGGTATAAAAGGGGCTTTGTCCAGTTCCAGAGTGTACCGAGTTATTGTATGCATATTCGCCACCCATAAAATATCCTTCCAATTACCCTCCGATTGGTGCAACATACATCGTAGGTATTGTTCAAGGGTCTGGTTTGTTCTCTCCGTCTGACCATCGGTCTGTGGGTGGTGGCTGGTTGAGAGTCTTACGTCGATTTGTGCCAGTTGACAACACTTTCTCCAAAAATGAGAAATAAACTGGCTTCCCCGGTCGGAGACTAGTATGGACGGGAATCCATGCAAACGGGTGATATTTTCGAGGAATTCCTTGGCTAGGACAGAAGCTGAAGGTAATCTTTTCAACGGAATAAAATGGGCCATCTTGGAAAATAAATCCACCACAACCAGAATAGTATTGTATCCATTACAAGGGGGCAGGTCCGTGATAAAATCTAGTGACAAGGTGTGCAAAAGTGCTGGTGGAATGTCTAAAGGCTGAAGAAGACCGGCGGGTTTTGTCTTTTGGACTTTGTTTTGGGCGCAAACTCCACAGGACATCACGAAAGAATTAACATCCTTTCGCCAGGAAGGCCACCAGAATTGTCGTTTAATTTTTTCCTCAGTTTTGGCAATGCCAGGATGTCCTTCCATCAGGGTATCATGATGACGGGAAATAACCAGTTCTTGCAATTCCTTTTCTGGAAGAAATAAGCGTCCTTGGAAGTAAGGTAGGCCATCGTTGACCGAAAAGTAAGACCCCCTTTGGATCCAATCCTGCAAGGCTGTAGAGTCCAGGAGTTGTTTTACCCGTGCTTGAATGTCTTCAAGGGTTTGTAAAGAGGTTATCCCCAAAATTCTTTGTTCGGGAATTATCGCCACAGGTTCAGAGTTTGTGCCTATTTCTCCCATTCCTATTCGAGATAGCGCGTCCGCTTTGCCATTCTTACAGCCGGGGCGGTAAGTGATTACAAAATCAAACTCAGCAAAGAACAAAGCCCATCGGAGCTGACGTGACGATTGAGACTTGGCAGTTTTTAAATATTGTAAGTTTCGGTGATCAGTGATCAAGGTGATGGTATGCCTGGTGCCAAGAAGATAATGCCGCCAAGCCTTAAAGGCGGACTTAATGGCTAATAATTCCTTGTCGGTGATTGCATAATTTACCTCAGGCGGCGAGAACTTTCTGGACCAAAATGCTACGGGGTGCAGTTGCTTGGTTTCAGGGTCGCTCTGAGACAGGACAGCTCCCATGGCTAAGCTGGACGCGTCGGTTTCGACTACATATGGGAGATCGGGACGCGGGTGCTTCAAAATAGGTGCGGACGTGAATTTAGCTTTCGATTCCTGAAAGGCCTGTTCGGCTTCCTCGGTCCATTCGAAGCGTTTATTTTTTCGCAAGAGTGCAGTGATGGGTTGTACCACACGTGAAAATTCCGGGATAAATCTGCGATAAAAATTAGCGAAACCAAGCATTCTTTGGACACCTTTCACCGAACTAGGTGATGGCCATTTGAGGATGGCATCCACTTTTCGTGAGTCCGTTTGGACCCCTTTAGGTTTCAGGATGAATCCAAGAAACTCAACCTCGGTGGTATGGAAAGCTTTGCAAACAGTTTGTGCTGGCGCAATTTCTCAAGGATGGCCCTAACATGCTTTCTGTGATCAGATTCCGAAGAGGAGTACATAAGAATGTCATCGATATATACGACAACACAAACATCGATGAGTTCCCGAAGGACATCGTTCATGAAGAATTGGAAGGCAGCAGGCGCGTTGCACAACCCGAAAGGCATCACCTGGTATTCGAATAATCCATATTTTGTACGGAAGGCCGTTTTCCATTCGCCGCCTTCTTTTACTCGCACCAGATGATAAGCCCCCCAGAGATCTAACTTGGTGTATACGCAAGCGTCCTTCACCTGGTCAAGGAGTTCAGGGATCAGAGGCAGAGGGTAAAGGTTTTTAACAGTTATCTGGTTCAATGCGCGGTAGTCGATACAAGTTCTAAGGTCACCTTCTTTTTTGGGCATTTGGGCACGAAGAACAAAGTCGAGGATGCCGGAGACTTTGACGGGCGAATGAAACCATTGGCTAGGTATTGATCTAAATATTGTTTCAAATGCAGATTCTCAGGTTCAGTAAGGGCATAAATCGTGCTACAAGGGGGTTGTGCACCGGGCACCAGATTGATTTGGCAATCGTACGATCTGTGGGGAGATAACGTGTTGGCCTGTTCCGTTTGGAAGACGTCCTGAAAGTCTTGGTATTCTGGAGGTAATTGCATGGAGACAGAGGTTACAGACGCTAGACTAATCTTCAGATTTTCTGGGTAGCAGGTTTGTGCACAATCCGTGAAGGTTATTCTCTTCGCTCGCCAATCAATTCGAGGATTATGTGTCTCAAACCAAGGGATTCCGAGAATAACCTGAAACTGTGGAGCATTGATTACATCAAACACAACTGCCTCCCGATGGCCATCCGGACCTATAAGTGTCACCTCAGCAGTGGAATGTGTTACCGGTCCAGAGGCAATTTCGGTTCCATCGACTGTGGTGATGACATCTCTGCTGGTTTTAGGACGCAGAGGGAGTTTAATCCTAGAGACCAATTCACGATCCACATAATTTCCTATAGCCCCACTATCGATGTATTCCTTTATTGCATGCAACCGCTTAGGCTGTTCCGGATCTACGAGGACCATTGGCACAATGAAATGCAAGGTCTGAGAGTTAGTTTTCAAGCTCGGCAAGCGGACCCCTACGCTTGTCGGGCGTGGTCGTTTCCCGAAACAGAGTCTTCATGGTTATTATCAGTGGCTCCTACCACCTTCTTGGGCGGTTATGCCGGGCAATCTCGTAGAAAGTGTCCAGAGGACACACAATAAAGACATAATTGCATCTGCCGTCTTCTTTCACGTTCTTTTTGAGTTAAAGGTCCTTTAACCCCTCCGATTTGCATAGGCTCAGAGACATCAGCACCCTTGGGGTTAGCGTGGGTCTTGACCAACAGCCGGGCCTCAAACTTGGACCTATCTGCTTTTCTGTTTTGAAGTCTGTGATCCAATTGGACCACTAAGTCTACATATTCTGCGCATTCTTGGGGTGGATTTACAACTTGGGCCAGGACATCTTTAAGTTCTCCGCGTAGACCTCGATAAGATAACGTGATTCTTTTATCCTCTAGCCACCCAGTTTCCACAATTAGTCTATTAAAGGTTGCAATGTAGGATAGGAGGTCCTGATTGGCCTGTCGCAGGGATAGGAGTTCGTCATCCAGAGCCTGCCCCTGAGAGTGTCGAGCAAATAACCTTTCCATGCTTGCTTGAAATCCTTGAAAATCACGGAAAATCGGGTCATCTTGAGTAACCAGTGGAACTGACCAATCGGCAGCACAGCCGCTGAGATATGACAATACAAAGGCTACCTTGGTCTGGTCATTAGGGAAGGCCCCAAGTCTGCATAGGAAGTGCAAACGACACTGATTCATGAATACGGTGAATCGTTTGGGGTCCCCAGCAAAGCGTTCGGGTGGGGCCAGCGGCATGTTTCCAGGTAGATTAATCTGCACAGGGTTACTGGGAACCACAGGAGCGGGGTTCCCCCCGGAACCGGGTAGAGGAGTGTGTCCAGCTTGACCTTGCAAAAACTGTCTAGCCAGGTCATCAGTTCTTTCCTTTGATACAATCACTTCCCTCCTGAGAGCGTTAGTCTCTTGACGAGCGGCGTGTACTTCGGCCCGTAATTCCCCCAGTAGTTGGGCCAACTGATCAGTCTCAGGAATTTCCATAGCGCCTGGGTGGGAATTTTCTAGGAAGTCTTCGCATTCTGTAACTCTCACCTTACTCCCACGGAGGCGCTGGTCTAGTCTGGGTTGCTGTGGCCTCTTCGAGCGTGATGCGCAGAACTCGGAACACCGACTGAACAGGACCCTCAAATCTTGCTTGTCTGGCCCGTAGGAATATCCTTCTGCAGATGAGAAAGGGGATTAACAGTCTGCAGAATAGTGTGCTTGCTCCCCCTTTCCCCCCTTCGTTCTTCTCTAACTTCCTCCGAAATCCCCGGTTGAAGCTCACCTTATGGTTTGAAAGGATGAACTCTCCATCCTGCTTCTGGTGCAGGGGCGCGTGTTTGTCCAGTTACTTCACTGGTTTTCAGAATGGCGCTGGCAAAATCCACTTGACTTTTCCGAGCGGAACACCGTAAGTATGAAGATTACAAAAGTTCAAGTGTAGAGCCTCCTTTTCTGTTGCCTTCCTAACATGTGATCTGTCCTTTATTTCAGGTGCAGAATGACGGCGATGCGTTGAGGGATTGAATTGCCGAAGGTAAACTCAGGTGAGTTAGCGATGGGGGCGATCCCTCTTAATGTCTTTATATTCCTCCAGTAATGTCTTTTGTCCTTTCCCCTTAGGGGCCGGGGTGCGGTACCTGGCAACGAAGCGGCGCCGACCCGAAATGAGGAATGGTCCACCAACAGAAGACCGGTAAGTGTTATGGCGGAAAATTAGGCTTTTCTCATATGTTCCTTCTGCTCACCTTTTGTCTCTTCTTCTCTCCCCTAGGCGCAGAGATGTGGCGACTGGTGCAGACAGTCGCGGTGGAGCCAGAAGAACTCCCGAGGACAGGTGAGTGAAGCGCGGCGCTGCAGAGAGCAACGCAGTGCTTTTAAATGAAAGTCTTTTCTCAGGAACGCTGGCGTGAAGGTTCCGGATGCAGGTAAGAAGTTTGATAAAATTCTTGGTTTTCACCTTTCTCTTCTCTTCTTTCCTTACAGGTGTTCTAGGATCGAGGAGGGCGTGGCTGGAGACCAGATGCAGGAGCAGACACGGTGAGCGTTCAGCTGCTTGGATGCAGAACAACGCGAAGCGTGAGCTACTGTCTGGGCGTGGTTTAAATAGCCCCCAAAGTAGTTCCAGGTAAGTATCTTTCCCTGGCCATGCCCGAGTGGCAAAATAGTCCCAATGAAAAAATAGTCCCTTTCAGGTCTCAGGGAGGCCTGAATCTTGCAGCATGGTCTGCATCAGGTAAGTGCACAAAACACCTTCCTTTATGAGCCTGGCGCCTATGGCGCCAGGACTGATGTCCAACATGAGCCTGGCGTCCAAAGAGCCCCTATAAGGGGCCGCTGGGCTTTTACCCGGGGGCAGGATGCCTGCTCCCGGGGGTGCTGGGCCTGTCCTGGTGCTCCGGGGGTAGGCATCATGACAGTGAACTTGCCTCATGACTGTGGCCTGTCTGCTGCTGTTGTACTTGTGTTAACACCCCTAGTGGGGATTGGTTGCGTATCATCCACCCGCTGTCTGTAATTAATTTGGGTGACTATGTGATTGATTTATGCATTAATTGATATGGATTGTGATGTATGTCATTTTTTTCGCCTGTATATGTGCTCAATGCACTTCATGCTGTAGACAGTGGCCTGCACCCTTGGCCTGTCAATGATGGTGGGAGGAGTTTGGATGTAGCTCTGTGACCTGGAGCAGTGACAACCAGCATGAAGACACACACACAGGGAACTTTCATGTCTTATTGATTTATTTAATGCCCTTTCTGCAGGAAGATAAGCCTCCAGACTACCTTTGCCAGCAGACACAGGGACAACGAATCCAGAGAACTGGGCACATTCGGTGGTGCAGACGTGTGGATGTGTGCGCAAGCTCAGGCACAGGGCTTGTACGAAGACGTCCAACAGAAGCAGACGTGTTACCAGGATCTCCAGCTAAGGTGAGCAGCACAAGGGCCGACAATGCATCCAACCTTCCACCAGGCCACTTGCACATGCATGCTAAGTGGCACCAGTGCTGGAGAGCTTTGCCGAGCATTGTTGGAGAAGCACACAGTACAGCTGGCATGTGTTGAGGGCCAAATGCCAAGTGGCTTTACAAGTTGTCAGGGGCACACACAGGGGCCATCAAACATTTCCTGGAGTACCACCTGCTCCATTGAAGCATAGTTATTAAGGTAGTAGCATTCCTAGCCAGATACTGATACGACGCACAGGGACACCCAGCGAGGCACAGACTCGTGGCCAGTGCATGTCATTTACGTGTGCTAATTGCCAGGTGCACTACCTATAGAAATATGCGGCTGACAGAACACGACTTGTACTGAAGTTGCACCTTGCTATACGCGTCTAGCAGCTCGCCCAGGTACCATTGTATCATGTGTGATTCTTAACCCATTGGTGTTCCATTTCCCACACGACCACATGCGCCTGCCTTACTGCATTGACAGTGTATGAACCATCGGTGGGCCAAGCTAACGCAAGCGTACAAAGCAGCAGACAGGGGTGTTTGTTTGTGGAGAAGTCACTTACTTTGGGGCATGGATGGGGTTGTGTGTGTGTGTGTGTGTTGTAATCACACATTCAGATTAGTAACTCATGCTCTCTTTGCAGTATTGAAGTGCTCCTGTTACCAGACCTGAGAGTGCGCAGGCAGGAGGTCAGCACTCACCCCAGAGATAAGTCTCTCTTTGGCTTGCATTTGACTGTTTTGGTGCAATGTGCATGATGAACATGTTTTTTTCTAACTGAGTATGTGTTTTTGTGAATAGTTGTATTTTGCCTACTTTTACTTGCAAATCCACATCCACTCTCCTGACCCTCTTTCCGCTTCTCCTGATTACCAATGCCTGTCCATGCTACATATCCCTGACCCTCCTTCCCCGCCGGGGTCTCTGAGGTCTGTGTAAGTTTGACCTTGCAGGCGCACAGACCACAGAGGGGGTGTTTGGTTCATGCAACTCCAGTGCCTGGACACCAGAGCTGTGACACTACCCATCAGTTGTTGCATCATCATTGTATGTTATGTACGGTAAATGGTACCCATCCTGTTGGAACATTGTTCAACTGTGCTACCTTGGTTGTTCTATCTTTGTGCTTGTACATGTGCTTTGAAATTTCCTGCTACTTCTAGTCATCTAACGGAGACTCTTCCTGGGTTTTTTGGTGCCTACGGCCTTTTTCCCTGGTTTGGGGGTTTGGCTCCTTGAAGCTCTTTGCGATTTGGTATTTTTACCAATCAAGGTGGCCTCTGACGGGGCTGGACCCTATTTACACGCAAGCTGGAACATGGAGAGCAAGGGGTAGGGTGATCCTGTAGCCAGGTAGACTTGAGGGAAGAAGGCTACATGCCCCAGAGAGAGATGTTCTGAAGGTCAAGGTGATGTGTAAGGGATGGCCTTTTGTTGTTGGGCAGTTGGCCTGGGCTACAGTGTTTTGGACACTGTGACATTGTAATTGTGGGGTACTATGTACATGATGTGTTGTGCTGGTCAATGCCTGTCCCTGTGTGGTGTTTCCTTTTCAGGTGTCAGGGGATTGGGGTGGTTTGACATGGTGGGGGGTTCACATGGCCAATGTTCACATGTGATGTGTACAGGACACTGAGGGTCACTTGATTTCACATGCATATATTGAGTGCATGTCCCTAATGACACACACAGTTGCTCAATGATCCAACACATGTACAACCACCCTTCCATGGCCAGAGGTGCACACAGATTGCATTCTCAGGCCCGCTGTGTCCATGAAGCAAATTATCTATTACCATTTGTGTATCCTGTACATGTGTCATTTGGTTGTGGATGTGATTAGTCTTTTTAAATAGCTAGGGATGCACACATTGTAGCACTTCCATGGCAACATTCTCAGGGTGGTAAGGTTGTGACAGTTGACTGTCTCTTTGTCATCATCGATTGTCACCTGGTACGTGCCAGGCCTGTGTGCACTCCGCAGGGGTGAGAGTTTAGTTGAAGAATGTGGAAACAAGCTGGGTCCGGGTAGCCTCGCCACGTGCCCTGTCCCCTCCCATGGGCCGTGCCTGTGCCTGTGGTTGGGGATGTGGGGGCACCACCATGTCCACCGGTACCTCCCGCCATGTTGCAACATTGTGCAGGACACATGCTGCCACAATGATCCTGCACACTACTGGGGGTGCATATAGTAGCTGCCCACCAGAGCGGTCAAGGGAGCGGAAGCGTGACTTGAGCACTCTGAATGTGCGCTCCACTATGCCCCTGGTTGCAATATGGGCATCGTTGTATCTTACCTTGGGTGGTGTGGTGGGGTTCCGGATTGGCGTCATCATGTGATTGGTCAGAGGGTAGGCACTGTCCCCTGGGGAGGTGATAATAGTTGTGATTATTAGGGTTTTGGTATTTGTCAGTGTGTGACATGCATGCATGTGTACAGGCATTTGTACTCACCTAGGAGCCATGTGTCACCATACTGCCCAGATTCCGGGGCCCGGCTCAGGGTGAACATTCTCTATATGAAACTGTCATGGCTGGAGCCAGGGTAGTTTGCATAGACAGAGGTGATGATTCCTTTAGCATCGCATACAACCTTCACGTTGATGGAATGCCAGTGCTTGCGGTTCCGATAGATGTGCTCAGTGGCCCTAGGTAGACATAGGGCCACATGGGTGCTATCTATGGCATCAAGCACTTTGGGGAAGTGTGCCACCCTGTAAAAGTCCCGGAACACGGCCTGCCTTTCTGCGGGTGTTCTGGGAATGTATATGTGCCTGCGGACTGAGGGGCATGCAGTGCTGATTACCAAAACCTGGTGTAGGCAGCGTGACTGCGTGGCCTATGAGGCCCCCCCCCACTATGGCAGTTGTCCGCTGAAATGACCCAGTGGCCAAAGAATGCAGGACATTGAGCACCTTCTCCAAGGGGCTCAATGCTTGGGAGCACAGGTTGGGTGATATAAGGTCATCTTCCCACTCCCTGATGAGGTCTAGGATGATATGAGGTGGTAACCTATACCTGCCATAGATGTGGTCGTCAGGCATCCCAAAAAGGCTGGTCCGTGGCAAAACAATGCGGGCCCTGGCTATTCTCCTCCTTCTGCGGTGTCCCTCGATCAGTGCTTCGACGAATGGGGCATTCATCGTAGCGGTATATACGTGTTTGTTGTTTGCGCGCACTTTTATGCTGTGCGCAGGGACGCTTCCGCCTGCCTTCGTCTGGTGGACATGTTGACGCCTGTGCGCGTCTTTTGCCGTGAGCGGGTTTCCCATATTCGAATCCATGAATACGGGTTGTTTGCGTGGGTGTGGGCGTTCCGTGTATTTCTCTGCAGTACTTCCCCTGTTACGCCTTCTTTTTCACGCGTTGTTCCCCATTCCGCATGTTACGCCCCGTGTACCGCCCCATTTTTGGTGTGTGTGCGGACGTTGTGCGCTTTCCCTGTGCGCGTTGCTCACGGCCTTCAAGCTGTTGCAATGACGTGTGCGCCCGTATACGCCACACACAGGTTTGGCGCTCATCCCAAGGGAAACACGCGCAGGGACTTCCATGAATTGCACGTGTGCACGTGCGCCTGTTTTTTCACGCTTGCACCTGTTTGCGCCAAGATTTTCCATGCACGTTTGTTCCACGAATCGGCCCCAATATATCTTTGTAGCTGTCAGTGGTTTCCTTCCAAAATTTCATACTTGTATTATGCTAAATGAAAAAAGCCAGCTTGCCCTGCTCCTCATCTCAAGTGTCGTTCTTGTCTGCCTTCATTGCATGTAATCTTTTGGGAGTATAATATGTGCGATTACTATGGGCCTCATTACGACCCAGGCGGTAAGTTACCGCCTGGGCCGTGACTTTACCACCATGGCGTAAACTACGTTTACGCCATGGTGGTTGGCGGACTTACCGCCCCATTCCGACCTTGGCGGGGCGGTAAGTCCCCAATCCCCATTTACCCTTCCCCATTCCCATTTTTGCCCCATAGGGCATAATGGGAGTGGGGAAGGCGTTAATTACGCCACCGTAAATTACGGTGGCGTAATTAACTCCATGGTCCCTTAGCGCCATGGATTTTAACACCTGCTAAAAGCAGGTGTTAAAAGCACCATGGCGCTAGGGGACCTCGTAATTGGCGGTAAGGGGTCGGCGCAGCTAACGCTGGCGTTAACCCCTTACCGCCAGGGTCGTAATGAGGCCCTATATCTATAGTGTATTACTATATCTATAGTGTATCAACCCGAGTTGAGAGCTTTCTGAGATATTTCGTGAGTTCTACTTTTATGTCCTGGCACCATCTATGAAAATTAGCCAAACAAATGCCTGATAGTGTCAGCTAATAAAAACCTCTCTGTTATCTGTGACGAGCAACTGAAATATCACACGAAACAGCAGAGCATAACCTATCGTTTTTCATTTATGTGCCCTTGCCTGGCAAAAACCTCTTTCTTCATACCAATCAATGTTACAATTTCATACCAAGCCAGCTATAGAAAACACATTCAATATAAGAGGTTTCACATGAGGGATTCCATGAAAAGGCAGGACAGGAACAAACGAAACAAGAAAGTGTGATACGTATCTCACTCCATATCAATGGAAGATAGCCAAAGACACAGCCACCCACCAGCATTCATCTGCAATCACACGCTACTCGAAGACACATCGCACAACACCACGGCCCTTAGAATGCAGATAAGTCCCACAAAAAATATTCAGTCTAGGTGGACACATAATCAGTCTCCTGGACTTGCCTACTCTCCCTATAACCTGACTGTGCCAATACACAAGTTATCTCGATATGGGTCGCTAGCAGGAACTTGGCCACCCCTACCTATCTCTGTATTGGCTGAAATACACACACCCATTCCATACTCTTCTGATGAATCTCCCATTCCATAGACTTCGGTCCACCCAGGGCATTTACCTACATCGCTTTGAGACCACACCAATGGGAATAGGCAGTAGCCGAATGCCATACTACATTAAATTACATTACATGTAGGATTCTGACCATCTCCACTGATCTAGTGATAGGCCTGGACTCCCCTCTAGTGTCGTCTTCTCTACGGGTTCCAGACCATATTAAAATTCCTCATCCACATAGTTTCCATACCTGTTTTCGTTACAAGAATCTCATCTGTGTGTCCATGCATCGGGTCCATATATGTTCAGAATTCTCATTTCAAACCCACATATCTTACCGACAGTACATTCATATCAACCTTCGGGATACGTCTCCACCTCAGCGATTTTAAATCTAGAGATCTTTGCATAAGAATAGCCCCAACTCCCCTTGAGTAATGCGAGCATCCTGCCTAATATACTCCCCCTTCCAGGCTTTAAGACCAAGATATCTGGAGCAGCTTGTTAGATACGCTTCCAGCATAAGATGTTTATCCAATGCATATTACCATATTCTATTATTTTACGGGCTTTCTTATAGTTGTTAATCCCTCTCAGCTTCCAGGACATACATGCTAGTTTAATATAACTTCCTCTGAGTACCTTTCTTACCATGCAATAATCGCTGCATACAATATAATAAAATTACAATGGGTCTTTCTGTACCCTTAGTATACATTCCCACTTACTTGCCTGGCCTGGATCGACTCAATTGCCAAAATGTCCCTAATACCCCCACCCGCACTGACCCTCAAACTTCGGCAGTGACATACCCGTTAACAAACTAATCTCTACACCTGATATGAAACCTTTGAGTTGGTTCCAAATGCAGGGTCCCCGGCAGGCTCACCACTCTGCATTTTTCACACTGTGGTAGTTCTGGATCACTATGTACTCAAGTGCTAATATATAAAGTAATCGTTTTGATGGCTGTAATGAGTCTCAATTCTTTGAATAACTTCTGCGTGTTTTCTTGGGTGATATCATCTATGCATCGCTCAGTCCATATAGTTCAGTGATGGAGGACTGAGAGTTCAAGTTTATTAACTTAGGTGCATGGAAGGGGATCAGTACCCGGTAACGCTCGTCGACTTGGCTATCACCTCCACAACCTTTGCAGCTCCTTCTGCATCCGTCAAGAAGTGGGTTACCCCATCAGCTACAATCCTAAGCTTAAATGGATAGATCATTGAATATGTCACCTTTTTTTGTCGCTGAGCTTCATTCTCACAGTCCCATATTGGCACCTGGCTCACTAAACCATCCGGCTGTATTCTGGGGAAAAAGCGTAATGTGTTTTGCAATCTGATCTCACACATATCTCGAGCCTCGTACAAAATACCATCACGGTCCCTGCAATACAGTAATTTAAATATATTTGCCCTAGGTGCCACACTTGGTTTCGGCAACGGGCCCATGGTCTGCTGTTTTGACCACAAATTGTGCAGATAGCTGTATATCAGGCAGGAGCTGTTTGATATGGTCGTTTATGTATAAATCTTCCCCTCTCCATTCCCTCTTTCAAACACAAAAGATGGACATTACTGCGTCTTGATTGGACTCCTCGAAGCTTCAACTTTGCCTAGTAGGGTGTCCATAGAGGTGTTTATTTTTTTTGTTGGTTTGTTAATAAAGTTCATTCTTTTATTCAGATCCAAGGTACAAAACAAATAATCATTAGTTTAATAATTGAAATTCAATCAATACTCTAACATTTTACATTTAGACACGTATATCTATGAATACCTATATATAGTACTAGTAAAAAGTACCAGTACTTGTCACAGGTTCTGTTACATGATAACACTCTCCTCAATTATTCACAATCAATGATCCTGTAGGTCAGTGTTGTGAGTCGCTTATAAAAGTCAATGGTCCTGTAGGTCCATGTTCTGAGTCGCTTATCGTATGATGTGCCCTGCACTCTGAAGTTAACTGCACTACATGTGGCTGGCTTACATATTTTGGAACAGACCAGGGGGTGGGGCGAGAGTTGGCATGCTGCAGCATGATGGACCTTCTGTGAGCTCTTCCCAAATGTTCCCTCACCCTGGTCGTGATGCAGTGCATTGTGGTGCAGTTATTTCAGACACGGTGCAGTCTAGGCCATTTAAACCTTGTTTTACGAGTCCGTTGGGTTTTGTTCCTACCGTCAAGAAGCTTAAAACTGAGCTTTGTCCAGTCCTTGTACGACCTGTGAGACAGGCATGGTGACAGGAGAGACACCGACTCAGAAAGTACAGTTTCAAAACCTTTATTAAAATGTCAGGGTTGGTGTAATACCTAACTAGCCCTAGCTCTAAAGCAATGTTTTCCTGAAATTATGCTTCTAAGAGCCGTCGACGTCTGAAAGTCCACATAAGTCTGTCTGTGTCTAGCACTATGCTTGCCCTTACTCTACACAAAAATGTGTTAGGGGATCATTTGTCAAAAATAAAAAGTAGTTTTTCAACAGAAAAATAGGGAAACCAAGGTTGGTTTCCGGTGGCTTTCTTGCAGGCTTGGTTTTAAGCTTATCAAAATGAGTTCAATTAAACAGTGCTGCTTGCAAGACCTTCACCACTGTGTCCTTGCAGTGAACTCCAATACCTTCAATGTCTTTGAGTTCCTTGAGGTTCCCTTCCCCAAGCTTCAACTTATTTAAGGTTCAAGCACCATCCAAGAAAATGTATCACAGTTCTCTTTTTAAACATCTCAAAGTTCACTTCAGTCCTTTTAACACTACAAAGCAAACCAGTAAGTTTTCAATTTACCCGGGCCTCTTAGGGTTCCCTTACCCAATCTCAGGCCCCTTCCAGCTTTCAAACACAAAGTCAATTTGATCAGTATTGATTTCTTAAATAGGCTTCTCAGGGTTCCCTTCCTCATGGACAGGCCTCTTTCCGCTTTCAACACAAACTATAATATATATGTGTATCAAGGTGCACTTTGGTCTCTTAATTCGGCCTCTCAGGATTTCCTTCTCCAAGCACAGGCCTCTTCCAAATTTCAGCACAAAACAAAATATATCGCAGTACTTCTTTAGGTTTCTTAGGGCACCCTTCCCCAAGTTTACACACACTCTTCTCATGGGGTAGAATCAGAGGATTTAAAAAAAAACACCAGGCTCTTTGCTTTTCCTCAGCGCGACCACTCTAATCCTTTTCCCCTCTCTTTATTTCTCTCTTGCACTTTCCGTGGTACCTTTTATCTTCAGGTGTTTATTGTGCATACTTGCATTGGCCCTCATTACGACCCTTGCGGAAATCAACTGACATGACCGCCATAGCGTAAATAGCGTTTCCGCCACTGCACGATGGAGGAAAGTGCGGCTAATTCTGACCCATCGGGCACGAGCATTACGCCATGGCGGAAGTGCAAAGTCCGCGATGGCGGAAATGACCCCAAAACGCCCCTTACCGCCGTCGTACGTCGCCTTAGGTGCAATTCCGCCACCCATTTTAGCGGTCACCGTAATGAGCGGTCAGCGCAAAATACGGTCACCGTAAATATACGGAAACGGAAGTAAAAACATGGGGCCGGAACGGGAAACAGCACGCCGTACACCTATAAAAGCAGATTCCCAACACAACCATTAAAAATCCGACCCTGAGACACATCCCAACCCGTTAGCCACCCCAGTCCAAAAAATCAATATGGGAAAAGTTGCTAAAAAAGCGTGCGACCGCAAGCGGCAGGTCCACTTCTCCCACGAGGAACTCACCGTGCTCACAGAGACCCTCCAGGAGAATGCTGCCGTCGTCTTCTCCACGCAAATGACCAGGACGGCACTTGCGAACAAGAAGGCCATATGGGCGCTGGTGGCACAGCGGGTAAGTGCGGTGGGGACCGCACCCCGCAACCCACAGCAATGCAGAAAGCGATGGGACGACCTACGGATACGCGTCCGGAGCATACTCTCTGCCAACCGGAACATTGCCACAGCTACCGGGGGAGGATCGGAATCACCCATCAAGTTGACCCCCTGGGAAGAAATCTGTGCCTCCACCATTGGAATGGAGAGCATAGAGGGAGTCGGAGGGATGGAGAAAGGAGTGCAGACATCAGAAGAATCAGGTAGGTGGCCCAAATAAAACTATGCCAAATCCCCAATTACCAACCGTGTGAAGTACCATGTGTCCCCATAGTGCAATAGAAACACATGTTCAGGAGAACGACCACATACAATGCCAGGACAGCGCCCCTTAAAAGTCAGATCAAATAAATAAATATTTAAAAAACCAAAAAACACACTCTACATGTGCAGCATGCACACCCTAACTGCAGACTGCAAAATAACTGCATCCCCAATGCACACAAAAATGAGACCACCTCCAAGGCCCTGACCCAAAACACCCCCAGGTACCACCCCAATGCATGTGATACAATTGCCATTACAATTACCACAGACCCATGAATAACGCTCGCCCTCCTTTACTCCACCACAGGGTCCGATTCCAACGACGAGCTTCAGGACACCCCTACCAGCACACCTGCAAAGAAGGCCAAGACCAACGGCCAAAGACCCTCCACCTCAGCTGCACGGATCAAGGCACGGCAGCTGCACAAATCGAGTGGCAGCACACTGGAGGGGACATCAACAGGCACCCCAGCAGCCAGCATGTCCACAACAGCAGCACCACAGGTCCCCCCAATGGATGCCACAGAAGGCACTGCTTCTGGTGGCAGCAGCACCCTAGGTGACACTGCATTCATGCCAGCATGCTCCGACACAGAAAACGGTGCTGCCGAAGTAGGACACATCCATGACCTGTCCCAATCCCCCTGCATGTTTCATCCCGTACACCATGAGGAAACCACGCAGGGGCACCCACAAGACGACGACTGGCCAACCCCCACAAGGCCTGTTGCAAGGCAACATGAGGCTTCCAGCCCCTCTGTGACACCACCGCAAATGGGCATGGCCCAGCAGAGGCAACAGTCCCTCGAGCAGATGATAGTGCAACAGCAGCAACTAGCCACGCTCCTCAAGGAGCATGCTGATGAATGTGGGGGTTCTAAGGCAGCCATTGAAACATCTACTGAGACACTTAGGGCAGAAATCGAGCGAAGTACAGAGACACTAAGGGCACAAATGGAGAGAAGTACCGAGAGCCTGAGGGGTGAACTGCATGCAACGTCCAAAGACGTATGTGGTGAACTTGCCGCTGTGCGCCGTGTGCTCACTGAGCTCTCACAAACCCTTAGGGACATGCATGGACGTGAGCAGGCAGAGACATCATCCGTTGCAAGTTCTGTCCAGGGCAGCCCCCAACGTAGATCTGGGAGGACCCGGCGCTCCACAGGCAGGGGTGCCCCTGATACCCAGAGAGGGGGCTTGCAATAGCGTCTGCCCACTGACAATGAGCGTCATTGGACACTGGTGTTCGGGGGGGAGGTAGGAGGGTGGAGGGGGTGTGTTGGGCTTCTTTGGGTGGCGGGTCGATTGGGTGTGTAATGTCTTTTCACATCTGCAATACAATTCTTCATATTCATCCTATGAGATGTGTGGACATTGATCTCTGTGTACGAGGCCTATCTTGGCGTACAGTCCATATTGTGCATGTCCCAGACACACACAGTGCAACAAGTCCCGTGTCCATGTAACAGCCACCAGGCGTGAGTGCTAGAAGCATGCATCTATGAGCTTCTGACGTAATTCACGGGCCTCCTGTGCCTCGCGGACCCCTTGAGGTGCTGCCACATCCCCACCCTCATCATGACCATCTTCAGGTGCTAGCAGTTCTGCGTCGGGGGGCATGGCCACATTCCTACGTACGCACATGTTGTGTAGCATGACACATGCCATGACCATCTTTGCCACCTTCTCATGGAGGTACAGGAGTGCCCCGCCAGACCTGCTGAGGCAGCGGAAACGAGCCTTCAGTAGGCCGAATGCCTGTTTTATGACCACACGGGTACGTGAGTGGGCATGGTTGTAGTCCTCCTCATGCTGGTCCTGTGGGTTCCGGATTGGTGTAAGGAGCCATCTCTTCAGTGGATACCCGCAATCACCTGTATGTGGACAAGAAAGGATGTTTGTGGAATGTCATTGCTACGTACGCACCCCCCCCCCTTCCTGCCAGGTCATTCACGCATCACCTACCCCACATACTCATGCATTAAATGTGACTCACCGAGTAGCCATGATCGGCGCCCTGCGTGTCGCTCCATGTAGCGTGGTATTCTAGAGTTCCGCAAGACCATAGAATCATGTGTTGATCCCGGAAATCGGGCAGAACAATGTGTAAAGATCCTGTTGGAGTCACACACCATTTGCACATTGATTGAATGATATTGTTTCCGGTTGCGGTACTGGGCCTCCATGGCATGTGGGACAACCAATTCCACATGGGTGCAGTCGATGGCACCAATGCAACCCGGTATGCCGCCAAGTGCATGGAATCCCACTTTTGTGTTTGTAAGCTCCTGCTCTGAGCGTGGTAAAGAGATGTAGTCGTCTGAGTGCTTCAGGAGGGCATCAAGCACTTGGAATAGTGTCCTTGAGAATAGTGGCTGTGAAATGCCATGCAACTGTCCGACAGTGTGCTGGTAGGTGCCTGTGGCCAGGAAGTGGAGTACAGACACCACCTTCAGTAGGGGTGGGATGGCGGTTGGGCTATCTATCATGCTGACAAGGTCAGCGTGTGTCATGTCGACAATGGCGGTTATGGTGTCCCGGTCCAAACGGTAGAGGGTGTGGATCTGCTCAGCTGTGAGGTTGAACGGATTAGCTCGGATGCGTGGGATTGCGGGCTGCCTGCGTGGTGGTAGTGGCTGTGCTGGTGGGGCTTGCTGGCCATGCCTTGCCCTCCTCCTCCTCCTCCTCCTCCTCCTGCGTCTCCTCTGTGCGGCCGGTTGTTGTAGTAGTTGGCGTTCGTCTTCTTCTTGAAGTTGGAGGACTTGCAGTGCAATCAGGTCCCCCAGGCCCAACATCGCTAGTCCTGCCGGTAGCATTCTGGAGTGGGTGTGGTTGGGGGAGGGGTTTGGGTGTGCAATTTATGTGTCTTCAGGCTGTATAGCCTTCACCTGTGGTGATTCATTCCACCTGTGTCAGCTGCAATGCCTTTCGTGCGAGCACGTCCCGCACACGACGCTGCAATTCGACGCATGGCATCTTGCATTTGCAATCATGTTCTTAATCCCGATGGCTGTGGAATATTGGTTTATATGTTAATTCTGCTATGGTCCCATTGTTGCACATACTATATTTGCATTCGCAAGCAGACTTGTGAAGGGTCAGTGGAATGTAGTGCTCGATCAACGGTGGACCCTCATGCAGCACTGTACCGACGTTCACCGACGGCGGGGAGTCCCATCAGTGATTGAGGCCAGTTACCATTTTCACACACAGCCGCACTGCATAGATGTATTTGTGAATCCAAGCGTTCACAGATGCCTTTTCAACGTGATGTTGCAAATGAGGAATTCGAAGGACAGCGCTTTCGGTTTTCAACTAGCGGCGAGGAGACGCCCACAGGTCTGACTGGAAATGTAACGTTCTATTGTTGAATGTCCTTGGGACAGGGTCCATGACGGGAATGCAATGATTGATATGGTTTGAATGGGATGCGCCATAGCGTTGTGGACGATAAGGCAGGACGTTCCCAAATACATGTGACTTCACTACACAAGGAATCCGGGCAGGAGCACAGTGGATTTTGAAGGCTGCATTACGCACAGACTCTATGGAAATTTCGAATGTTATGTGAGTGAATATTCAGGCGTTTTCATAACGGGATGAGGGAATGATGAATGGATGCATGGAAAGATGATTTAATTGGGAGTCTGCCATGTACATGGCTATTTGGAATCTATCCCCTTCCCCTGCGCTATGTGATGCAAGGCTGCCATAGTGGGACCATCGTCTGTCTGCCCTTGTTGAACCCTCCCTGTCTCGACGCGCCTTCAATCACTTGTGTCTATGCACGTTGATGATCCCATCTGATGGATCCTGTTCTGACAGGCGCATGCACACAGACACTCGTTTGAAATAGTGTATTCACCTCGATTTGTGTCGTAATGATTCGCAAGTGATTTTTGGGTGCAATTGATCCTTATGAGTGGGCTAGCATGCATATGGTTGTAGGTTTGGTGTGTTGAATGAAGTGAGTAATGCATATGGAGTTCGGATGCCCATACTGTCATTTTTTTCATTTGGGTGACAGGTATCTCCTCCCCTTCTGCCGCTGCCATCTGTACGCCACTCCTGCAGATGGCTTCTACAGTCGACACCTGCAGCTTCAAGTTAATCAGTGGAGCACCATTACGATCTTATGGGACGATCGCCAATGGCCCACATGCCCTTACGCAGTACTAGTGGCTAGGTGCAGCATACCTAGCTTCCAGCTGGACTAGTGCCTACTTCATGGGACGGCCCTGCGGTTCCATGTTGCCTTTTTGGACGTTGATGTAGCCCCTGTGTGCCATGAAGGTACAGGGCGTCACACATGGGGAAGCTGGTCATTTATTGCGGATGCAGCCCACAGTAATGCTGATCATTTGTGAGTTTATGTTCAAATGGCTGTATGGCCTTGGTGATTTTGATGTGCATTAAATTTATATTCAGATATTAACCGTGTAGCGTCATTCTTTGCTGGTAATGTGGCATATTCCGATTTGTGGCGCGATGTATTGTGAGGTGTTCTGCATTGGGTTCCGGCTTCTGGGTACAGTTGTGTGGTACGTCCTTATGCTGATGGTTGGTTTGACTACTGGCATGTGTACAGGGCTGGTGCAGTCTCCCTCAGGTTACTGCTTTGGATGTTGATTTGCACTGGTGGCAAGCGATGGGGGACTGTTGTTGTTTTGTGTCATGGAATTTTCAGTTCATTTTGGTGTACTTGCACCTTCAGATGCCTGTGCTGCATCAGTACGGCAATGGTGTGTTGCCAATTGTGGATGGCCACTCACAGGGCACTTGAGGCCCCTGCATGCATTTGTTCGTTGGCATGCATGGGTGACTTGTACATTTCGCTGGTTGCATGGTGTGACTGCATTGCGCCTACGAGGAGTTGTGCAATGTGGCCAGGGAGTGGAGTACAGGCACTCAGTAGGGCCATTACGGTTGGTTCGCGATGCCGTAGTTCTCGCCATGGCGGAATGGTACTTTCCGCCATGCTTGATGGCGTTAGGTGAATGTCCGCTGGGGTCAGCATTCGCGTACCGTTGCGCCATGGCGGATATTGCGGTTTTGCAGGGCGCGCGTGCGCGTACTTGGTGCAGTTAGCGTTGGCGTTCGCTACGGTGTCGCTAATGGCATCGTACTTTACGGTGACGGGTCATGATCGCAACGGGCGGTATTCGATGGCGGTATTACATTTCCGCCATCGTTTTTCGTATTCCGCAAGGGTCGTAATGAGGGCCATTGTCTTTTATTCCAGTTCACTTGGGGGTGCACACTTGCACTGTTCTTTTCCACTCTATACTCCTTCTGTGCCTCTTTCACCTTCCTGCTTTAGCGTGGTTCTTTTGCCCTTCTGTTTCACTCACTTCTGTCTTTGGCTGTTTAATATTGTCACTTTCCTTCTCCGTGTTCACTCGCACCTTTTCCTTACTTTTCCTTCGGGCCGCTTGCCCTCTCTTGGCTTTCTTGTGTGCCCTTGCACTTTCCTTTTTACTTTGCTACTGATTGCTTTTAACTTTACATCCCGGCTACTTGCCCACTTTTAAATCTGTTTACTTTCTGTCATTTTATTCATGTGCCGCTCGTGTGCACCGTTTACTTGCTTTCTTTCTTCCTACTTTCTGCTTCTTGCTTTCCACTTTGTGCCATCTAATTAATCTTGCTAGTCCTCCCTTTTCCGCTCCAGCCACCGGCACGCTCCCGAGTTTCTCTCTCTCTGTCATGCAAAACTCACCGGGTAGCGTAGAGCTGGCAGTCTCTCTGGGATGCTTTGGGTTGAGGTTAGTGTCTCACCACCTGCCCCTCAGACGCCCATGAGTCCGGCACCCAGCCCAAGGGAACAAGCACTTGCACAGACCCTGGCAGCAGGTTCCCAGCTGCCTCGCTCCGTCTCTCAGGAGACACAGCACCCCAGCAACGCTGCAGCACCCCTCACACACCGGGCCATCATTGCAGCATGCTGCTATCCTCTGGATCCTCCTTCCTGCAGCTTTGCGTCTTCTTTGGTCCAAAATGCTTCTCCAGCTCGCTCATCCATATGTGTTAAACCACACCTTTTATAGTGAAAAACCCAGTCATGTGGAATCAGGTGTAAATGGTCACTAGTATCTGCCTGACCCTGCCTGACTCTATTAGTTTGACAACTCGAGTTCTTTCTAGGGTAATTTGCCCTTACTTTCTCCATGTTATTCCTATGGGTAATATTTACTGATCTTAGTTGCATCTTCTTCGTCTCAGTATCTGTTGGAAATGGGGAGTGGTGGATGGGGTGAGATTGGAGATATCCCACAAAGGCTTAGGGAGTGTAGGTTGGGGTATTTCTGGGGATGGGGAAATATTTCTCATTATAAGGTGATTGGTAAAGGATAGAAGACCCTCTGCCTTAGTTTGGTGGACAGAATGTAATTCCCTTTGTATTAACATACTCCCTTTCCTACCAACCCGCCCATGCGGACCTGGGCCTGAATAACTCTTCCCATGATCTGAACTAGGGAAAAACAAAGAACTGAGATGATGTTTTTGTCTTGTTTTGTTTTCCCCTTTCCCCAGTGCTGTTCTAGGATAATTGGTTGGTCTCTCTCTGAGCTTAGGGGGAATGGGGCCTTCATAACCCATAAAGGCTTCTGGGATCTCTTTGAGTATTGACCCAATAGAATAATGCATCTCTCCTAGGGTATTCCCCTGAGGGCAACCCTGGCCTACCCTATCCAGGTGATCCTCCCTTGCTTATCCACCCCCAGGGTTGGGATTCAAAAGCAATGGCCCTCCGGCTGGCCACCTGAATAGAGGATTGGAGAATACCCCATGGTTTCACACAGACCACATTGATGTTGCGCCGATTTTGTGTGTTGCAGTGCAAATATCTCAGAAATGGCGTGTCCTAAGGCCTTGAAATGTGGTTTTCAAAGGAAACTTTGCATTTTGTTCCTGGCGTCGAGACACTTAAAATGAGCTTTGTTCAGTCCTCCTACAACCACATTGATGTTTTGCCGTTTTTTTCTGTTGTGGTGCACATATACCCCTACTCTGTATGGGTACTGTAGACAGACATGATTGCACTCTCATCAAGTGTGGAAAATCTATGATCCTGTAGGTCCCTGTTGTGAGTCGCTTATGTAAATCAATGATCATGTAGGTCGCTGTTCGGAGTCGCTAATTGTTTGATGTGCTTTGCACTCTGCACTGAGAATAGGCACATGTGGCTGGCTTGCATACCCTGCAGCAGACGTTAAGGGTAGGTGAGAGTTGGCGTGCTGCAGGGTAATGGGAATATCTGTGCCCTCTCCCCACCTGTCAAATCAGCCTGGTGTGGGCCAGCGCACAGCGGTGTGTTGCGATGCAGATATCTCGGAAACGGTGTGTCTGGGGCCTTCAAACATAATTTTCAATGTCCCACCATTAGGTTTTGTTTCTGCCGTCCAGATGCTTAAAATGAGGTTTGTCCAGTCCTTCTATGACCACATTGATGTTTTGTGCGTTGCTGTGCAAATATCCTGGAAACGGTACATCCCAGGGCCTTGAAACACAGTTTTTGGGATCAGGTTTTGTTCCTCGCATTGAAATGCTTAAAATGACACCCACCTGTATGTTTAGACAGACATGATAACACTCCATCAATTGTTGACAATCACAGAGCAGACGTGGTGGGGAGGCGAGAATGTGTGTGCTGTAGCATAATACGCTCTCCCAACCTGTTGCCTCACCCTGGTGTACGTTGCGGTGCATTACTGTGCAGATATTTCGGAAATGGTGCCTCCTAGGGCCCTGAAACCTGCTTTAACAGTCGTAACTCGAGTTGGCCATTGTTGTCAATAATTTTGCCTGACAGATGAGAGCAAGAACACATGCTTTGTGTTTCAGTACATAGCTACTTACTACCAACTGGGGCCCCTGTAGTACCTACTGAGGCTACCACTGCCAGATATGTCTATATGTGATGCACCGTAGAATCCACATTGTTTATTCATCATGTTGATTGTCACTTTATGATGTTATTTTCTGCACTGGGTGATATGCATATTTAAGTTGATCGAACATGAAATCTTAATATGGTCTATTTAAGCAGATGTCTTGTCTATCCTCTATAGCTATGAGGATGTAATACTTTTAGAAGATTATGAAATACATTATATTTAAATACTTTACACTGAATGACTTAGTGTCATGTAAACATGCTCTATGGTGCTTTTTTGTGCAATAATTTCACGCAGTGTCACCTCGGCATCCTCTTGGCGCTGCCTTCCATTATTCATGCCATAGCGAGCTGCCTTGAAATGCAAAGCATTGTAAAGTGCTGTTTCCTTTACCGCACACTTTCTAGGCTTCATTGTGCCCCATGTATTTCTTTATTTTCTGTTACATATTGCAAATTATTCTGGCTCTCTAAATTGTGTTTGCCCTTTTGAGTTCCTTCAGGGCAGGTCTGTGAGTATTGCGGGGCTCATCGCATTTCCAGTACGTATTCTTTTTTTAAATGTGCATATAATTAAGACATGCCAATGTAAGTGTATGCAGAATCATACTTTATGGATTTTCTCAGGAACTATAAGTTGTAGGAAAACCATTTGAATATCATTTTAAAGCTTATCCCAAGGCCCAGGTGTTGATCTCTCATTACAATTTTCCCCTGGGAACTGAAGCTACAATCTAAAATGTATTACTAGCTCCCAGAAAAGGTGATGAAGCCAACATTTGGGGAGATGTTAGCTTAGTGAATCATGTAACTGGATGTAAAAGGTGGTGATACTGACGTATTATTTGTGTGTAAATTGTGAAAAAATGCTGTTCGCACATGCAACTTCGTGCAAGCACAGGAATCATTTCATCAAGTGCGGAATGATTAGAGGAACACAAAAAATATTATTTATATTGTTATGTTTATTTGTAAGATACATTTTTAGTCATTTAGAACCTTTTGAGCGCAAAACTGACATGTGGAAATGTACATTTCAGTGTGTGGATTTATACTTCCCATAATCAAAATTTCATAACTCTAGGAGCCTATCACCAGAGAGAGAGGCTGGGCCTACAATAAGCTGGCACCTTCTAGGTTTTATATTTTGGGGGGGAGATGACCGGTATATAAAGGGCTCATAGAATCCTGCGCAGAAAAGGCACGTGCACTGTGCGCCGAGAAGGAGCATGTGCCAGCCGTGGCGCAGAAAATCAATTGTGCGCCGTACGTATTCATGGATTTCCCTTGGCATCAGTAGCCTTGGCAAAAGGAACAGCAAGCAGCACCAGTAATGCCCCCAACACGCCCCCACATGCAGTAAAAGACAAGTGAAATGCCTAACATGGTGCAGGTCCCCGCACCATCCCTGGTCCAGCATACTGCTCCCCCAGCCAAATAGTGTGAAAACTCAGCGTGTACCCCGGATGCACCTCAGCCAAATAGCATGAAAATTCATTGCTTTCCCCGGACGCACCCCACCCAAATCGCGTGAAAACTCATTGCATACCCCGGATGCACGCCAGCCAAATCGCATGTAAACTAATTGCGTACCCTGGACGCACTGCAGGCAAATTGCATGAAAGGTCAGTATGTACCCTGGTCGGTCGCCAGCCAAATCACATGAAAACTCATTGCGTACTCCAAATGCACCCCAGCCAAATTGCGTGGAAACTCATTGCGTAACCCGGACACACCCCAGACAAATTGCGTGGAAACTCTTTGCGTACCCCGGACGCACCCCTGAAAATTAGCGTGGAAACTCATTGCTTACCCCGGACGCACCCCTGACAATTTGCTTGGAAACTCATTGCGTACCCCAGACGCACCCCTGACAATTTGTGTGTAAACTCATGGTGTATCCCGGATGCACCCTTGACAAATGGCATGGAAACTCTTTGCATACCCCGGGCCACCCCTGACAAATCGTGTGAAAACTCATTGTGTACCCCAGATGCACCCTAATCGCTACAAAACAACCCCGCAACGCACGCACAAATCCACTGAAGGCAGATCCCTCCTGACAGGACCCCCACTACTGAGCCCCCATCACCCGTGATGCCATCCAACCCGCAGGCAGCCCACACTACAAGGGACACCCCAGACCCCATCACTGATGATGCCACCCACCCCGCAGGCAGTGCACACCACAAGGGACCCCCTAGGCCCCATCACTGATGATGCCACCCACCCCGTAAGAAGCCCACACCACAAAGGACCCCAGGCCCCATCACCCATCATGCCACCCACCCCACAGGCAGCCCACACCACAAGGGACCTCCCAGGCCCCATCACCCATGATTCCACCCACCCTGCAGGCAACCCACACCACAAGGGACCCCTCTGCCCCCATCACTCTTGATGCCACCCAGCCCTCAGGCAGCGCACACCACAAGGGATAACCCTAAACCCCATCACCCATGATGCCTCCCACCCCACAGTCAGCTGACACCACAAGGGACACAAGGGACACCCAGCCCCCATCACACGTGATGCCACCCACCCCACAGGCAGCCCACACCACAAGGGAACCCCCAGACCCCATTACCCATGATGCCACCCACCCACAGGGAGCCCACACCACAAGGGACCCCCAACCTGTAAGAGGATTCAATTCAACACTACAGCTAAGTCAACGCCTAGTCTAGAATACTGAATGAAAACCCTTATTGATATATCTTTATGTCCAGTTCATGCGTTCTGGATGACTACCCCTATATAACACCCCTCTCTTGGAATCCCCCTGACCCCACTGAGCCAAGAAGTAGTTCTGTTTTGCAAGTTTAAAAGGTTTATTTGATAATTTAAACAATAGATATATATATATCACACTTTATAATAATTAATAATTGAATATCACACTTAATCTGAGCAGTAATCAATAATGGATAGTCTGGCACTAGCACACTTGTGAATAGGAACAGAAGAATAAGGTGGTAGAGAATGCTTTATATAAGTTCAGATGGATGCAATGTTGAATGAAATGCAATACCGAAAATACACAATATGATTTCAACAAAACAATGTAATCACTTTTCTCTGGCAATCCACTCCCCCCCTTTATGCAATGCAAGGAAATGGAAGGAAAGCACACAGTTCTCAGAAATGCAATCAAATGTAATCCCGTTCACCCCAGCAAGCTTAGACTACAGAAGTTTGAAACACAGGCCCAAGATGCTTTTATATGTGCTGGCAATGAAGTGAAAAATTTGCTAAAATGCTTTTAATTCCCTCTAGAGGTTCAGGGTGAGTGGTGTCTAGTTAATATTAGTCCAGGCTCACTCTAGCAATGATTCAGGGATGGTTCTTAAGAAGCAAACAAATTTAGCATTTCAGTAAAGAAATCGGGCCAAATCGCAAATCGCGGCAAAATTCGCGAATGCCAGAATCGTGATTACGGAGAAAGTATGAGGAGTAGCAAGTCGGTTCTAAGCTCGTTGAAAAGCTGAGATTCTAAGCTTTCAGAGGAAAGTTAAACCAAGTTCCTAGGTTACGGAGTTATGAACGATTTTGTGAAGGTTGTTTTTCGGATTTGAAATTTTAAAAGTTCAAAGCGACAGGTTACAGCTTGCAGCTAAAAAATGACAAGTGACAGCTTTGCAAATGACAGGTGACAGTTAGGAGACAGTTCTGGTTAGATTAAAATAGATTGAATCATATTATTTTAACTAAGAGATTGGTTCTGCACAGTTCTGCTAGGTACTCACAATATATTTAGAAATAGAATGGGCCTCGCCACGGATCTGGTCAACAGGTTTTCTTCACTCGGCACGGACGGTCTCTGCGCACAGCGTCTGGGTCAGCTCTCTAGTTCTGCGAACAGCGGTCTGGGTCAGCTCTGCTCTGCCTCTGGTTCTGGATACTGCTCTGCTTTCTCTGGGTACAGCACTGCTTCTGGATCTTTCTGCACAGCTTTCTCTGGACCCAGCGCTGATCTGCACGGCTCCTGGATGCTGCTATCGCTGTTAGGTTTGCTGGATGCTGAGGCCCACTGAGAAGAGTTCTCAGTTTGTGGGTTTAGGCCCTTGCTTTGAGTTCTGATTCAAGTTCTTTGGAGTTTTAAAGTCTAAGTGTTGAATCTAGTATCTTCTGGATGTTGTGTGGTCCGGCAGAGCGCGTTGCAGCAAATGGAATTGAATCTCCCTATCTGTCCTGACTGTCTGCTTTTATGTGTTTTGAAAGTGGGTGTGTGTGCTGCATCACTAGCCAGCCCCTCTCTCAACTGCCCATTGGCCCAATTCTCCCCTCTCCCATGATTGGGGGAGGAACTTTGAGTCAGAGTGATGCTGTAGGTTTTATGGGTCATAGGATCCTCCCCTGGTCAGTTTGCCCACAAAATCTATATTTGATCAAAATGCACACTTCATAGATACACAGTGGTTTGAAATTACATGCACTCATCATGCATTTACTGATGGTAGCCCCTGTTCAAACTCTGCTCTTCCTGGGGGCTTGCATTCAGAAATGGCAATATTTTGTGCTTTTTAGTGGTTTTGCAACATCAGATTTTTCTCCAGATTTGTACACATGTACACGGCCTGTCCATACATACTCCAGTAAATTAACATGTCTCTAGCTTAAACACAGAGTCTGTAGTATACATATATAGCAGGGTTTTGCCCCAGAACATCACACAAATTGAAGTTTGGGCTTGAATTGAAGGTACATTTTTTAAATTAAGGCTCTCAAAGTTATACATTTCTGTCATTTGATTACAAAGAGTTATCAGTGTTTCTGTAAAATATATATTTTGCTTTCAATTCAGTTCTCAGAGTGTTGGAGTCAGCCTCCAAGACTCGGGTGGGTCAGTCACATGTGTCTTCTGGCAGGCAGGCCTTTGTTGACAGGAAACAGTCAAAATCAACATATCCTATTCAATTGCAAGAGCCTATTGTGTGGTCTCCAGGAGGCTCCCAGCCAGTCTGCCTTCTATCAATCAAGAGGTCATGTGAGATTCTAACTCCTGGTGTGAATCTCTGGAGGTGAGAGGGTTTCCCAGGCTTCAGGCCTCTGGGAACAGCAGGTGGCTAATTCTTAATTAAAATGCAGCCTTTGAAGTCAGCTGAGTCAAATCCCTTTGTCAGCAACTGCACTCAGTTCTCCTGTCAGAGTTTAGACCGCTAGCGCCGCCTTGAGGATTTTGTTGGTACTGCATGCAATTTTGGGATCTTTCTTGGATTAATGCATTCTAAACAGGAATGGTTCTTACATGGTAGTAAATAATCCTTGCTTAACATTGTTTTGATGGGGCTCCTTACAGTAAAATGGTTATGTGGAACCCCACAAAAGGGTTGAATCTTTAAAGTGGTCCAATGAGTCACGATTTCAGCAACTTTTTGACATCAGTAACAGTGGATTTTGTTAACAAAGATCTTTCTTTACTCTGGTGGGTGGCAAGTTAGGTAACCATTTTGGTGTGCGCACAAACTGCGTGATTCTCCTGGATTCTGGCGCACTTGTGGGCTTTTTGGCCATCTTGGATTTTCTAAGCCCACAGCACCAAATGTTGCAGCATGATAGCTCAAACGTGGGTCAGGACACCCAACAGATCCCCCCACGTGACTGCCCTTTGAATTTGAGTCGATGGGGAGTCGGGTGCACAAGGGTTTTGACCCGCGCACTGGTCTGTCCGCATAATCTTCTTCCAATTCTGCAAATGGCACAGTTCAGCATCTTTTCCTCCATCCAGTACTGATCGATCGGTTCTCCTCGCCGGTCCTGATGGGAATATTGGGCGGTACCCTGGGCCCCCTGCGTCTCTGCTCCCGGTCTCCGGATCGTCCTCCTTGGCCAGTCTCGAGGTTTTCTTTCTCCTAGGACGACAAAGGAAGAGTGGCAATACCTATTCATAGACATTTTCCCCCACCATTGATATAGTGGGGTGGCATATAAATTTATAGTCAAAACATATGGACATGCACATTTCTTTTTGCATTCAAAAACGAAAACACCCACATTGAGAAACTCAGAATTTGATAGGCGATATGTAGGATATTTTAAGTTAGAACTGAATTAATCTGAGACAGTACCCTCTAGGATTCCAGAGGATTCCTCCAGTTGTTGCAGAGTGTGCCTGGGATGGCAACACTTCAACTGGTTTATGTGGACCCACTTGTCTTCCCCCTCTGCCAAACCGCCTTTGGGGATGCGGATCTTGTAGGCCACAGGGGAGATTTTGTCTATAATCTCAAAGGGTCCCTTCCATGTAGGCAAACATTTTCGCTGTTTGGCCTGGTTCCTTTGGAAATTGTATAGATAGACCCGGTCCCCCACCTGATATTCCTTCCTGGAAGTCTTCAGGTCATAGTGGGTCTTCATGCTATCAGCTGATCTTTCTAGATTCCGCTGAGCATAAGCAAAAGCATGTTGAAGGTGTTTCCTTAAATTCTCCACATACTCATGAGTTGTGGAGGCATTTATCAGTGTCTGCTCTTGGGTCCTGTAGAGCAAATGCTGAGGAAGCACCATCTTGCGCCCAGTCATCAACTCAAATGGTGACATTTTGGTTGCAGATGAAGGGGTAGATCTGATGGCCATTAGGACCAGAGGTAATCGGATATCCCAACTTGGCCCAGAATCTGCCACAACCTTCTTTAATATGCTCACAATGGTTCGGTTATATCTCTCTACTGCCCCAGAAGAAGCTGGCCGGTAAGCAATATGCAACTTCCTTTTGACCCCCAGTATCTCCCACATCTTTGTCATTACTTCACTGGTGAAGTGGCTACCCCTGTCTGACTCAATCCTTTGAGGTAGACCGAAACGGGAAAAGATGTGGTTAATCATCAGGGCAGCTGCAGTTTCTGCCTTGCAATTTGGGGCTGGGATACATTCCACCCACTTGGTAAACAAGCATGTCACAGTCAACATGTACTTATTCCCCCTAGCAGAGCGAATCACGGGGCCTACAAAGTCGATTTGTAAATCTGACCATGGCAGTGTCATCCCCCTCTTTTGGAGAGGCGCACGGTGCGTGAGGGATGATGGCTGAAATTGTGCACACACAAGACACCCCTTCAAGTATTGGTCGAGGTCCTGCCCCATGTGTGGCCAGTATGCAACCTCTCTTAAGATTTCCAATGTCGTGTGAAACCCCCTATGACCGGCGGTGGCCGCATCATGGGCGTGACTTAACATCAGGCTTCGGAATGAGGTAGGAACCACCCACTGATCGTGGCCAGCTTTGGATTTCCTTACCAGCAAACCGTCTTGGATCCGGAACATTTTTGGACATTTCATCAGCACCCTTAGGTCCTCTTTCCCAATGTAATCGGTATCCGTCAGGGGAAAGTTCTCAGGGTCCTCAAGGTGCTGGTAAAATTTACCAATTATTGGATCCCCCTTCTGAGCGGTAATCAAATCAGCATCAGGGGTCTCCTTACTCCATTGTGCAATTGAGAGGTCGTTGTGAGCATTTGTCTGGGACCTAGTGATAGCAGTGACCTGGATTTCCCCCAACAGGGACTCAATCGCAATTAGATCCCCTTGGATGGCCCCGGTTTTGGCCAGCTGATCAGCAAAGTCATTTCCAGTTTTGTCTGGTCCCTCTACTTTGGAATGACCCTTGATCTTTTTCCAGTGGATGGTCATCTCATTCGAGGTGACCAGATTGTCAATGTTTTGGATCAACTTCCCATGTTTCAAGGGTTTGTTATTAGCACATAACATGCCTCTGGTTTTCCAATTAACCAGGTGCTCCACGAACCCGTTCCGTACATAATCCGAATCTGCGATTATGACCAGTTCGTGGCGTTGATGCTGGACAGCAGTGAGGAGGGCCTGATGCACAGCCATCAATTCTGCCACCTGACTACTTCGGGGACCAATTTTGTATCCAGCGGAGGGTTCTGGGGACTCTTTCACCCATGCATTCCCTACGCCAGCCACCAGTTCTTTCTCCCCGTCGTTGTCAACATGGTACGAGCATCCATCCACATAGACAGTGGGCATTCCCTCACACTTGCCCTCTTCAAAGACTTTGTGTGGGGAATTAAGGTATGCCTCTGTGTTGTCCTTGATTTTTAGACTTTCGTCCTCGAGACAGTTTTCTCTGGCACAATCATGCAAGTCAGCCAGACCTTGCGCGAGGGGACTCTTCTTGTTTTGGCCATATCTGACCTCCACAGGAAAGCCTTGCATTGACAGGCTTTCCTGTGGAGGTCAGATATGGCCAAAACAAGAAGAGTTGACAGAATCCAGGAAGTAATTCGGGAATTACTCACATTTCCGGCCCGGATTCTATCACTTTGGAGATATTGCAGAGGCTGGTGTGGAGTCTCCACTATGATGTGTTCACCCTGGATAAACGGGCAGTAATTCTTCAATGCCCACACCGTTGCCAGGAGTGCCTTCTCACAATCGTTGAATTTTTCCTCCACAGAGGATAAAGTTTTGCTCGCATAGGAGATTACTTTATTGACCTTGTCATGCTTTTGGTATAATACTGCTGTCAAGCACGCATTAGAGAACCCCGTCCCCAGGAAGAACTCCTTGTTTCTGACAGGGTAAGCTAGGCAAGGCGCTTGTGAGAGGCTTCTTTTGAGTTGTTTTACTGCCTCGGCTTGTTCTGGACCCCATTCCCACTTGACCCCCCCTTCAGGAGATGAATCAGGGGTCTGGTGATCTCTGCGTAGCCCTCAATGAACTTTCTGCTGTAATTAGTCAGTCCAAGGAGGCTCCTTAGTTCCCGCAGAGTTGTGGGGTCTTTCAATTTTTGGAGGGCTTCCACTTTCTTTTCTGGGGACAGAGACCCTGAGGAGTAATCTCATGCCCCAAGAAATTAACACGGGTTCGACACCACTGTGCTTTCTGAAAGGAAAGTTTTGCTCCGGCGGCCCTCAACTGGGTCAGAACATCACGGATCTCCGCTATGTGTTCCTCCACAGATGAACTTTTGATGAGGACATCATCTACATAAGCCAGGTTACCCCTCGCACCCAGGTCGGGCATGGCCTTATGTACGAAAATATTGAACTCATTACCGGAGTTGAGGTATCCGAAGGGAGTCCGGGTCCATGTATACTGCTGGCCCCCAAAGGTAAAAGCCAGCTTGTATTGGTCCTCCCTACTGACCGGCACGGTCCAGTATCCATTGGTCAGGTCTATTGCAGTGAATACCTGTAACCCCTGGATCTGGGCCAGCCCTTGGTCAATGTAGGGCAGAGGCCATCGGGAAGTATGGACCCGTTTGTTGAGCTCCCTGAGGTCGGCACAGAGTCTCCACTGGCCGTTTGGCTTCAATATTCCCAGCACCGGACTATTGAAGGTGCTGTGGACTGGACGGATTATTCCCCGGGACTCAAGGTTCTTAATTATTTCAGTAAGGGACTCCATTGATGCGAGAGGCAAGCGATATTGCTTCACAAACATAGGAGTCATGCCAGGTTCCGTGGGGATTGTTGTTGTGTGGATGTCAGTGCGACCACAGTCATATGAGTCTACCGCAAAGAGATCTTGGAAATCCAAGAAAACTTGTTTCAACTTTTGCTTTTGTTCCAGAGTCACACAGGCATCAGCTAGGTTGACTCTCTCTTCCACCATCTGCCTGAAGCCTGGAAAGTCTTCTGGTTTGGCTATCTCCGCGGCCTCCTCCAGCTGGGTGGAGAAGTCCCTGGTCAGAGTGCTGATTTGGACCGGAGGCTTCAGGTGGGAAAGGCAGCCCTCATGGACCTGGAAAATCACCTCATCCCTCCTGAAGTCACAAGTCACATCTTCCTTACCATAAGGGCAAGAAGTGTACACCAGGAGGTTCCCCCCATGCCGGGTAAAAATCCTGTCTGGTGTTGTATTGTCATCACTTTTACTGTCAAAGCAGTCCTTGGGGATTGGCCCTAACAGTTCATTACCTAAATCAATGGAAAAATGTCGGTCATCAACCGCCATTCCAATAATGGTGCCTGCGGCTAGAGTAATACTCTTCAAGTCGCTGTTATCCACCTCTATCAGAATGGTGTCATGTTCTATGTTGACTAATGGAGTTGGGTTTACCCCCAACCCTTGCTGTTGGAGAGAAGCGTTTAGATGTATGTAAGCATCAGGGTTTTGCAAATATTGTCCTCTTTTAACTTTCACTTCTAGGGAGAATTGTCGGGTCCTTTCTGGGATGGTGACTTCCTCTTTAATCTGAATTTCAACTGCATAAGGTAGCAATTGAGCTGACCTAAATGCTTTTTCTGGATCATCAAAGCCCATGGGATTATCCGCTAATCGGGACCAAGCTTTGAAGTTTATTAGGTCCAAACTAATGGCAAAGCGATTTAGAATGTCACTGCCTAAGTAAAAGGCGGCAGGGACGTCTCGCACGACCCAACAATTGTGGACTATGCTCTTGTTGCCAATGGAGATTTTGAGCATACACCTGCTTGGCAGGAGATGTTTGGAATTAGGTGCTTCCAGGTCCATTTCCCATTTGTCTATCAGTTTGAAGGTGGAAATGGCTGGATCTTTTGGGAGTTGGCGGAACATGGCTTCGCTGATGAAGCTCTTACCGTTGTTCACACACACTCGAGCGAGAACAGAGTCCTTCCCATCATTTAACTGAACAGGGATGAACAACTGCTCTCCAATTTGCTGAATATCAGCCAGGCTCTGAGCTGATTTCACATCTTTCTGGACTATAGGAGTGGGAGTTTCTGATTGTGGATTAGTATAGAATTTCAGAGTGTTTCCTTCCAGCGTGGAATACCACTTTAGGCTGGGAGGAAGGTTGATTTTCAGAAATAGAGAGGACCCCCCATCACCAGTCTGTTGTCCTACTGCTATTACTGTCACGTCTGGGATTTGGTTGTTCTGGAAGTGAAATTCTACTTGGTCAGATTTTTGTTCAACCATGTGGCAGGTGCCGTTTAAACTAACATGGTTGACACTCTGTTTTAATTTTATTGGTCGGCTAGTCTGGGTCCAGAGGACCTTGTTTACGCAATCTATTAAGGGTGACAACCTCCTCAGGAGGTCATTCCCCAGTAAACAAGGGGTGCCCTCTGGAGTCACAACTATGACCGGGTGTTTCACCTTGTGTCGCCCAATTTTAATGTCCAAATCTGCCGTCCCCTCGACGGGAATTTCCTTCCCGTCAAAGTTCTGGAGTTGTCCAGGAAGTGAGGTGAGAGGAATTTGGTAATTCCCTCCCCTTCCTGCATTCAGTTCATCAAAGGCCCTTCTGGACAGAAGGGTAGCTTGAGATCCCGTGTCCACCAGCGCTAAAATTGTACCCTGCCCTTGTACTTGTACCGGGCATAGTATCTTCCCTCCTTCTCCTCAAGGGGGCACAGATAATGCACATTTTTGGACAACTGGTGGGCTAACTTTCTGGTTTTGGACATTTCAAGAGAAGAAATTTGGGCAGACTTCTGTGGAGAGCCTTGGGAATCTGAAAGAAAAAGTTGGCAACTGGAGATCAGAGCCATTGTGGGTTCCCCTGGTTCCGGTTCTGGGCCGCCCCGCCCTTTTTGGAGGCAGTCATCAGGATGGGTTGGAACCAGGGGATTTTGGTATTGTGGGTTCTGGGATGAGATGATGGGCGGCGGTAGCTCAGTCTCCATATCTCCCCAGTCTGGATTGGAATCCCTTGGGGCCAATTTTTCCTTGGGAGGAGTTCCCCCATCTCTGAAGGAGAAGATCCTTTTCCCAGGATCTTCTGAGGATCCCTCTCCCTCAAATTGGAAGATCTGTACCTCCTCCTCAAAGTGGGTCTGTTTGGGTCCTTTGTTTCTCCTACCCCCCCTCTGCTCCTTGGGAGGCGGGCTTTCAGGGGCAGGAGATTTTGTTTCCGGTTCCTGGTTTTCCAGGGGCTGTTTACAAGTTGGGAAGGAAGCTTCCTCCAAGGCTTTACACCCCCTTTCCCCGTGTGCCTCCTCCCTGGGAACCGGTGTGTTATCGGGGTGCTGCCCCCGTCATTGTTCTGGAGCACCAGGTACAGAGTTTGGGGCATTCTGCGGTGGCATGCTCATCTGAGGGTTCTGTTGAGCCCTCAGTATGTGTCCCAGATCCCGTGCCATATTTTGGACCTGGCGCTCTAACTGGGAAACCCGCTCAGGCTGATACGGGGCTCTATTTTCTCCCCTGGGCTGATCCCGGAAAGGGTAGCTATCCCTTCTCTGGTAGTACCCCTGGTTGGGAAGATTTTGGTACCCCTCCACCCTTGGCCTCCCCTCTCCCGGATTAGGTTGTCTGGGCTCAGGGAATTGGGGAAAGAAGGATGGATGATTTTGGGGCTGGAAATTGGGCAGATACCTGGGGAAAAAGTTCTGCCCAGGATTTGGAGAATTTCTGCCCTCCTGTGGGAAGTTAGGAGGGAAGTTCCCTGGGTCAGGTGCTTGGCTGGCTCCCCCCCTTGGGCTGGAGGAGTCCACACATAACCCAGGATTGGTCGGTTTCCCTTGTAGCGGGGACTTACATAGTCATGGGAGCGGGGGACCCCATTTGTGGGACTACCTCCTCGACTCCCTGTCTGTGACTGGCCCGAGGGCCTTCTGGGCTGTGAATTATTAGGTGCAGGTAGGTTTTTAGGCCCCCCCATCTTCAAATCCAAAACGGGGGTGACCTTTACCTCTGCCACCTTGGCAGCAGCAGGGGTGCTGTTGGTTTTGGGATTTTTCTGGGTATTGCTTTTATTTTCTATGGGCTTCTGCACCTCATAGATCCGGGTAGCCTGTTCAATGACCCAGTCTAAAGATCTTTTCTCATGAAAATCTCTCACGAGCTGGGTCATTATATATTTGGGCAAGGCATGGAAAAATGTATTAACAAATTCTCTGCTGTCTGTGCGCACCCTTCTGGTGGTCTGCGCAAAGACACGTTTTAGTTCTTGCTCGAATTCTTGTGGGGCCTGATCCTCCCCACATTGCAAATTGTAGGCCGCCTTGCGAGCCTCTTGAGGATTTCTGTGAACAGAAAAATGTTTCAAGATGGCTGCCTTATAGGTGGACCATCTTAAATGATTTTGGTCCTCCAGCCCCGCAAAGAAACTGGAGTATTCTGGTGAGAAGGTCCACTTTACATATTGAATACAGCTTTGGCTGTCCTTCAAATGGAAAGTCTCCATCATTTGCTCATAGAGCTCCAAGTGTTCCCAAACAGAGTACTTGGCGTTCTTATGATAAGGCGCGATGACACTCCTGATTGCCTTAATCTGCTTTAAGGGGTCCTTAAGCAAGGCCCTTTTTGTCTTATTGGCCCTTTTGGTCCGGGTAACCCTGGTCCATTCATCTTCTGACTCAGAGGCACTGCTCCCAGAGGTTCCCGTCTGTTCTTCCAGGTTTTCCCGGATTCTGTGAACCTGGGAATGGCTGACAGAATGTGGGGACCTGGTCTCCTGTGTTCTGTACTGCTCAGAGGAGTCTTCAGATCCCTCCTTGCTGCCAGGATTTGATGGGTACCCCCCCACTGACCTAACTGGGCAGAGGTTTTCAGGATGCCCTTAATGGGCCTACTCTCCTGGTGTTCCCCATTAAATTGCACTGTGCTTGGGTGCCCATACGCGGATGCCCGCCCCTCCATTCCTGGGTGGTACTGGCCTATGAGCCCCCTGCTTCTGGCTGGATAGTAATCTGCCATCCCTGTAGCCCTGTGCTCATGTGCGCCAGGGGACATGGGGGTGGCAGAGTCCAGGGACTGAGAGAGATAAAGGCCTCTGGTACTAGGGCTCCTGGGGTTATGCTCAGGAGTTTCTCTTTCCCAGCGAACCTCATCTCTATCCGCCCCTGCTCCCTGTTGCAATGCAAGAGCCTGCGCCTTCAGTTCCTCAGTTAAGGCCTTACTAGACTCTATCAGTCTCTTCTGCATCGCTACCTGTTGTTGGAGTCTATCATTGTGCTGGCAGAGAGCCTCATTCTCTCTCTGTGCCTCCTGATTGGTCCTGGAGCACTGGGCCAGTTTTTGCTGCAGGAGGGTTACCTCCTGAGCTGTTTCCCTATTGGCCTGCTCCTTTCTTGCCAGAGCATCCTCCACCTTCCTGGTGTGCTCTAACAAGTTCTGGTGTTCTTTTTGGAGGTCACCCAGTCCCTGGAGGGCCAGGTGATTTTCTTCCATTTTCCTTTTTAAGTGGCAGACTTCCTGGCCTAAGGTATCCCTTTCCTGACTAAGAGCCTGCATCTGTGCTGCCAGGTCGTCCCTTTGCCTTTGGAAGGCACCAGTTTTCTGGCGCTCCTGGTCAAACTCTGCCTGGGTATCCAGGTCTTTCAAAATCAGTTTATTGCTCTCTGCCTTCTCCCTATCTAGGTGGCTTTGCAGGGTGACTACCTGCTCAGCACATGCCCTATTGAAGTCTAACTGTTGCTCCAGCTTTTTCTGGCTCTGCAGTAGGGAGTCCAAACCTTCTTGGTACTCCTTCTGCAAGGCCAGAAATCTGGTATCCTGGTCAGCCTTTTCCTGTTGCAGGATGTCCATATCCCTCTTTATTTTAAGGATGTGCTGTCTACTCTCATTTTCTGACTCCTGGCTCCCCTGCAGCCTCTGCTCAGAAGAGACCAGGTCAGATTGGACCTTCTCTAACGCCATCTGTCGCTTATTCGCCAGATCTTGGCTTTCAGTACATTTATCCTGCATGTCTCCCATATATAGGTACAGGTATGCCGCTATCCTAACCATCTTGTCTTGTTCATCCTTAGCTTTAGGAGCCATGTATAGTTCACTCAGGGCCACATGTAAGGGACCCTGATCTCTCCATATATCTGACCCTGTTTCCGTGACCTGTTGAGTGATGGCCTGCAACCAGACCATGCGGTCCTGGTGAGTCCACTCACCTCTCACAAATAACTTATGTAAGAAGTGCTCTCTGGCTATTTTCATATCTACCAAGGTCGTCATTCTGGAATTTGAGTTCCTTCCTGACTTACAGAAGTTTGTATTTTATTTTTGCAAAACAGACCTTTTCCTTAGAGCGTTCCTTTGAGGAGTGCTTTACAGCGTAACACAGCGTGGTGATCCGACCGGATATGTGTATCTGGTCAGCTGGCACACTGTATTAATCTGCACAAGTGATAGATCTAATCCGGAATCCCCGGCTACGAGCCCCCAATTTGTAAGAGGATTCAATTCAACACTACAGCTAAGTCAACACCTAGTCTAGAATACTGAATGAAAACCCTTATTGATATATCTTTATGTCCAGTTCATGCGTTCTGGATGACTACCCCTATATAACACCCCTCTCTTGGAATCCCCCTGACCCCACTGAGCCAAGAAGTAGTTCTGTTTTGCAAGTTTAAAAGGTTTATTTGATAATTTAAACAATAGATATATATATCACACTTTATAATAATTAATAATTAAATATCACACTTAATCTGAGCAGTAATCAATAATGGATAGTCTGGCACTAGCACACTTGTGAATAGGAACAGAAGAATAAGGTGGTAGAGAATGCTTTATATAAGTTCAGATGGATGCAATGTTGAATGAAATGCAATACCGAAAATACTCAATATGATTTCAACAAAACAATGTAATCACTTTTCTCTGGCAATCCACTCCCCCACTTTATGCAATGCAAGGAAATGGAAGGAAAGCACACCGTTCTCAGAAATGCAATCAAATGTAATCCCGTTCACCCCAGCAAGCTTAGACTACAGAAGTTTGAAACACAGGCCCAAGATGCTTTTATATGTGCTGGCAATGAAGTGAAAAATTTGCTAAAATGCTTTTAATTCCCTCTAGAGGTTCAGGGTGAGTGGTATCTAGTTAATATTAGTCCAGGCTCACTCTAGCAATGATTCAGGGATGGTTCTTAAGAGGCAAACGAATTTAGCATTTCAGGCAAAACATCTATCTTTTTACAAGTAAAGAAATCGGGCCAAATCGCAAATCGCGGCAAAATTCCGAGTGCGAGAATCGTGATTACGGAGAAAGTATGAGGGGTAGGTTCCAAGCTCGTTGAACAGCTGAGATTCTAAGCTTTCAGAGGAAAGTTAAACCAAGTTCCTAGCACAAACGGTTACGGAGTTATGAACGATTTTGTGAAGGTTGCTTTTCGGATTTGAAATTTTAAAAGTTCAAAGCGACAGGTTACAGCTTGCAGCTAAAAAATGACAAGTGACAGCTTTGCAAATGACAGGTGACAGTTAGGAGACAGTTCTGGTTAGATTAAAATAGATTGAATCATATTATTTTAACTAAGAGATTGGTTCTGCACAGTTCTGCTAGGTACTCACAATATATTTAGAAATAGAAAGGGCCTCGCCACGGATCTGGTCAACAGGTTTTCTTCACTCGGCACGGACGGTCTCTGCGCACAGCGTCTGGGTCAGCTCTCTAGTTCTGCGAACAGCGGTCTGGGTCAGCTCTGCTCTGCCTCTGGTTCTGGATACTGCTCTGCTTTCTCTGGGTACAGCACTGCTTCTGGATCTTTCTGCACAGCTTTCTCTGGACCCAGCGCTGATCTGCACGGCTCCTGGATGCTGCTATCGCTGTTAGGTTTGCTGGATGCTGAGGCCCACTGAGAAGAGTTCTCAGTTTGTGGGTTTAGGCCCTTGCTTTGAGTTCTGAATCAAGTTCTTTGGAGTTTTAAAGTCTAAGTGTTGAACTAGTATCTTCTGGATGTTGTGTGGTCCGGCAGAGCGCGTTGCAGCAAATGGAATTGAATCTCCCTATCTGTCCTGACTGTCTGCTTTTATGTGTTTTGAAAATGGGTGTGTGTGCAGCATCACTAGCCAGCCCCTCTCTCAACTGCCCATTGGCCCAATTCTCCCCTCTCCCATGATTGGGGAAGGAACTGTGAGTCAGAGTGATGCTGTAGGTTTTATGGGTCAGAGGATCCTCCCCTGGTCAGTTTGTCCACAAAATCTATATTTGATCAAAATGCACACTTCATAGATACACAGTGGTTTGAAATTACATGCACCCATCATGCATTTACTGATGGTAGCCCCTGTTCAAACTCTGCTCTTCCTGGGGGCTTGCATTCAGAAATGGCAATATTTTGTGCTTTTTAGTGGTTTTGCAACATCAGATTTTTCTCCATATTTGTACATACTGTCCATACATACTCCAGTAAATTAACATGTTTCTAGCTTAAACACAGAGTCTGTAGTATACATAAATAGCAGGGTTTTGCCCCAGAACATCACACAAATTGAAGTTTGGGCTTGAATTGAAGGTGCATTTTTTAAATTAAGGCTCTCAAAGTTATACATTTCTGTCATTTGATTACAAAGAGTTATCAGTGTTTCTGTAAAATATATATTTTGCTTTCAATTCAGTTCTCAGAGTGTTGGAGTCCGCCTCCAAGACTTGGGTGGGTCAGTCACATGTGTCTTCTGGCAGGCAGGCCTTTGTTGACAGGAAACAGTCAAAATCAACATATCCTATTCAATTGCAAGAGCCTATTGTGTGGTCTCCAGCAGGCTCCCAGCCAGTCTGCCTTCTATCAATCAAGAGGTCATGTGAGATTCTAACTCCTGGTGTGAATCTCTGGAGGTGAGAGGGTTTCCCAGGCTTCAGGCCTCTGGGAACAGCAGGTGGCTAATTCTTAATTAAAATGCAGCCTTTGAAGTCAGCTGAGTCAAATCCCTTTGTCAGCAACTGCACTCAGTTCTCCTGTCAGAGTTTAGACCGCTAGCGCCGCCTTGAGGATTTTGTTGGTACTGCATGCAATTTTGGGATCTTTCTTGGATTGATGCATTCTAAACAGGAATGGTTCTTACATGGTAGTAAATAATCCTTGCTTAACATTGTATTGATGGGGCTCCTTACAGTAAGATGGTTATGTGGAACCCCACAAAAGGGTTGAATCTTTAAAGTGGTCCAATGAGTCACGATTTCAGCAACTTTTTGACATCAGTAACAGTGGATTTTGTTAACAAAGATCTTTCTTTACACTGGTGGGTGGCAAGTTAGGTAACCATTTTGGTGTGCGCACAAACTGCGTGGTTCTCCTGGATTCGTGGCGCACTTGTGGGCTTTTTGGCCATCTTGGATTTTCTAAGCCCACAGCACCAAATGTTGCAGCATGATAGCTCAAACGTGGGTCAGGATACCCAACAAACCCCATCACCTGTGATGCCACCATGCAGGCAGCCCACTCCCGACCGGACAACACCTGCATGCTGGATGTAGAAAGTGTGACACAGGTTCACTCCATTGATGGCGTGTCGAGCACCTTGACTGCAGTGTAGGGACACCACACTGAACCTCCAAAAAAAAATACCCTGCAAACAGAAACACATGCATACACCTGTGCCACATCCAACAGTGTGGCAGCTGCTCAAACGCAGTTTCTGTCTGCAACCATCTCCCAACATACACATCACACAAGTGAATGTTAAAGGGAGGCTCTGCAGTCCATGTGACAAACTAATGTAAATAATCTCCATGTTGAAATAGTCACACAGTAACATAATCCTAATCACCCTCAATGTGTGTCACATGAACAGACACTGTCCAGGCGTGTCATGGCCAGAACCACAATGAGCTGACATCACCAGAACAGATAACCTAACAAATACATCACTGTTCCTTCCATGTGTGAAGGACATGACATGACATATCATTAAATGACATGTCAACCATAATGCGCATATACACAAGTGTAAGAAGCCGCAAAGAGTCCGGGGATGTGGAACACAGTGACGACAGAGACAACAAACTTGGTAGGGCATGTGACATTGAGATGGCTCAAGTGCATAGCCAGTGGGGAATGCGGAAAGGGGTTTTGGTGAGGGGGCAGTGCAGTAAATGTGAATGCCACCCTAACAAATAGAAAAAAGTAGGAAACAAAGAAACTGCGCACAGCTGGCATCAAGTCCCAACCTGAGGGCAGACAGCAGGTGAAAAGTGCAGGTAGGTGGCTGTTGCCATACAGAAAAACATTCTAAGTGTGGTGGATGCCAGGGAAGCAATGTGGGTGTGCAAGTGGCATGCAAGGGGACCTTTGCCCAAGTTCAGAGGGCAGCCACGTGACCATTGCAGATACAGACAGGAGTTCAACATGTTAGAGGAGTACCAAAAGCACAAGCAAAGAGGAGTGACTCTAGTTCTGAATGACTGCATGGCAATCTGAAAGGGTGCTACCCATCGAGACGGTTGCATTATTCTGACAAAAAGTAAAAAATAGAGAAAAAGGCAAAAGTGACTGCCAGTGCAAGATGCCCAAAAAAAGTACAGACAATGAAAACAGCACAAACACATGCTGGTGAAGGTGAAAGCACACAATTTGCGTTACACTGCATCAAGGAATTCCAGGTCAAATAATGTGAAGATTTCACACTACAATCAGTCCGCCCCAATATAGTGAGGACCAATACACAGTGATGGTGCACATTTGATAGAAAATGAGACTGCATACCGAAAATCCTGCTTCACACACATCCACTGGTCATGCACATGTGTTACAGCAACATGCAAATGGATAGCACACATGACACATGCATGCATGTAAGCACACACATGACCAACAATGGTCCTTACCTGGGACACCAAACTGAGAATTTATTTTGTGAATTTGTGTAAAAAAAGTCAGAGAAGCCATAACTGTGAGTACTAAACTCAAAATATATTATACAGTTATATTAACGTCATACAAACTGCAAATCATAAATCAAAAAATGTACATTTGAAAATAATGAACATTTCCAAATCTCCAAACTATACTTCCAAATCCGTAAATTAAAAAAGTAAAAGTCTTAAAATAGGTCCATGTCCATAAAAGTCTTATAACAAAATAATCCACATTTTCGAAAAAATGAATATTCCGGCAATTTGAACCCCAAAAAATAGAAAACACCAGTAAACTATGTACAAAGAAACATGGAGCAAAGTCCAATTAGCACTCAAAATCATAAGAAAAAAGGTATATCACACACAAACATGTACACAAAATGGAGTGCAGTCCAAAAACTCCAAATCATAAAAAATAAATAAAGGAAACTTGTCACTAAAGAACTATTTACAAGGGCAGCGGGCTAGTCCTTCTCCTCACCATGATCCCTCAATGTCTCGGCCAGAGCATCATCGAACACTGCTTCCAATTCCCCTAGGCGGGCCTCCACTCTCACCTCGAGGGCTTGCAGGGACTCCACCATGCTCCTCTCCCACTCCCTGCAAGTCTCCTCGAGGACCTCAGCCTGCCTCTCTGCCCGACAAAGTGAAATCACTGCTGTGGCCATGGTGTGTCTTACCTCCCGTGCCCGCTGCCGCTCTGCCACGATCTGCTGGGCCAAACGCTCCAACACAGAGGATATCCTTTGGGTAAGGTCCACGTTTGCCTACTGCCTGATGCCGGTACCTGCCTCCCTGAGAAGGTATGTCCCGAGCACTGTAGTCTGCTACTCCGAGCCTGCTTCTGCCAAATTGCCCAGTGCCTGCTCCTCTAGGACAGCTTCCGGGATGATGACAATACCCGGGCCTGTTGTGCACGTGCCCTGCTCTTTGGTGCCTGGTCTCCCTCCATTGCCACAGCTACTGTGGTTGTCTGGATCTGCATGGTGACCACCTCGGATGATCCAACTTCGACTCCCAACTTTGGCAGGGATGTGATCTCCACCAGACTGGCCGCCGGGGTTGGGACAGGTACACAGGGGGCCCTGATGTTATCTGGGCCAGAAGACAGCTGGGAGGACGACTGGAGCACAGAGGAGGAAGACGAGGAGGGGGTTGCACAAGTGGCCAGCCCACACACCCAATTCAAGACCAGGAAATGTACTTGCCAGTTCCGGAGATGCCAGACCTCATTGTGATGATGTGAAAGCTCCCGATTGGAAGCCTCCACATCATCACAAATGGTGCCTGTACACCACGTGAGACCGGCTAGCAACGGTTTCACCCTGTCTCGAATGGCAACATCCGCAGGTATTGGTGTTTCCGTTTGTGTGGAAACATCCGCCACCTGCGGATGGGTCCAGACTGGGGCATGCCCGCAGGTGCATACTGGTGCAGGCACTGCATCCTCCCCCTGAGTCTGGACTGCACCAGTCACATCCACCTCATCACCCCCACCGGGCCCCATGGACAGGGCTGATGCGGCCTCCTCCTCCTCCCCCACCAACCTAGATCCTCCCCACTGTCTTCCGCAGTGGATTGCCCCTGTGCAATCTCACCTGTCCCTCCCGCTGCCGAGGAGTCCACAACCACATTCGCCCTCTTGGACCTCCCCTCAGCAGCTGCGGTCAGTGTCTCTGACGCGGCACCAGTCTCCTCGCACCTTGAAGATGTAATTACCTGGGAGCAGGACTGATCCTTGCGTCTGTGCCTGTTGGAGGCATCCCTGTTGCTTTGCTCCACAGCACCTTCTCGCCCTCATCTTCCACCATCTCTGTGGATAAGGAGACATAGAACACAAACATCAGGGTACTGAACCTATGTGTGTTTGGCAGAAAACATATGCACATGAAGTACAATGGCAAAGCTCACAACCATCCTCACCCCTCCACAACACACAACTATGTGCAATGTACACACATGCAAATACATGTCTGTCCTTCACAGCAGACAATCACATCCTTGCACAAGGCACTGTCAGAACCTACAAATTGTGTGTGCTCCTAACATGCATCATGGGACATACAAATGTCATTCACACACATCACCTGACAGTCCTGAAGCAGTGCACAGAGCTATCACATCATAGTCCCCTCAATATCAATCGGGCAGCAGGTGTAGAGCACACATTCAAATGCACCACTTTAATGCATCCAGGAGTGTTGGCCAGTCACACAATCACATCTCAGACACATGCACATGTACAACATACATGTCCATGTGTTGACGACAGCACCCATGTGTCACATCTCTCACACTGCCCTGTTCCAGGCACATGTAAGCAACCATGTACACGACGTTACATGCTGCAGCACATCGCACATTGCAACAGTAACACCATTGATATCACAAATGCTTGACTGAACACACATGCAGCACTGTCTGGGACATGCACACAGACATCCGTACAAGAGGCATACCTACCATAAGGATAAGATGCACACTCCAACCACACATCGACATGCACATGCACTGTTGAGGGCACCAACACATGGACACTTACTAGTCGACTCCAGACGGAGCTTCAAATGCATGTCCTGGTCATGCAGCGCTGGGTAGAACTGCTGCAGGACCGGCATGTTGTTGGTGGTCAACCGGCCACGGTGCCCCGCTTGGTTGACACCAGCCTGGAGGAGGCGCCGGGCCTTGTTGACGGTCCTGGCTTTGAAGTGCTCCCAGCGCTTTTGCACATGGATGTAGTCCCGGGGGGCCACCCCCTCTGCGTGATGGCACCCAAGATCTCGCCCCAGATCATCTTCTGTCCTTCCTTGCCGATTTGCGTTGGTGAGTTGAAAGGGCATAATAATCCCCCAGGACTTGCTCCACCAGGATGTCAACTTCATTGCACTGAAGCTGATAGCCCTCTGCCTCACTGCCGGGGGGTTGCCACTTGCCTGAAAAGATGTTAGCCCAGACATGGCAACCCCCGAGGCAGGTGTGGGTGGGCAAGGCGGTCCTGGGGGTGGGCTGTGGACTGGTGGTCTGGCACGTCGGAGTCTTCTGGATCAGCAGAGGTGGTCACAGGTCCGACGACAGGAACACTGACATAGGCTGTACAGCAGGCACCAAATTGCAGGGCACGTGGGCAGCAGGCACACACAGTGGGCATGCAGCAGCAGATGGCTAGCAGGAGGTAGCTCAGGGCAGTTGGGGGCAGGTAAATGGGCTGGTAGACAGGAGCATGGGTCTCCCGTGTTACTCGCATGGGCAGCCGGAAACAGAGTGACTCTGCACGTGTGGAAATAGCGCGTTAGTGTGAAATCAGAGGAAAGGGCCTAGTTGCGTAAGTTACGTGACACGCGCTGAACGTTGGGCATTGGCGTTCAGGATTGGGATAAAGTAGTCCGTAGGAGAAGACACACGCTAGTGCGAGTTATTGCGGATGGATGTGGGGAGTTCAGCGATCATAGCGTTTTGACACGATCTCTTCACTACTGCGACAGTGCAAGCTTTTTCTTTTGGTGGGGGATTTGCCTTCGCGCACACACGTGTGTACTTTTCCCTTTTTTGTGAGGCTAACGGTGAGTGGCGTACGCATTTTCCATACTGTGGTGCCCCAGTGTATTGTGTACCCCCATTCGTAACATCACAGTACCTTATGTGTCCTTCGCGTATGCATTTTTTGTGTTGCTGGGTGCCACAGCGTACTGCATAATGTTTTTTCTTTTCATGTGGGTTATCGAGGGGTCGAGTACACGTATGTTTCATTTTTGGGGTGCCTGTGCATTACATAGGCTGTTTTTCCCCCCCAGGGGCTGCATTGAGCCTTGCTGGAGCACACTGGTACATTTCAAATCACTGAAATTGAAATTGAAAACTGAACACTGAAATTGTCCAGGACAATTGATAGCTGCGCCTCCCATTGCACCAATCCATCAGTGCCATGAGTGGGTGCGCAACAAGTGGGAAGGGTGGCCGAGGAGGTTAAGGTGGCCAAGCTGGGGCCGTTCAGGGAGACCTATGCCCCCCACCCAACAAGGTCAGGGACATGCAGCTGATGCTGACGTCCCCAGAACCCACGGTCCGGGAACTGCAGGGGCAGTTGCAGTCCCCACCACCCAGACTCAGGGAACCCCAGCCAGGCCTGGAGTGGTCCCCACCTAGGTCCACAGAGAAGCTGGGGCAGATGCTGTCCATGCATCAAAGGCGAAGGGACGTGCTGCAAAGCGTCCCGGCACCGGCACCCAGGGTCCTGATGCAGCAGGGTCATCTGCTGTACATACACGCCAGGGTGAGGGAGCGGCAGGGGCAGCTGCAGCCCCCACCACCCAGGCTCAGGGTCCCTCGCCAGGCCTGTAGTGGTGCAGGCCCTGGTCCATACTTTATTTATTTATTCATATTTATATAGCGCGCAGACAGCCCAGGGGCATTGTGGCGCTGTTACTTGTAGTCATTACAGCTCATGCATTTTTGGTCATTACATTACAGACATTTGATTGGCAATCATGGTGCTGCGAGGGACCTTATGTGAAGAGGATAGTTTTCATAGCTTTGCGGACAGCAATGAGGGAGGGCTCACCTCGGATTGTGGGAGGTAGGGCATTCCAGTGTGTTGGTGCAAGATATGGGAAGCTGGATCCGCCCGCTCTGGCTCTTTTTACTAGTGGCACACAGAGCATGTTGGTATACAGTGATCTGGTTGGCCTTGTGGAGGAGACAGGGTGGATCCTTTGTGAGAGGTAGACCGGAGCAGTGAGGTGAATGCACGTGTGGGTCAGTGTCAGAGCTATGAAGACAATTCTTTCTACATGTCCTTGTGTCCAAGGGCAAGGGACGTGTGGTCAAAGGTGCTGGCACCAGGGGACCAGGATCAGCAGGGTTATCTGCTGCCCACACCAGCCAGGGCCAGGAAGCTGCAGGGGCAGCTGCAGTCCCCACCCCCCAGCCTCATGGTCCCCCAGCCAGGCCTGTAGTCATGCAGGCCCTGGTCCACACAGACCATGGGGCACATGTCCTTGTGTCCAAGGGCAAGGGATGTGTGGTCAAGTGTGTTTGTAACAGCACCAGGGGACCAGGATCAGCAGGGTCATCTGCTGTCCACACCTGCCAGGGACAGGAAGCTGCAGGGGCACCTGCAGCCCCCACCACCCAGACTCAGGGTCCCCCATTCAGGCCTGTAGTGGTCCCCACCCAGGTACACAGAGACGCAGAGGCAGATGCTGTCCGTACATCAAAGGGGAAGGGACGTGCTGTGAAGGGTCCTGGCACCCAGGTACAGCCACCTGCTATGGCACCTACTGTCACCCCATCAGTGTGTGATGCCATAGCCCAGGCCACCAGTGCTCCAGCCCCTACTGACCCAAGTGCTCCCAGCCACACAGGGTCTGCACGTCCTTGCAAGAAGGCAAAGCGTGCAGATGCAGAACAGGCTGTAGCCCAAGGCATGGCACAGGAAACCCACACGTTGAGGAAGAGGAGATTCAGTAATGAAGCACTCCAGATCCTCGTGGACTACTTGCAGGATCACCGATGTGACATGCTCGTACAGGCCAGGAGCACCCATACACCTGCTCAGCATATGGCCCACTGGCAGCCTGTCACAGATATGATCAACGCCTTGGGTTATGAGAGGTGCACCGCTGCTGAGGCAATGAAGCATTTGAATGACCTCCGGCACCAAGCCAAAAAGAATCTGGCTGCCGCCTTCGCCTGTACTCTGGTGACTGGAGGTGGGTCTCCACGAGAGGACAATGAACTCACTCCACAGGAAGAGCTCATCAGTGATATGATTGATGTGGAGCAGATTCAAGGCATGGCAGACCTGCCGAATCATGAGGAAATGTCCGGTGAGTGGTGAAGCGTGTGCATCCAGCAAATGTGTATGTTGATTGAATGATGTGTTACGATTGTTTAGCAGTTGTGGCTGCATTTACATGACTGCCATGAGTGAACCATGTCATGGTGGACTGACACGGGCTAGTTGTCCAGCAGACTGCATGTAAACAATGTGCTACACACCTTGACAATACTCATGACCACACCTGTTCCCTCCTTTCCTGTCACTCTCTGGCCAGCCTCTCTTGGCCCTCTTACTGCTCCAACCTGTGATGGCGGATAGCCTGTGATAATCTTCCACTCCACACTCACCTTCTCTCCTCACATCTCTCACGTCTTTGAGAGTTCACCCTACTAGCGGCACCTCCTCAGAGGTATTCCTTTCCTTTCCGCTCCTCTCCCCAGCTGCTCCCTGTCTCTCAGAGGACTGTTCAGTCCTATGCTGGGCTACTGCAATGGCCTCTACCAAGATTTCTATGCTTCTACTCTATTCCCTCTGCACCTCATCCAGAACTGGACTGTGAGAATTGTCCTTTTGTCCTGGGGCCAGTATTGTATCTCCCTAGGACTGTGATGGTGGCACTGGTTCCCAGTGGCTACGACTGTTCAGTTAAAAATCCTGTGCATTGTCCACAAGGACTTATGGGTCCTGGGACCGCAATTCCTTCGACTCTGTCTTCCTGATTCACTTCCTTCTCCTACTCCCTCACAGTCAGTAGCTTCCCACAGCAAAGAGTTGGTGGTTAATGTCTATCTTCGGCTGGGGCCTCCCTCTGGTACAGCCTCCCTGCTTCAATAGAAATAGACCATCTCCGGATCTGGAGGTACTTCTGATGCTTCCTCATGTGTTGTGCTTTCTCTCCTCCCCTCACCTGCTGGAGTCCTGGATGACTGAGAGAATGCAATAGTCACCTGCCCACACTCTGATCTCTGACACGGGCTTCTGTGCCACCAGTTAAACCCATGCACTGCCTCCCAGGCATCCCACGCACTTGGGGGCTATTTACTGTATCCCTGCAACCCACTACCAACAATTGACCCTGATGTCTGCACTTACCCTTCCACTGCAACCAGCCCACCACTTTTTTTTTATTATGTAGTTGAATTTTAATTGGATGCCATTTCCATGTACTGCACTACCCACCCCCACTTCAAACCCCAGTTCTCCCCTTCACTGTGCCTATTTGCTTGCGTGATGTCAATGTGACCTGGCCTCATGGGATATGTGTGGCTGCATTATCTCTATTCCACCAACCTTGCATCCTGGCTATCCTCATCCTACTGCGGTGTCCCACGAACACTGCTGCGGAAAATAGTACATTCATCGTAGCTGTAAATGCGTGTTGGTTTTTCACACAGCTTTTTTATGCATTGTTTTTCGTGTGCAGTGATGCATACGCCAGCTTTTGCGTGGTGGACCTGTTTCCAGATTAGCACGTCTTTTTCCGCGCACCAATGAG